>NW_026652279.1:142772984-143041584 GCF_009828535.3 Hylobates moloch
TCTGAACTAACCCAATATGCAAAATAAAAAATTAACTAGTCCTGTATCGATTAAAAGATTGAATTCATTTTCAAAAGCTTTACTTTAAACAGAACGCCAGAACACCAATTCTAAAATATCTTCGACACTAAAGAGGAAGAAACAATTTCCAACTCATTTTGTAAAGATGAAAAATATATGGTCGTTTTAATAGATGGTGGAAAAGCACAGAACAAGTCAATGACTAAAACACAAAGCAAAATAGGAATAGAGAGGAACTTTCTCAGGAAAGGGTCTTTACAAAAGTCTATGGCTAATGTCTATCCCCCAACACTCCACTGTAGACCAGAGATTGACTCTTATTAAGCTCTTTCACAAAACTCCTTCACTGACTATTATTCTCTGTGCTCTGTGGATACACCACCCTCTAGAAGGATCTTGTCTATCATTCTCTGTGTCTAAATCTGAATTGAAGCTGCACAATTTTCATAGTCCACTTCCCAGAAGATTTGTTTTGAGATCAAATGAATTTTGTAGTTTTCTCTGTATTTTCTGAGTAGTTGTGCCTGAGTACCTTTAAATTTGGAAAATGCCACCAAAATAAGTACTGGGCAGAGAGGTAACTGAAGGTGATTCCTGAAGGCTTATTAACAACATGTGTTATAAGCAATGAGAGAACACTGCAGTCTCACAGATATTAATTTCTCTGGAAATCAAGTTTCTACTTAAAGATCTGCCAAGACTGTGTATCTACTGTCAAAAAGGATTTCATTCTATTTGAAACAAAAGATATATATTGCTCCTTATATTTTAAGGACTTTAAAATGAATACAATTTTGTATGAAATTTTCAACTATGTGTGTAAGTTCAACAGCTTTCTCTACATTAATAAGTGTTATCTATATACGGGGGATTAAATATCTCAAAAAGCAACACATATATTTGTAGTATTAAAATATCTGATAGAAGAAAACTTGAGTTTTGTTATAGTTGCACTTGTTTCTTAGAGATTGAATGTGCAAATGGACAAGGAGAGCAGCCAGACCACATATAAAAATAAAACTCTGACCCACAGAATTTTGTCCTACAGTCTGCAGACCAGAAAGCCAAACCTCAAACTCTGTAGCACTGCAGCACTTGAAATGGTCACGACTAAATTGATACCTGCCAGCTTTGTTATTTTTTCTCCCCTTTTTACTCCCGCTTTCAACTTCGGATCAACCAGAGAAAGCCAAGTGTGTGCCCCCAACCAATCAGATAGGATGCCCCACTTCTAGTTAGTCCATCTACCGCTTCCCCTTGCCAACAACCTCCTATCAGGTCGTGCTAAAACTATTCTCTTTTTTCTCTGTAAAGCTCTTACACCTACCTGCCTGTCTTTGAATTACTGCCAAATGCAAGTGATGGTGCATGGCTCTTTGTCACCCATGGCAAATTCTGCATAAATTGCCTTTGCTTGTTCTCATTCAAGTGGTCTTCACTTATTTCTACATCTTTCAACTGAAGAAAAATATGCCACCCTATTCTAACCTGGTAGACATATGTTTCAATGAGCCACTTAATTTATTTTCTATTAAAATTAAACATTTTAGAAATGATGACAGCATAAATGATATAATTAAATTAATCAATTGGACATGTTTATGAGATTAGTGCAGGATGGCTGGAATTATTTATAATGACTTGTGGTTTTACTTAAATTGGCAGAAGACTCATTTCAATATTAATTCGTTATTTATTCAATTACCTCAACATTAATTTGCTCAGATGGGCAGAAACTTCATTTCAGCATTTATTTCATTTATATTGATTAAAATGTATAAATATTCTAAAACTGGTTTTCCAGAAATAAGTTTCAATAGTATAATGAGATTTCTATTCAAATACAAATGAAAAAACATTTTATTTATTTATACTTGCAAGGCACCCTATACTGGATTTGAAACTTTTAAATTCAGATACTTGTTTTCTTTTCTATCTTAATATTCACACCAGGCTTTTCTTCTCTAGCTTAGTATTCACACCAGACTTATTGCCTTTGGAGGAAGTCCTGAGACTTAGGAACTGACTAAAAGCCTCTTTTGAGGTACGTGATGGACTAGAAATCAGAAATCCCATGATAGAGAAACTGTCATCTGTTTAAGGAGACTAAGAGAGTAGTAAATTAGGTCCAACAGTTGAGGAGAAGAAATTCAGATTCAGGACAAGAGTGGTGTTCCACTGGAAAGAGGTTATAAATCGCGAGTAAACCTGGGTTGAGTTATTTTCACATCAGTTTAGGCTTATGGAAAAATATAAAGTGGAAGCCAGTAACCATCCCTAAAACAGTCTGTTACAGACTCAGATTTTGGGGCTTCCAGTCCTGTATAAAATTGGTCCCACCTTTAGTTTCCAAAATGATTTTGTTAAAATCCTGCAAATCCGTGATTTTTAAGTGTGAATTTTTTATGATCCCTTTCCAATTGTATGAGTTGATTTGGAATGTCTGATTTTAGAATCATATCATCTCCCAATTTTCCAAAGTACCTATTTCAACTCTTAAGCCATTCTTGTCCTTTGAATTTTTAAAATATTCCTCCTCATTAAATCATATATTTGAAATGGTATTCTTAAGGTTCAGTACAGACTAAGGTCGCATATTTAAATTAACGTGAAATAAACTTCTCCTAGAAAATAATTCTTGCTTCATTTATAAGAAAGAAAAAAAAAGAAAAAGCTTTTCCTAAAAGATTTACAGTGTTATTTGATTTTAAATAAACAGCTGCTTTTCCAAAATTAATTAACTAGCTTTTCTGAAGGAAAGTCCAAATAAGGTGATTAAGAAACTTCGGGTGATTCAGTCTTCATGACTTAGTTCATTAAACAGCCAAAGGCCTTTGCAGAAAAGCATCATAGTAAGCAAGAAATATGTCTCATAATGTGAGTCTGGTTTATCCTGAGGAGTGCGGATTTTCCCAAGGGCTCCTTTCAAATTAGAGTCAGCTGGCTAAATGAAAGCAAAGCTTAGGAACAAAAAATAGTAAGAATTTTCATAATAAATTAGAACTCATGAATTTTCTCCGAATTATAGTCAATATGACTTGATTGATATCTATTTGCATGTAAAAATATTTTGCTACCATTCCAGTGTGATCATAAAAGAGGGTCACTATAGCAGTCTTATAGGATATTCACAGGTTGCATCCATGGTGTCATCTCCTCCACCTCTTTGGAAAATTGTGTTCCAATAAAAGTCCTGCCTTGTTGAGCTTGGAGTGTTCTGGACCTTCTCTGGATCATTCCCAAGTCTGCTATAATTCTCTTGTTGCTCCATAAAAAGCTTTTTTTTTTTTTAATTACTCAGGCGTGCTTGGATAAATTACTGTGTTATGTCAGTGAAAACTTTAGAACTTTTGCAGACAAATCCCACTGCAAGAACATATTTTTCTGCTGATTCCTTCCCTGAGGATAATGTTTCTTTGTAAAGCCAAGCTATTGGTCTACTTTGTACAGAGTTTGCTGGTAATAGTCCTGCCAATGTTGGTGATAGGGCTCCTTTCATTTGCATTTCCGTGAAAAATAACCACTTTGGACATTTCTATATCCTATTTTTCTGAAGAACCTGTTTAATTTTTAAATAAGTTTGTCTGTCATTTTATTATTGATTTGCAGGAATTTGTGCTAAATTCTTGATATAAGCACCTCTTCAGTTACATGTGTTGCAAACAGCTCTTTGCCTTGCTTCTTCGTGCATTTGTTTCTGTCTTTTAATGAAAATAAGTTATTCATTCTAATGTATGAAACCAAATGTCAGCCTTTTTCTTTTTCTTAATGTTTATAACTTTCTAAGTTTTATTTAGGATTTCTTTTTTTGTAGAGACAGAGTCTGTTCACTTTGTTATTATTATACCATGATCAGGGTTTTGAACCTTCAAGGAAGTGCATGAATTCTAGATGTAAACTCAATGAAATATTTGCATACTAGCAACTCTCTGTTACCAGTATACAGATTAAGAAGAAGTATACTGGGCTTCTGTCCCACCTGGTTCTTCCTCCCACTGACTAACCAAACTATGCTAACTTCTAACTCAACACATCAATTCTGTTTTGGGATTTTGTGTAAACTGAACAATATAGGATGTGTCCTTTTCTGTCTGCCTTTTTTCTTCTCTCTCAAAACTATTTTCTGAGGTTCCTCTCTATTGGCTCATAAAGTTGCAATTTTTACAAGTACAGAAGTATTCTGTGGTTAATACACCATAGTTTATTACATTTTCTTTTTCTTTTTTTTTTTAAGACAGAATCTCGGACTGTCACCTGGGCTGGAGTGCAGTGGTGCGATCTCGGGTCACTGCAACCTCCGCCTCCCAGGTTCAGGGATTCTCCTGCCTCAGCCTCCCAAGTAGCTTGGATTACAGGTGCCTGACACCATGCCTAGCTAATTTTTTTGTATTTTTAGTAGAGACGGGGTTTCACTATGTTGGCCAGGCTGGTCTCAAACTCCTGACCTAGTGATCCACCGGCCTCGGCCTCCCAAAGTACTAGGATTACAGGCGTGAGGCACCGGGCCTGGCCAGTTTATTATCTTTTCTATTGTTGATGGTCATTTGAGCAATTTCCAGTTTGGGGATTATTATAAATAATACTATTACTATAAATACTATTGGGTAGCTTTGACAGTTGGCCTGATGCTCAGAATTCTATTGATGGTATCTTAATTGAATGAAGTCCTTTTTCCCAGATTAATCAAAGTGAATGATGGATCAGCATATTCATTGAAAAATCTTTCAGAAAACATGATGATGTAAGCAGAGTTATGTAAGTGAGCAATTCTCCATAGTATTTCTACATATCTTGGAGTAGATTTTGTTTCAGACTATATTTTCAGAGAGATTTACATAGTAAATAAACTTGAAAGATAAAGATACTGTCTCATACTGGGACAAAAGAATGATTTGTTTTCTGTTCAGAAAAATAAAGATAACATATTCTTCCTGAGAAAAAGTTAGGTAGGTTTGCTTGCAGCTTCCTTATGAGACTGGAGATTTTCTAAGCTTGGGGTTCTTCAGTTCTGTGGACCAAACATGTTGTATGTGCAGCATCTACCTGGGCCCAATGTGAGCCTCATCCCCATAGAATTTGTGGGGTGTATAGAGGGAGATAAATTAGATATGAACATGATGTTCATGCCGCTGTCATGCTCTCTATAGAAGTCATTTGTCTGATTCAGGAATGTTGTGCTTTCTGATAGCATCGATGACATTCTGGAACACCAATTTGTTAACTTGTAAGCAGAGTATAATCTCAGATTTTTCACAGTTTTTGACATGTATCTCTGTTTCATTTTGAATATTTCTTTTTCTAGCTTACCTTCTAGTTTAATCATTCTTTTTCACTGGCGTCTAATTTTATCTTAATGTATTTACTGAGTTCTTGATTTCATTTATTATAATTTTTAGTGTTACATATTACACTTTTCATTATTATAATTTCTGGTCTTCTGACAATACTGCCATTTATTGTCAATAAATTCTTCTTAAACATACATTACTTAGTCTGTGACTGACAACTTTGTTATCTGTGTCTTCTATAGGTCAGTGTCTCTTTCCAGTTGCTACTGTTGACCTTCATTCACATTTTATTCCTTATGCTCCTTTTGATTGAGCATTTGCCATATTATACTACACTTTATGGAAACAATTTGAGGCTCTGTATTATGTAATCTTCATTTAGAGAGTATTTATCTTCTTCTGGTAGTACATTAACCAATGATTGTAACTTTATCTTGCTTCTGGCATAATTATGAAATTGAGATAATCTGAAGCTGTCTTCAGTTTTGGTGAAAATCTTGTTTCTTTCCAGTTCACTTTTATTGCTTCATTATAGCTGTTTGTGGGCCCTCTTCCAAGTCCTGTGGATTTTTCAGGTGGTTTTGAAGTCCAAGTTTGTCCCTCTAGGTCCATGAGTCTGCGGAAAGCTTTGTTCAGCTTCTCAAACTCTCAGCTGTTGTGTCCAACATCATTAAAGTCTTCTACAAGAGAAAATATCCCAAATGTCCATTTTATCTATTTAGTCTTCTCTCCTTGCCCAGACTCTGATTTCACAGTTTCTCACTACCTTGTTCTTCTCTGATGCATTTTCACTTGGTTTGACAGTAGTTGTTCTCAATAAAATATTATTTCAAATCATCTAGTTAATTATTACTGAAAGCATATATCCATTGACTTTTTTAAAAACAACTTATTTATCTCACTTTATTTTTTCTTAAAGATGAAATATTCCTAATAGACCCTCAGTCTGTCAATAATATAAATTTATTTTGATTATATTCCATCTGTCCTAAAGTTACACATCTTGTCATGTATGATTCCTAGTGCATATAGTATGTGTTTCCAAGCAGGAAATACTGCTTTAAATTAATTATGAAACATTATGTGTGTGTATGCATATGTGTATGTATATATATGTAAATAATATATAAATATAAGTGTGGTATATATATTTAAGAGAGGACCCTAAAATAATAGCTGTTCCGTCTCAGTATCAACATAGTCCATTAAAAGCAATTACATGTCCTTGTTTGGTCTGAAATGAAAGCTGAGAAGTCTTGCAGAATGGTAGTACATTAACCAATGATTGTAGCTTTTGTTTTAGCTTTTGTTTTGTTTCAGAGCAAATCAGTTCATTTCCTGTCAACACTATTGTTATGGCAATGTTTCTGCCTTTATCCTAATAAACATAGAATATCACAATCAGTTTTCCTTTACCTAGTAGACTATACATTCAATATTTTTCCTGGGCTATGTTATTTCTCAAACTTGTTATCACTTCTTATTTTTAGGGGTCTTTAATGTCTTCCCATTCCAATGGACCCACTGTATGCATCACGCTGACTTGACTTCAAATTAATAAACAATCTAAATAATATGGTAATACATTTGGCAGAGACAAAGACACATATCCCACAGAACACGTAAAACTTTCATTTTAGGGAAGCGTATATGATTCCTGCACATCATGGAAAAAAAAATTGCTCTACCTTTTGCTTACAATCACCAAAAATGGAAAAAACAAAAACAAGAGATTTGGCTCAATCTGTTTACTTTGTGATCTGAAAGGCAGCCAAAATTAAATGAGACTCATGGCAAGGCAAGAGAATTTTCTCTAGTTAACCCTTCATGATAAATAAGTTCTTCTGCCACTTGACTCTTTGAAACAGAAAATCTAGTATCACTCAAGCATTTGTGATATTTCAGAATGTTCTAAGGAGGCTACAATAACCCATAATTTGAAAGCATAGTAGAAACTTTTTAGTTTTGAAGCAAGACTGTCACCTTTCTTATGTAACCATTATCATTTTCAGACATAGCTTTTAGATTGGTGATAGGTCATGGAAGAGTACAACAGCTGAAACCTTGAATGGCACTATAGTTTGGTTTCATTGACCCATTTGAAGCTCATGTTGAAATTTGAGCCCTAGTATTGGATATGGGGCCTAATGGGAGGTATTTGGATTATGGGGCAGATCCCTCATAAATGGTTTGGTGCTGTCCTCAAGATAATGAGTGAGTTCTCAGTCCGTCCTCACAAGAGCTGGTAGATAAAAACAGGCTGGCACTCCCCTGTCCCTGTCTCCTCTATTGCCTTGTGATCTCTGTACATGCTGGCATCCCTTCCCCTTCTACCATGAGTGGCAACCATTTGAGGCCCTTACCAGATGCAGATGTTTGTGCTATGATTCTTGTATAGCCTGCAGAACCATGAGCCAAATAAACATATTTTCTTTATAAATTATTCAACCTCAGGTATTCTTTTATAGCAACACAAATGGACTAATACAAATGGTTACCACATTTTTATATGATGCTAAATGTTCTTTATGAATTGTTTTTGTTGAATTGACATAGCTTTGGGTGCACATCATAGATTGAGTCATTAACCTCCCACTATAATTATCCAACTTTGTAACCTCCCCTTTTCTCAATTAACAATTTTTCTATAAGGAGATTTCCTTGATAATTTGAAACAGAATATAACATTTTATAGCTGAGTTTACCTTATATACCAATAAAATAATGAAAAATGAACTGTGATAGCAGTAGAGTCTTCTCAGGGGTGGTTCTGAAGGCCATGAGAACAAGCGATGTTTTGCCAGAGATATTTTTTAGAGTAGTATATATTATGGCCCACTTTGCTTGGAAAAAAATGGTTTGACATAGGGGTATCTTACAATTCACAGCACAAGTAATCAATTTAGTTGGATGGTCAAGGAAGTGAAAAAAATTATTAAACAATGAGGAGGATTATTTTAGAGAGATATTGTATAATGGTCCCATCTATAAACATATTTGTGTCACATGTGAATGCTCATTAAAAAAGCCATTATGACAGAAGAAACTTCAGTAATCAACACGGCAAGATTAGTTAAGCTAAGGAAGTATGTCTCCTTCATCTGCCTCTGAAGTACTTTCACAAAGACTTCATAAGGAGATTATTTTGTAAATAGGGGGCTATGCATAAAATCAATGGCATAGTCTTCCCATAACTAAAGCTATTTTAATGACTACTGCCACCAAGTGCTCAACTTAGCAGAAGTTAGAAGCCTTAAGCCCCTAATATTGTATTACATCCTTAGAATAACCTTGAAAAAGTTCAATTTTATTTATTCATTTTACCTTGGAGAGAGTAGTAATTTGTGATAACTCAGTTACCCATTTGGGTTTTAAAAATTCTTTCTCTGCCTCTTTATGCCTCTGCTAGTACTACTATCTATGCACTTAGTAAGTGATGACAAATCACTTTAGTCTTTTATAGGGCATTGCTTCTGACAAAGAAATTCATTATACAGCAAAATAAGAAAGGAAGTGGGCCAAAGTCAATGGGGATCACTGGTTTCCCCAGTCAGGCATCAGTTGTAAAAAACACAATGTAAGGTACAGAATATATTCTGCATGTGTCTGAAAGTCCATAAGCAGAAGTAGGGGGTGGTACTTCCCATGGCTACCCTTAAGTATCCATTCAAAAAAAAAAATTGCTTACTATTTCCATGACTATCATCTTGTGCAATTTATTTTTCTACCTCAGATAGACTTCCCCTATTCCATGATTCCATTGAATTGAAAGCTGAAACAGCAGCTTATCTTCTGTAGTTTCTGATACCATTTGGGAAAAATGGAAATTTTTATTTTGGTTAGGGTGATTTCCAAAGTTTAGAAACAAGGAGAGTTCAAATGGAGCCCAAATTCTCTCTATGCAGACTCTATTATTCTTTTGTATCTAATGGTAAACGTTAATGGAAGACTATTGCAATGGTATAAAAGCAAGGCCACCGTGGACACAGGTCTTTCAGAAAGGAAAGTTGATGTTACAAAAGAAGACTTAGAATCTGACCACTTGAGCCTTTTATTGAAATCATAGGGAAGATGGTATAGTTAATGGAGAAGAAAGGTCATGAATTCCCCCTAAAATTCAGTTGTAAAATGAGAAAATTTATTTTTTAAAATCGTTTGTGTTCCTTTATATCTCCGTGTGTGTGTGTGTGTGTGTGTATTTATATATAGTCTTTACTACTACTTTTCCCCAAACCATATATTGAGTGTACCAATTGTGGCCAGCTTTGCAATTTAATTATGTACATGAGACAATATTTAGATAACAACAGGTCAGAACTAGAGAAAAAATGGACAGCACCCAGATACGTGGGCCTTAGAATTGTTTGTAATAATGTTGTGGGTTTCCTCCCTTTAGGTCACTTTGTCGCATATATATGAATTTTACATTGAACAGAGGATAGTTGTTTTATGTTTGTTGGGGCAATTTTTTAGTTTGAAAATTTGTGTATGGGAAGAATTACTCATGTGTATTATTAGAATCAACAGTTGAATTTTTATAAATCAGCATGTGAAAAACTACCTATTTTAATTTCCCATTATGTGATTCTGAATTCTTCTACCTGTTCTATGAGAGAAGAAGAGTTCAAATATCATCTCTTTTTATCTCCTCTAGTGTTGAAAATGAGCACATGACCAATAATCACCCATTTAAATGCTCCCATTTGCTACTTGGACATTAAGGAAATAGCTGAAAAGTAAATGGCCAATTGAGAAAATATGTCCAATGGCAGTGGTGTGGAAATTAGAGTAGAAGTGATATTGGTAGCCGGTAAAGTGTGTCCATGGGGAGAATCCCAGACAAAAGAAAAAAGAAAGGTCTGTTTCTGTGATATTATATTTGTCAAATTTACATGGCCTAGCTTTCCTTTTTCCTGCTAATTTTCTCAACTTTGTCCCTCTGGTCTTTCTGATGATTCTTTAAGCAGCTAGATATCCTTCCAGTAAATTTCTTTTCTGCTTAAGTTAGTTACTGTTAGTTTCTCTCATTCACAAACCAGAAGCCAAACTGCTTTGCAGAATAAAGAATGTGAGTTGCTGCAGAACTAAAAGTCAATATATATAAGTCAAAAACTGATATAATCTCATATTATGCAGCACACATGAATAGAACATAATTTCACAAAGTTAACTACATATCATATATCAAGAAAACAAAAAATGTGTGTTCCCCAAAATTTCCGTTGAAACTCTAATACCCAACATTATGATATTTGGAGATACGGCTTTTGGAAGGTAACTACTCCATAAGAGGTAAGCCCTTGTGAAGGGATTAATACCCTTATATAAAAAAAAAAAACAGGACAGAGCTTGTTTCTTCTCGATCTCTCTACCATGTGAAGAGACACAGCAGTAAGAGGACACTCAACAGACAGTGGATCTGCCAGCCCTTTGGTTTGCTGGTTAGGCTGCCCAGTCTATGCTAATTTGATACATCAGCACAAACTAAGTCATGGGGGAAGGTACAATTTTAGGAAGAAGGATTTAGGTGAAGGACATGGGGGAAGATGTTGGCTTTGGAGTAGATTGAGGAACAAAAGACACAGGAACTTTTGATTACTAACTAGATGTAGAAGGTATAGCAGAAGCAGAGACATATGGTTTAAATTTATGTCAAGACTAAATCAGTGTTTAACAATATTTTCTGAGTATAAGAATTTCGTGGAGGCCTTATTCCAATTATGGCTACAAGACCCTCCAGATTCTAATATCTCTGGGAGATATTAGAGTTGGGACAGGTCCAAAGGTAGCCATAATTTTGCCAAAGTCCTTAGATAATCTCACAATCAAAAACAACTGTGACAATTCCAGACTAAAAATAATTTTGTGTGAATAAGAGTACTAATTATCAACAGATGTCTGAAACTCAGATAATTATGATTTAAAAGATACTT
This sequence comes from Hylobates moloch, assembly GCF_009828535.3. Classification (NCBI taxonomy): domain Eukaryota; kingdom Metazoa; phylum Chordata; class Mammalia; order Primates; family Hylobatidae; genus Hylobates; species Hylobates moloch. The sequence goes on from NW_026652279.1 coordinate 142,784,227, forward strand.
TTGTTTACAACAATAACACAATGGTGCTTTTGAAAAAGTTTCATAAAGGAGATTTGAAAAAAATCAAGATTCAGATGTTGTCTCTGGCTCAACAAACTAGAGAGATGTAAGTTATTTCATTGTGTTGCTTGTAAGTACCTTGTACTTAAAAGTGCAGAAAGGGAGAGTTGATTGTCTGCAGCTCCCAGAAACAGTCATACATTGCTTTCAAATTCCTGGCAAGAATTCAGTCAGAAACATCTGCAAGAATTTAGCACTGAGCCATGTATTCACTGATCTTTCTACCTGTTACTCTAATTACTACACTATAAAATTTTTATTTTTATTCCAACTCCCTCTGATGCTGCTAGAAGATCATAGATCAAACCCAGCATGGGATAGGAGTCTAAGAAAAATAAAACAAAGGAAGGAAATAAAGGCAGGAAAATAGAGAAGATGAACGTGGAGGTTATGTGTCATCATGTATGGAATAAAAACAGACTCTCCACATCCTATGGTTTCTGATACTTCCAACATATTCATAAAACTTGTGGAAATTGCATTTAAGTTGGTAAAATATTTGGTAGGTTAGGATAAGTATTTAGTACCAAATTGTTTTAGTGTACATATATGTAAAAAGGAGGATATAAGCTTATTATAACCACACAGTTCCACATATTTCCTTCACTTCCTGCTTATGTTTCTTAAACAATATTGCAAACAGAAGATAATCCAAAAACTCCCAATATTATATGGTTTTTCCTTAATCTGAATATGTTTGGAACAGCTTGCGTCATATAACCAGTTCCATTTGAGGAAGCTGGAGATTTTACACACATGTGATTTTGAGGGTCTGACCTTTGGAGAAGGAATTGACAAAAGGAAAAAAAGAGGGAGAGAGAGAGAAATAGTTGTGAGAGATGTCCATACTCCAAATGGTAATTATAGCTCATAATTCTATGTATTTATCTCCTAGATTCCACATTGTTTTCGGAATCTCAAGTTTCCAATTAATTCTCTTTTGAGTTGCAAGTCAAGGAAAAGCCAATATAAATTTATTTAAGTAAAATGGAATTTGGAACTTACGCTGCTCAAAAGCCAGAGTTTAGTGAAGCTGAATCTAGGTGCTACAATGTGACCCTAGGCCCCGCTGTTGGGTTTTATTGCAGTCATTTCATTCAGACAGGGCATTACTATGCAGTGTCCGCATGCAGTCACACCAGAGTAGTTCCCACTCATGGCCTCCAGACTCCAAGCTTATGTATAAAGTGGAGCCACCGTCTATGCATAGACCAAGGAAAGTCCAGAGACAGTGTCTCAAAGGCTCTGATTGGGTGACATGACCTCTTTCATGGTCAGCTAATTTGAGTTATCAACACTGAGCCATGTCCCTGTCTCTGGAGTTACAGGTGAAATTGACTTTGCTTGAAAAAGAACATGGAAACAATTAGGGAACAATGGTAACTTAAAGTAAATTTGGGATTCCATTACTAGAAAAAATAAAGCAGTTCGTTGGATGTGTAGGAAAACCCATAAAACCAATTATTGTGTTTACAAATTTATTCCAGAATTTAGTTAGATAGTTGTGTAGTGTTTTCAGTATGACAATTGATTATTATGTCAACTAAAATATGATGAAGTGTCCTAAAAATGTACAAGGAAGTTGATTACAATTTTGCGAGAGTACCCGTTCCATACTGTCTTCATTACCAGTAGTAATAGCTGAGTCTACTTACTTCTTTCACTCCATCCTCAAAAAAATATATATTCCATGGTAGAACAGTTCATTTTATTTAAAAGGGCTTTCAGAATAAATGTTTTCAAACTCTTGCTATTAATGACTAAAATGCTTATCTTAAAAATGATTCACTCATGTTTCCACCCATTCCCAGTGGTAATGCTGTTAATCACAGTTTTTGTTTTGTTTTTTGTTTTTTTACCAAATATTTGCATATATTATCTTTATCACATCCAAATTGAAAAAAAGTATAATGTTTTCATATAATTATGCTATTTTTTTTTTCCTTTTAGTAGTTCTGTAGCCTCATAATGGTCTGGTGTTGCCTATTCTTTTACTTTGCCAATTTGGTTCCCAAAGATGTATCTTTATTTATTAAGAATATTAATATTTTCAAATGTATATATAATGAGGTTTATTTATTATTCAGGTACATCCTTAGTTTTGATAAGATATGCATTTGAAATCTAAAGATAATTTCTTATTAAAACAAAGGGAACTGAGTCTTGTTTAATCTTAAGCTAATTATATTAGTACTCTTGATTTCAATTGATAGAAATCCTTAAGGTAGCTTAAGAAATCGTGGACATAGGCCAGGCACAGTGGCTCACACCTGTAATCTCAGCACTTTGGGAAGCCGAGGCAGGTGGATCACGAAGTCAGGAGTTTGAGACCAGCCTGACCAACATGGTGAAACCCAGTCTCTACTAAAAATACAAAAATTAGCCAGGCATTGTGGCGCACACCTTTAATTCCAGCTACTCAGGAGGCTGAGGCAGGAGAATCACTTGAATCCGGGAGACAGAGGTTGCAGTGAGCTGAGATCGTGCCATTGCACTATAGCCTGGGTGACAGAGGCAAGACTGTCAAAAAAAAAAAATTTATGGACATATACCAATCCCACACTCCAAAGAACATTTTCACAACAAAGCTCTTGAGAAAGGGGGCCAATGCCTCTGAGAAACCATGACCTGTGTGCTCCCAAGGACTCTTTCCCAAATATATTTATTTTTTCTGTTAAATCAGTTTCTGCTTTTCCTTTGTTGAGGTATGATTTATGCCCAGGCTAAGAAAGATACCAAAAACTCCAAGTTTTATTTTTAGTTTCTTTTCCCAGTGAAAAGTATTACTTTTGATATTAATCTGCTTACCAGTTCTGAGTCCAATTGAGTCAGGTACCCTTGGTCCAAGCAATTTTACCAACAAGGCAAGTCTCTCATACACTTATGAAAGGAATGAGAACAATTCAAAGCACTCAGTACTGATTGTTCTGATTTTTACATTAACAATTTAAGATGGCATAGAATTCATTCTACCACTTATTATTATTATCTTTACTTATAAATAATATATAAGAGAAAGGTAAAGGAACTCCTTCAGGCTACCATGGATCTACTTGACTATTTCCTTAAACCTGCTTCTATAGATTAACTGAAATGCATATCCAAAGATTCCAATCATCCAATTAAACTTTAATAAAACTCAACAAGATTAAACACTATACCCAATAGAATTTTATTTAACCTGAATTTTCTATATTATTGCCTCAGTTTTTTCTATTATATTTGTCTAACTTGATTGTGTAAATTAAACAACTGATTTGTTTTCTTGTTTGTTTTGGCGAAGACATTTTCTAGGCAAAAAATCTCATATTGGTAGAGAAAAATATTTAAAGTATTCAACACCTAATTGGCCATACTGGTAGTTTTCCGTTGCAAAGTTATAAAGTAAATGGTTTCTATTTAGCACTGAAAATCACATCTCCTATGGTTCACATTTCTGTTTCATCTAAGAACAGGTGGAAGAAATCTGCATGCCAAGAAACCACCCATGGTATTCACAGTCTGAGAGCTTGAACTCAAAGGAGATCATCTGGCTTGTAAATAGCTTTACTTTTCATATAATTGACATGAAACTGGATCTACATCACACAAGCATGTCATAGTTTATTACACTCACACAACACAATATTGTAAAAAGTGCTAGCAAATCATGCTTTTAATTTGTAATTCAGAATATCTAAATATAAATAATACATCATTAATAGTCAAGTATAAAATATGCAATTTTAGGAATCAATTAATACATTAGTTCTCACTAAAATTATAGCCCCAAATTAATGGTATGAATTGTTTCTTTTTAAGCTATTGTGATGGCATTAGGTACTACATGTATGTACTTTTATTATAGTTAAGTCTTCGGAAGAATTATCACACTCCAAAGTTAGCTCTAAGCATATTAGAAGTATACCCATGTGATGGCCGGGTGGGGTGGCTCATGCCTGTAATTCCAGCACTTTGGGAGGCCGAGGTGGGCGGATCACGAGGTTAGGAGATCGAGACCATCTTGGCTAATACGGTGAAACCCTGTCTCTACTAAAAATACAAAAAATTAGCCAGGCATGGTGGCGGGTGCCTGTAGTCCCAGCTCCTTGGGAGGCTGAGGCAGGAGAATGGCGTGAACCCAGGAGGCAGAGCTTGCAGTGAAACGAGATTGCGCCACTGCACTCCAGCCTGGCAGAGCAAGACTCCGTCTCAAAAAAAAAAAAAAAAAAAAAAAAAATATCCGTGACAATGCAGATAGTTTTTTTCCAAGCAATTGAATAAGAAACATCTTTATCTTCATTTCTGGAACCTGTTCAATGATCCATAGAAGGTAGGGACACTATTTCCATACACCGAGATGTCATAATTTAAACTATAACTGGTAGAGACACATAAAATAATCATCACATGCTTTTTAAAACTTTAATTTCAAATTTCCGCAATGAACCTATTGAGCAACTTAGGACTCAAGATTAGCAAAAAATATGGGACTTCCTTTTATCTATGGGTGTAACCCCTATGTTGTTACTGTTTTATATGCTCTTGACAATTTCTCTTTCAAACATGCTCTTCACTAGAATTCCCTAAGGGCAGTATTTTCTGGATTGGGATATAAGATTAAGGTAATAATAATTATATATTCTATTTTTTGTATTATTTTAATGTTCTCTACCCTCCCCCAACAAAGAAAAACATGTTGCCATTATAAGCAAGCAGGTAAAGTAATTTTTTTTTTTTTTTTTTTTTGAGGCGGAGTCTTGCTCTGTCCCCCAGGCTGGAGTGCAGTGGCGCAATCTTGGCTCACTGCAAGCTCCGCCTTCCGGGTTCACGCCATTCTCCTGCCTCAGCCTCGCGAGTATCTGGGACTACAGGCGCCCGCCACCACGCCCGGCTAATTTTTTGTATTTTTAGTAGAGACGGGGTTTCACCATGGTCTCGATCTCCTGACCTCGTGATCCACCCGCCTCGGCCTCCCAAAGTGCTGGGATTACAGGCTTGAGCCACCGCGCCCGGCCCAAGCGGGTAAAGTAATTTAAAACAAGCTAAAGATATGTTGATGATAATCTACACAAATATTAAGTTCTCAATCCTAGCCATAAGCTAATTTCTCACAGGAGGCCAAGGCACTCATATTTATTAAGCTTCTCTGCTGTCTGTAACCAAGACAATTGGAGAAACATTGTACTGCTACATATTTATATTTGGTTCCTAATGTATTTTTACCAATACATCGTTTCATTCTCTCCCAGGCACAGCATTGGTGGGTGTTGTTAGTAAGATTCCGTGACTGAACTTTCCACAGGCTCCTCTGAGCCGTTTCTTGGACTAGGTCTTGTCCTTGGCCCTTGATCTCAAGCCTACATAGCCCAGTTGTAGCAAGAATCCTGCTTAAGTCAGTTTAGCAAGAATCCCCTTAATATTTCCTCTTAGTAATTTTCTATCCATTGCCTCCCTCCCCTTGGCTATAAATTCCTATTTGCCCTTGCTATGTTTGAGATTGAACTCAGTTGAATACTGAAGTCTATTTTCCCCTACTGCAATAGTTTCTAAAAAATCTATCAGTATCACTTTAGTGTCCAGCTCTGGTTCTCTTTGACATACCCCAAGGTTACTCACAATGTCTTCCTAATATGAGTAGTTCCATACATTTAGCTACAAATAAACATATAGTGGATTTCTCAGGATCAGAAAATCAAAACTACATCTCAAATAATATTGAGTTAGATAACTTCATTTGATACCAAAGAAAAACAAAGCCCTGAAAGTGTATTGATTTTCCCATTGTCAGATAACACATTTGAAACTAGACTCTGAACACAAATCATACAATTGCCAGTGCTGTGATATTTCCACACTGTGGGTAACACAAAATGAGAATTGATCTTGAAATTTTGGCAAATACATGCAAACATTAATAGCAATTAACTCAGGATTAATATTTGAGGTCCTTTAAAGGAGAGGTTATAAAATACCAAGTGATATGCATCAAAAAAGCTGATCACAAACTCACTGGCAAACGAAGTTATATAAAAGAAGGCCATCTTGAGAAAATGAAAGAAAAATAAGGAAAGGAATAGCCTGGGTTTTGGGGTGGGAAGCAACTAGAATCAAGTTGTTAGAAACATGCATTTTTTCTTGTATACAAAAAATTGTTTCTTCCTAGATTAGGAAGAAACAGGCTTCTAGATGTAGTGAAGGAACAATCAAAATCAAATTGTGGGCTGGGTGTGGTGGCTCATGCCTGCTATCCCAGCACTTTGGAAGGCCAAGGCAGGAGGATGGCTTGAGGCCAGGACTTCGAGACCAGCCTGAGCAACATAGCAAGATCCCGTCTCTACAAAAGAGAAATTTAAAAAATTAGTCTGATTTGGTGGCCTATGGTCCTAGCTACCTGGGAGGCTGAGGTAGGAGGATCGCTTGAACCCAGAAGCTCGAATTTGCAGTGAAGTGTGATTACACCACTGCACTCCAGCCTCGGTGGCAGAGCAAAACCATGTCTCTAAAACTATAAAGTAATTTGAAAGCAAGTAAGATTGTATCTGATTCATGATCCCAGTTTAGATACTCAGAGTAGATTTCTCCAGGAGATGATAGGTGCATTCACTGAGTAAATGGAACAAAATTAATATGATAATAAATGATAACAGGACAGAAAGTGAGACTTCCAAGCTTATGGCTTCAGTTTCCAGTGCCCCATAGAGGTATATGACATGTGACTGCTAATTTTTCCTGGTAATACTGATGAAGTAGTCATTATTGGTAGGGCAAGGTTACCAGTAGCTCAAAGACCATCGCAAATGGTAAATAGAAAATGTCCTCCCCAACTTTCTCCAAGGATACCTATTGCCTGGAATCTGTCAGTATGTACCACATGGCATGGCAAAGGGAATTTGGGGCTGTGATTAAGTTAAGGTTCCTGAGGCATGGAAATTATCCTGCATTATCTAGTTGGGGGCCAATGTAATCACATGAGTCTTGATTAGAAAAGGGTAAGTGAGAGTCAGAAAAAAAAGTAGGACAACAGAAACAGGGCAGAGAGAGAGAGAGAGAGACAGTAAGATAATACACTCCTGCTGGCCACAAATCAAAGAATGCAAGGAACTTTTAACTGGAAAAGGGAAGAGAACCAGTTCTCCTGTAGAGCCCCCAGAAGAGACATAGCCCACCCAACACTTTTAAGTTTGAACTTTGCTTTAGAACCCGAGATTTGTAAAATCATAATTTTTTACTGTAGTAAGCCAGTAAGCTTGTGATACTTCATTACAGCAGCAATACAGAGACATCTTAGGAAGCACTGTCATTCCACAGGAGAGCACACACAGCACGGTGTAAAAATAAGATAGTTGGTGGGATCTAGGTAGGCTCTGGCCATACTAGAATAAGAAACCAGGAGGTCATCAGCCACAAATATTATAGCCAAATCCCATCCTTGGAGAACAGACTAATAATATCTATCCCCACCCGTACCACAGTGGAAAACAATGTGGGGTCAGAGCACACATGCTGCTCTACAGACTCTTCTCATGGCTGGTACGAGATCATTCAAGCTTATTTCCTACACAACCCTGTGCTCACACACCATCTGGGCTAAGAGAAAGAAAAAGAGAACGAGAAAGAGAAAGAAATAGAATCAGCCAATAATAGAATTAACCATTAAAGTAACTGAACATTTAAAGGTAAAGGTCCTAAAACTGAGCATTTCTGTTTTACATCCTACACCGTTGATTCCCCTCCTTATCTATTCCTAAGAGTTTCTGAGGATTAAATCAATTATTTTAAAAAATGAAGTTGCTAGATTTTCTTTGCTCATGAGAAAAATTTTAAAAAAATCAATAGAAGGGCTAAATTACATCAAGGAAATTGCTCATAAAATGACAAAAAGATGAAGGTATTGATTCAAAATATCAAGTCCTTACTATGTGCCAAAATGAATATAAGATGAAGACTCCACCATTGGTTCAATATCTTGACAAGAACAGATTTTTCAAAGTAAAAAGGAAAAACCAAGAAATGGAAACATTTTTCAAAAGAAATTTTTTAAAAGATCATTAAAAAAGCAGTCTTTATATTAGAATTGCCAAACGGGGTAAATATAATAACCTATACCGATACCTATAAAAATCATTATGAGTAACCAGAACAACAAATAAATCTGTAGAAGTTTTGGGTTTTATAGAGAAAATAGGAAATCTACAAAGTTGCAATAATTTAATGATAAAGCAGGTTGTCAAATAAAGTAGTTTTGTTATAACTTTGATGAGAAAAGAAAATTATTTCTGGCTGGGGCCACTGCCTCTGTGGAGTTGGCACATTCTCTTATGTCTGTGTGGGTTTTCTCTGGGTGTTTGGTTTCCTCCCACATCTCAAAGTTGTGCCTATTAGGTGAGTTGGTGTATTTACATTATTTCTCTCCAGGCTGGTTCCCACCCAGTGCTCTGAGCTACCTGGATTGCCTCCAACCACCTGCAACCCTAAAATGAAATAAGCAGATTAGAAATGTGTGAATGAATAAATTCCAATTATTGTAAAACAAAAACTTGTAGGCAATAATCATACAAATTCCTGACAATAAATGATATGGTCTGCATCATGGGTTAAAGAGAATATTGCCAGGAGGCCTTCACTTTTTTAGAAGGGCATCATTTGTTAGGTCCTTTTTCCACGGTTTGGAGTAAAATAAGCAATGATTAGAAAGGTATTCCTCATAATAAGCTTTATAGCAGATTCTAATGTAATGGCTTTAGTTACACAGCAGACTTTAAATTTTCTTGTGAAAGTTATACTAAATAATATAATTGGCTAAACAGAAATATCTGTGCAGCTGCTGGCCCTTGTGGCCTGTAGAGAAATACATCAAATGAAGATTATAAGGATTCAGTTGTAGGGAATTAACAAAGAAACTGCTTTAAGTAGGTAAACTCTTTATCTAGCTTATTCTTTGATCTACTTGATTTTAGGTCACTTGGTTTATGGGAATTCTGGGTAAGGAGCATACTCCAAACTCTTGGTATTATCCTTCCAATAGTCATAGAAATAGTCTCCCTGGTGTGCTGTATTCTCTCAAAAGTTTTAAATGTTTGCATGCAGCCATCTCTAGAATGTTATTTGTTTATTAACATGCATATATTTGTCTAAATAAATACATAAATAAATGTGGTCTGAAAGGGCTTGGATAGTTGGGATTGTTTGTTTTTGAACTGTACAGTGGTAGAAGCTGCTCCTAGCAATGCTCACTTTCCAAACACATTCCTTGTTTTACCCCCACACTTCTATGACCACCATCACTCACTGATTCACCAAAAAATTTGGTACATAATTATCTTACTAGTTTCTATTAGTTTCTGATAAATGAATGTATAGCTCACATTTCTTTGAATGTTTAATATTAAAAGTACTTCTGACTTTTTATTGAGAAGGTGTTTTGATGATGTTTTTGTGACCAGAAATATGCCCTACGAGGTTAACTCTTGTTTATGTCAATTAGCCTGTGGTAAAACTGGTGTCCTTATATAACATTACATTTAAAGTCAAAGTTTCCAAGAACCTATTAATCACATTAAGTGAAGACTTACTGTATTAGATTTCTCATTAATATTACTAAATCCTAGAGGACAGTGGAGATTGGTTTTCAAATACTGAAAGAGATGTGCTTTTTCACTTCAAATTCTTTCTCCTACCAAATTACATACCAAGTAGTGAGAACAGGCTGATTAGACATACATTTTCAGAGCTGAAGGGATTTAGAAATTTAACTTCGAATACCTATTATTAAAAATATATTAAAATATATTAAAGGGAGTATCCATAGATAACTGAGGAATCAAATGAAGCAAGGTAAGGTAAAGGGTAAAGGAAACAAGTCTCCAATGAAGGAAGCAATGAGGGCTTGCAGGAACCTGATAAGAATTCTGCACAGATTAAAGCAAGAAGATTAAAAATTCTGGGAGAGAAGTGGGTTTTGTTTATTTATTTTGCTTTGCTTTTAAAGGGGAAATAGAGTAGCATATTAGTCTGCTTTCATGCTTGTTGATAAAGACACACCCAAGACTGGACAATTTACAAAAGAAAGAAGTTTAATTGGACTTAAGTTTTACCTGGCTTGGGAAGCCTCACAATCATGGCAGAAGGCAAGGAGGAGCAAGTCACATCTTACGTGGATGGTGGCAGGCAAAGACAGCTTGTGCAGGGGAACTCCTCTTTTTAAAAACCATCAGATCTTGTGAGACTCATTCACTATCATGAGAACAGCACAGGAAAGACTGGCCCTCATAATTCAATCACTTCCTACTGGGTTCCTCCCATGGTACGTGAGAATTGTGGAGTCTCAATTCAAGATGAGATTTGGGTGGGGGACACAGCCAAACCATATCAGGTAGTAAGGATGCCGTAGACTGGGTAGTATGGGAGTCAATTTGGAAAAAATGTATAAGATATAATAGAGAGTATGAGAAAATAAGATGTGTGCATATATGTACACATACATCCACACATGTATATACACAGCAATTGGAAATTCCAGGGGGCAAATACATGGACCTAACATGAAGCAAATCTTCCATACTGAAAAATAAAATGAATGATTTCAATAGAAAAGAATTGTTGCAAGCAATATCTAGAATAGAGAAAAAGTAAATAATATTAGAAGTTAGGCAAAGAACCTATTTATTCTGCCAATAATAAAACATCAGTAAGAAAATTCAGATAAAATCACAAACTGTATAGGAAAGACCTACTTTCAATATAAAACAAGTCAACATGTATTGTGACTTAGATAAATAAATGTAAGGAAAATTCCTTTTGAATTTATGCCAGGAATACCATCATTCGATAGGCATGATACTTAGGGCTGTTGAGAAGAAAATATAATAAAAAGAGCTTACTTAACTCTGCAGGAAATGATATATATTTAAGAATAATAATTTATATTCTAATTTTCTTTTAAAAGTAACACATAGCCAAAAAAGGCTATAGCGTTGACATTACAGAATAAATATTATTTTTGAGACTATTTTCCCAGGCTGGACCTTCTGAAAATAGTAGCTAAAATGGAATTTGGGTGCAAGATGCTGACTGGGATCAAAACCTGTGAAATGAAGGGGAAGGAAAGATCTACACTTGGAACTTTGGTGTTCCTCATGAATAGCAAAAGTTACAACATTAAGTTTGAGAATTTAATAAAATGCAGTACTGTATACAGAAGCAGATCTTTAAAGGTTATGAATGATAGTTCTTATATTTTAAGTCTAGTTCATAGCTTTCTATACTGAATTGAGGCCATGGTTAATATTATTGAGTTTCATTAATAGGGCTATTCTGGAAGAGAATGGATACTTATTCCTAAAGTGATTTTTATATCTATTAATGTTACTTTCTTATATGAAAAATTGAGGTTATGTTTTAATTTTAAATATTATCAGAAATCATCAGTAGGAAGTGTTGATATCTACATTTCTCTCTAGGTCTTTCCATCTCTATGTCTGTGTTCTCCTTGTAAAAACAAACAAAAACAAAATAAAGCCCCCCAAAAATCCGTAGTGTTATCTTTGAAACTTTCTCTATGTGTTCATTCTACCATATCTGAATACCAGCCCTATTCCATTAAAACTACTCTTGTCAACTTTGTTTGCCTGATCTAATAGCCACTTTACATATATATATATATATATGCAGCATTTAACTCTCTGTACTATTCTCTCCTTTAAACATTCCTTCTCTTTGTTTCTAGAAGTTCACATCTATCTCATTGACTATTAGTTCTAAACCTTCTTTGCTGGATCCTACATTGCAGAATGCACTATGCTTGAGTCTTGTTGGCCCCTTATTTTCTGTAATTTATCCTAGATGAACTCACGCAGTCTTTTGTCTTCTTTATTATTTTAATTGACATATCATAATTGGATATGTTTATATGGCACAATATAGTTTGAAATATTTATGCTCATCCAGTCTTACAGCTTAAATGTTATCCATTTATTAATTACTCCCAAATTTAAATATTCTGGTCTTACCTCACCTGTGAATTCAAGTCAAAATTTCCTAATACTAGTCAATACTTTCAATTTCAAGTCTATTAGCCACCTTAGAATTAATGTGTTCAAAACAGAACCTTGTCCTCAATTGAATGTGTTCCCGCCTAAGCATTTTTCATCTCAGTAAATAGGACTATCATCCAGACAACTATTAAAGGAAAAACTAGAATTCAATATGGATATTTCCTAACTGATCCTCCTACATATAAACCATCAGATAATTTTGATAGCTTTACTTTCAAAGCAAAAGGCAAAACAAACAAAACAAAACACCCAATTTTCCATTTACTTTTCTTCAAATTTATTGCTTCCATACTAATTCGATTCAATTCAATCTAATCTATTCCAACATCATTTCTTATGGTGACTACTGATATTAGCATATATATGACCTTCTTGCTTCAATCCTTGCTCTGAAGATACATTGATGTTTCTTAATAAAAATTACATTGTCTTACTCTCAAGCATAGAATTATTGAATTCCAGTGCCCTTAAAAGAAAAACCAAATCCTTATCCCTTGCCTACAAGGCCCATTATGACTTGCCACTAGCTGTTTCACTGGTAGTGAAACATTTTACCTTCCCTCGACTCCCACCATATTTGCATTCTTTCAGTTTCTTTGAATACACCAGAACCTCCTTCTTGGTGACTTTTCTGGAATGTCCTCTCTAAACCTTAACCTAATTCTATTTCTCTGATTATGCATGTCTCCAAATCTGTTCTTTCTCTTTTTATTGGCTTTCAATGCTTCCCTCTAGAATGTAGAATCCAAGAACTAAGATCTTTGCTAATACACACAATTTTTAATTTCCATTGTCAAGAATTTTTTTGAGGCTGAAGGATGCCATTCAGTAAATAATGCTGAACGTTAAATACCTCTACCTGGTTGTGAAATAGTAAATGCTATTTTGCCTTCTAAATTGAACTGATGAAAATATTGTATGTTGTGCTAGAAATTGATTTATCAATGTATTATTTTTAAAATATTAAAGAGAAAGAGGTGGTTTCTTTTAGAAAGATTTTTTTTAATGCAGTCAGAAGATGCATAAGAGAGGGGAGAGAAGCCCAGGCAGATGCTGAACATAATGGTTGAACATAATGACTCTTTTATGAACAGCAGAGAAGTGCAAAGCTCTTATAGCAGACTGTGATTTGGGAACTAACCAACAGACTCTGTGTGAGACTTTTCTATAAGCAGAGTATCCAAAGATGTTAAAACCTCTCTGAGAGATTGTCTCTCTTTTTCCTGATTCTCAGATGGAAAACACTGTTTTGAAGCTCTTCTTTATTCAGACTGGCTAGTTTAGTTATTTCCAGTCTAGCGGATTATCTAGGGAACTTATTTCTCAGAAATTTGGAAAAGACTAAAAGAAGTAGAAATGTTACAGCTTGAAAGGTGACCCAGACCTCCATGACAGAAATAATTTCACCTGAAAAGTACTGTTCTCTAAAATCGGGTTTACACTTTTCTAAAATAGGTTGTGCCAATTGGCATTGAAGTTGGAAAATTCTACTGGGGAGAAATCTCAGACCTGATGATTTAATTACAAGGCTTTGCCAGAACTTAGTTTTTAGCTTTTTGTTGGTATTTTGCCTAAAATTAGTAGTATTGAAAGAAAAAGTAATAACACTAAAATCTGAGTTAAAAATAAGAATAACGACAAAAAAGGATTTGTACAGCTAAGAAAAGTTGTTGTTTGGAGAAGCCATTTTTTTTCCCTTAATTCCCAGATGCTAGTCTGGTCATCCAAGCCAAATGAAAAGAATTGTTGGTAATTAAAAAGTAATTCACTGAAGTGAGTGCAGCTGTAGCAATGAGCTTTATTGCCAAACAGTGTGATCTATAGAAGCAAATCCTAATTTTTTCAAGAGAAAAAAATTATTTACTCATGAGGATAAGTCTGAAATGTTTATTTTCTTTATAAAAGCTGGTGAATATGTAGCACTGAAATTTTTCAAGAAGAAAGGAAATTTTGCCTAATAAATACTAGTCCTGGGTATAAGTGGATGTAAATAATTAAGTACATACTACTCTAAAATAAGCATGTGAATATTAGACAGGCAAATATTATTAGCTATTTTATCCTTTGAGTGTAAATGGCTAGAAAATAAAAACTCTGGAAAAGAATTTAAAAATAACATTTAAATCATATTTATTGTAGCTTTTAAATATTGACACCTATTTTGAAATTTCCATTAAAATATTATTAAAGCTGTGAGAATTTTACTGATATTCTTTTGACATTTTCTTTACCAGATACACTTATCATACCCCTCACACCAAATTTTCCTGCATGCCGAGTACCTTCCACACTGAGAGTAAATATTACCCTTAGTTGGCATCTCTCATATTTCTCTGGGCTGTTACTAACTTTGTCTTGTCAGAACTTTGAGCTTGTTTGTGTTCTATTTTGGTGTTTACTAAAATCTTGAAATTACATGAAACCATTTCTGTCTCCTGCAAGATACTGCTACTTTTTAAAAGGCAGAGCAGGAAACATTTTCACCTACATTGTATATGTGCTAACTTCATACATCACATTTACTATATAGCAGGACCTTGGCACCTAGGAGAGTTTTACAAAAAGTAAATGGAGTGAAGAAAGAGTGAAATAATGATACATCTTATATAAATTTCTATAATTTATTTCTATTTGTATTACCAGAGTTTTGATAACTATATCAGTACTATTTTTAATGCTTAAGAAAGACTAGTATATTTATTACTGAAAGGTAATACTTAGCAATAGGGGTTATTTGTTGCTGTTCATAAATTTGTTAAATACATGTAGAGACCTTTTTTTCCATCAGACTTATGCTCAAAGTATACAAGAGAATTCATTGGAAAACTGCATTAATGACAATTTACTTTTAAGCAACCTCTATTAAAATCCAAATATTCCAAGAACTGGTTCTTCTTCCTCAAATTCTCTTCCTTCCTCTCTACGGAGAATACACTCCCAAATCCAGTTGTCACTTTCTCTTAAACTTTAATTACTTCCCTTCATTGTATGTCACTACCATTTACCGGTGTGACCATACTCGTTGTTTATGAGAATTGCTCATTCCAAGAAATCATTGCTCAGGCAGGCTAGTTGTTAAGTGTTTTGCACAGTTCACATTTTAAATAGACCAGGCAAGAGAAAATAGTATCCTGAACCAAAGGAGTAGTGGTAGAAATAGTAGTAAGTGGTAAGATTTTGCATTTATTTTTAAAGTAGTGTCAACAGAAATTTATTGTTGAATTGGATGTAAAATATGAGAGGAGTAATAAATGTCACCATGTATTTTGACCTAAGCATCTAAAAGACGGTAATTGCTATTTGTGGAAATATTAAAATCTTATATTTTATCTGACCTAAGTGCAAGTTCCTAGCTGTTTGTGACCTATTGATTACAGCAGAATCTAAGCAAGAGTTACAGTGATTCTAAATTACAATAAAACCCCCATATTTCATAGCAGAGAATGTCTTTATGGTTAAAGAAGCATATATGATACATTTTTAAAAATAAAATTTCACAATAAAAAGATTTAAGAACTCAAAAGATATGCCTCTGGGTCAAAAATATATTTACTGAAAATTTATATCAGTATCACTCAATTATTTTTTGTCATAAAAATATATATAAAACACATAAATGGAAATCAGAACGAATCTAGTTTACTCCAGAAAAGTAACTCAATAAAATAAATTATTGATTTTTAAGTATTGATAAATTGACAGCACATTCAATATTCAAAATTTCTTAAAACAAAATGTTGCTTATTACTTAATTTTTCTTTCTCAGTCATCCAGCTGTCATAGACTGTACCTAAGAATTACACCCCTTTATGTAATGCATGGTGATTAGTCAATGACAGTATATTATATTTTTGGAAAATGCTGAGAGTGAATGTTCTCACCAAAAAATAATAACTATGTGAGGTAAATTCATACCTTAATTAGCTGGATTAACCATTCCACAGTGTATATACACTTCAAAACATCATGTTGTATGATATAAATACATACAAATTTGTCAATTTAAATAAATAAATGCGCACATTTAAAAACAAAAATAAACAATTTAAAAATCTCTACATTGTGTCAACCTTTTTATAGAGTATAAATTATGCCATCATGGTTACTCAAAATTATTTTTGAAGTAGTGCAGTTTTTCTTTTAGTAAATCAGTAGATATGTTCAGTTTCTGGCATATAATGGTAATGAAATTGAAGACTAACAAAGTATTTGCATGAACACATTATTTTTGTAAAGAATATATAATGTGTGAAACCTCATATATCCACAAAAATAAACATTAGTAATTTATCTAGCTATTTTCACATTCCTGATACACTTGAATGAGCTAATATATTTAAATGAGCAAAAGATATTTTTTCAGTTTGTTTGTTGCAAAAGTGTTGCTGAATATATGATTGAATTATCCACTGTTTTTCAAAAAATAAGTGAGATATAAAAAGTATGTAATAAGTGAGATATAAAAAGCTATGTATGATTGTATGCAATCAAATATTAATAATCTCCTTAGAAGAAAAGCTATCACATCTTCAACATTAATATAGTAGTCTGGAATTAATATGCATTTAAGATAAGAGAATAGGAAATACGGTTTTACCAAGAAGTAATTTAAAAAAAAAAAGTCTCTTAGGGGAAGTTCAAAGCATATTTCTTCTAAACATCGCTAACTAGTGTTGATCTTTACATTAGAATTTTCCTTCAGCTTTTTATTTTGTTACTTTTTAGAACATGCTTTTACACTCTCTGACTTCAGGAAATGAAAGCATACATCTAGGGAATTGTTAAATTCTCCATTTTACATAACTCTATATTTCAGAGGATTTATTCAAAGTGTATGCTAATGGGTATCTTTCTAAGGTAACAGATTCATGGTTTAAAATATCCACTTTCTCCTGGAAAAGGAAATAAACCTTCTACTGAATCACTGCAATTGAAGTAGTTGTTTAAATGAAGCCTCCCCAAACTCCAAAATAAGTTTGATAAAGTACTTATTAACTTGTCAAACCTATAGTTATTCAAGTTTTCAAGTGCTCCTTGAAAGTATTCATGGAAATATCTGAAATGGGTGCCCCAGACAGGAGGAACAAGTGTAAATCCTGGCAGGATGTTAATTGCGGAGGTACCTGTGTGCTTGGGGTCCATTGAGAAAGGGGCAGAATGGTGAGATGAGGTCTGAGAGAAGAGCAGATATTCAAGACAGTGCAGGATCTTATATTCTATGTAAAGATACTGGAATATCTTCAGATGGAAATGGGAAGCATCCAGTAGTTTGAGCAGAGCTGGAATCTAATCTGAATTACATTTTAATTAAAGTACACTGTTTATTATTTGCTGGAAAAATTAATAAAAGAATATCAAACATTCCAGATCAATAAGCAACTTGTCCGTTTTAAAGAGTGAAATTGCAAAGCTAAAACATTGCTCTTACATTACAGTGATATTCTTAAATTCTGAAAATAAATTTAAAATTTAAAATAGAGATAGAGAGTAGAAGGATGGTTACCAGAAGCTGAGAAGAATAGTGGTGGATGGGAGAAAGGTGGGGGTGGTTTATGGGAAAAACAAAACCATTAGAAAAAAATGAATATGACCCAGTATTTGATTGAAAAACTGGGTGACTATGGTCAATAAGAATTTAATTGTACATTCTAAAATAACTAAAAGAGTATAATTGGATAGTTTGTAGCACAAAGGATAAATGCTTGAGGGGATCGATACTCCCATTTTCCATGATGTGTCATAATGTATTGGATGCCTGTATCAAGATATCTCATGTACCTTATAAATATATATATATACACAAAAATTAAATATTAAAAAATAAAGAATTACATTTTGTGCCACTTGACCTGATAAGCGTAAGTCCATGTCACCAAATTACTTTCCATTACTCCCAGCTGAAGCCTCTGCTAGCTCTTTCCTCATTGTGACAAAACTCCAGCCTGGGTGATAGAGTGAGACCCTGTCTCTAAAACATAAAATAAAAATAAGAAAATAGTAAAAAAAAAAAAAAAATCTAGTAAACTTGTTTGATAGTTTTTCTTAAAGGGAATTTATAGATAGGAATTCAATTGAACCTGAAAAGAACAGGCTAAGTGTATATGTTATCTTTTTTTAATATACTGCTTGATGAACCTGAGCAACTTGATGAATGTGAAGATTTCATCACATTTGGCAAATGGGTATTTTAATAGGTGAAATGATTTATAATTGTGGGCAAGGACATTGTGCCTTTCTAGTTTCTTGGAGATACTGCATCTTCTTGTGTGTTGGTAAGAATGGATTGTGAATAGGATGTTGGGGGCACTCACAGTTAAAACTTTATTACATGTAATTATGAAAACCATTTGTGGTAGTAAATCCCTAATAGAAGATCCACTTAATTGTCTATCCCTGTCTTGATTCTCAGTAATTTACTATTCTTAAATTTCTGGATTTTTTTTCTTCTTACACAGTGATTTTTACCTCTCTTCAGGGTATTTCTTTCTAAAATGTGCACTCAGTACTTACAAGTGGTATATAAAATTATTCTCCTAAACAAAGACAAGTTATTTCCAAAAGATAAAACCTGATAAAATAAGTTTTATCCTCTCACATATACAAGGCACAAAGAAATTACACTAAAACATTTAATGAAAATAAGGATAATTTTAAAATCACATTGTATAATACGATCTGAAATAAATATTGTGTAGTTAGAAAAAGTGGTTAAAAATCTACTTTTGTAAAGTAGATACAGCATAGCTCATCTGTTCTAATTTACCACTGTTAGAGAGAAAATGTGATAATATTGAACAATGTTTTAAAGAAAATTTTAGAAAAAATCTACTACATGTTTCCCTGTCTGAAAAAAAAGTATATATTCTTAAAAAGAACAGTGAAATATACTCTGTAGCTTTCAAATGACAATTAATTCCTATCTAAATATGAAGTCATAAGTCTAGTAACTAATTAAAACAAGAATAAATTCCATGCCTATGCCATCCTCAATACATCCTCACTATAACCCCTAAGTGTGAAAGAACATGAAAATATAATGTCCAATACTAAATTATTGAATTTTTATTTTATTTTTATTATTGATTTAATTAATACTTTTACCTGAATGTGGAATTCTTAAAGTATAGTCTTCTCTTTATTTCAGTTCTAAGTATAATCAGTATTACTTAGTATCATAGTATGGTTAATATTGCAAGATGTAAATAAAAATAGAAGGTCCTTTTTATATTTGTTCTTGGCTTTGTGAATAGACTTTGATGGCATCTAAGTTTTGGTACGGGATGACTCTTTGTTGTGGGGGTCTGTCCTGTGCATCGTAGGATGGTTAGTAACATTCCTGGCCTCCACCAGCTATGTTCAAATAACTTCAGCTCCCCTCTCAGACTGCAGACCTTGCCAAATGAACCCTGTAGGGCATGCAAAATTACCCATGGTTGATAATCAATAACTTAGAAAACCAGTCAGCAGAAAATGGTTTTGATAACAGTTATTTTGTCCTATTTTATCTTTTGTTTTTACAATTCAAATAAAATATGAAATAACCTTTAAAAAATTTAGTTATTATGTGCATTGAACTCACTTATTGGTTGCAAAGTGGACTATTACATTTTTATAAGGTATTTTTAATATTAAATATGACATAAAAATTCTATTTTTAGCTTTTCTAAAAAGATAACATTGAGAAACCTTACATGAAATATATGATGTCTTAAGAAATATAGACAAATTTGAAGAAGCCAAATTCAAAGGAGAATTTTAAAATAGGGTAAAAGGGAAGTAAACTGAAAGCAGGAAGTTCTGATTTTTCTATAAATATGGTAATGGTGTTTTCCTTCTACACATAAGCTTTGAAAAATAAAGGAAAGCTCATAGACATGCTTGAGACAGAATGTAATTTTAAAAAATCTCAACACAAAAAAGTTAATAAAATGTTTGCGGAATTTCATCAAAACCAGTGTATAGTTTTCTGAGAGTTATGCTGATTATTGTTCTTGTTCTACAAACTTATATTCAATGCATTTGCATAAAATGTTATGGTCATAATATATGTATTTTCCATCCATAAACAATCATCACTGTATCCTTAACTCTCTCTTGTATGTACAAGAACTTACACAAATGCTTCTACAAATTTTTATTCTATTGTCAACATGAAAATAGAATTAACTTGCTTTGGGGCATTCCTTGTTCAATTTCAATCCCATGAAAATAAGGTAAAAAAGGAATTGAAGAGAAAAGAAAATGTTTATCTCTATATATTTCGATTGTCTCATCTGCCTAATGAGGATATTGCATTTGATAAATCAACTACTGAAAATAAAATTTCATGGAAATACATTATATAGTTAATATTGTTTTTAAAAAACTAACAGTGTTTTGCAGGTATCAAAACTTACATGAAATATGTTCGTTTGTGCCTACAACTTGAGTATTGTCTCATTCAGGCATTTTTATGTTAATAAAATTTATTATTATAGACTTGTGTATGGCTCCAGGAATGGCATTAAATGTTTTGTTTTCATGTAGGTACGTTTCCATGCTCTCTTATGTTTGTGATGCTTTGTAAATGTCATATGGAAAAATGTTGGTATTATTGGAACTAAGTTAGTTTAGAATAATAACCAGTTGCCTTGTTGCAATTAATTGTAGTTGCTGATCTTAGTATATCTAAGAATTGACCATTTAGCTCATATCTGAGAAAGTACCTGTAAATCAATAGTTTTCTGTGCAATAATTATGAATATACTCTTACAAATGTAAGCATTTTTAAAATGACAAAATGTAAAGTTAGTTAAAGACTCTTTTATCATATGTACAGCCTTCGTGCTATGTATCCTTTAGTAAGTTATTATTTCCATTTCAGTTACTTCATTATCCTTCAGCCAAAAAATATTATCTCTTATGCCACAAATGTTATCTCTAAATTATTCAGATTTTAATGTCAATTTCTTTTGAAACCAAGATATAATTTTAAGTTATGACTTTCAAAAGCAACTAATCAATTTTTATAGTATAATGTATTTATCTTCTTTAAACAAGCTCTTCATTTTTTTATTATTAGCAGTCTCTTTTAAACTGTCTCTGGTTTCTTTATACTTAACACGTAATTTGAAGTTTCAAACTAAACACAATATGCCATGTGCAGCCTCAGTCATTTTTTGGAATTTATGCATTTATTTCTTGTTGCTAGAAACCATATATTATGACACTCTGGTAGCTAGCCCTTGTGACATTTTGTTATGTTTTTGGTTCTTCTCTTAACTTGTAACACTCAATACAAATTTTAGCAGCATCCTGTATAGATCACCAACTTACGAGTGGTAGATAGTTTCTCAGACTAACATGAAACTTACAGAATATTTACTTTTTTCGGAGACATTTCTAAGTCTACTTAGGCTAGAAATACTTTAGTAATGCCTTGTTTATATGTGTTTAATAAGGGTAGCAAAACCAGGGAGGTCAACACATTTGGAAATGCTTTTTTAGCTTTATCTTCTAAGATATTTAGCAACAAATTTTAGTAATATTTTGCTAATACTGCTTTTTTTCGCTGTGGATTATTGCCATGTTACTCTTCTAAAGTTTATACTGTTTTTCTAATCATTTCAATATCCCATTCTGAATAGAATACTGAAACAGTATTGAAGCTTTTTTGTTTATTATTATAGCATTGGCAACCAGACTTTTATAAGGAAATAGCTAAAATGTGTCAAAACAGGTGACAGCCTTGGAAAGTTTTCTTTTCTGAGAAAAGGAAAGTGTGTTGGAACAAATGAGGCATTCCTTAGAATCTTGGTGTTGAAAAGAGGGAAACAGAAACAAATTTTAGAATTCAAGAGTCATAAAGAAACAACTGTCATTGAGGTAGAAGAAACAGCACGCATCCCCATCATAAACAAAAATATCATCAACTAAGACACTGCAATCTAAAACAAAGGAAACTACTAAGTTAAACAAACAAAAACTTTAGGACAAATGCCTGTGATGAGAGGT
The DNA here is from genome assembly GCF_009828535.3 of Hylobates moloch. Taxonomy (NCBI): domain Eukaryota; kingdom Metazoa; phylum Chordata; class Mammalia; order Primates; family Hylobatidae; genus Hylobates; species Hylobates moloch. The sequence continues at coordinate 142,806,315 of NW_026652279.1, forward strand.
CCAGAACATTGAAATTCAATTTCTTACCCATCAGGTAGGAAACAATATATCTCAAAACACTCAGTTGGTGAGTCTGTAAGGATTCCTCACACATACTAGATGCTAAGTATACAGGTGTTTGGTTCAATGAATCTTAAATATTTATTAAGTACTACCTTACCTGCTTGTCAAGAAGAAGTTAAAGTCATATGATATGAGACCCAGCAAGGTGCACTGGCTCAGGAGCACCTTGGGCAAGGTGCACTAGCTCACTCTGCAACCTCAGCTCTTTGGAAGGCCAAGGTGTGCAGACACATGAGTCCAGGATATGGACAATGTGTTAGGACCTATGTCTCTGCAAAAAAATGCAAAAAATTAGGCCGACGTGATGATGTGTGCCTGTGGTCCCAGCTACTGGGGAGGTTCAGGCAAAAACATCACTTCAGCCCGGAAGGTAGGGGCTGTAGTAAGCCATGATTGTGCCACTGCACTCCAGCCTGGGTGAGAGAGCATAGCACCTGTCTCAAAAGAAAAAAAAATAAATCTGGATGCTGCTTTCATGAAATTCAATCTTAGAAAGTTAGAGAGGTTGGGTACAGCATCCTCTGTGTAGTACGTGTATATTTTCTCGAGAAAGACTATGACTAAATGAAGAAACTTAGGGTCATTGAAAAATGGTTTATCATGACAGTCAATTACAGGTAATCACTTAGTACTGTGGACAGAAAAATGAATAGAAATAATTTCCAGTTTCTCCATTCTTTCACTCTGACCCGAAAGGCCTGTACAGTATTCCTTAGGATAGACATACTTCAAATTGTATTGAATGCTTGTAAGTCTTTTTGAAAAGAAGATTGTGCAGAAATTCTGACAATACCTACACCTTGGTTCAAGTTAAAACACTTATATGAGACTCAAGGCATCACTGAAATTTGAAGGAATTGGTATACAACAAGTGCACCAGTAGTACCTTATGATCAGGACTTGGTGCCTTTATAGTTTGCCTCTCTCTTCCATCATAGGAGTTATGTCTACCCTATCTACTCATAGGTTGTTGTAGTCAACAAAGCTACTAATTATTAGTCATTAAACTGCCTTACAGTGCTTCCGCAGTGAAAGTTTATTAACCCCAGACATTAAACTACTAAAACAAACAAGGCTTTTATAACCTGTAATAATCATTATTTTTGCACTTATTAAAGTAATTCTTGCATATAAATATCACAATTTTTGCCTCTGTTCATAATACACAGTAAAATTTTCAACAAAATATTTAGAATATGCTTATAAAATTAAACTCTAACAAAACTATAGTTGTAAATAATCAGATGCAACATTGCTTTCTATCAAGAGTCTCTTTTTATATAGGACAAATTAGTCAAGTATTAATGAGTTATGACTTAGAATTCTTGTCATGTTAGATTCCTGTCATCTGCAAAAATCATTTGTAAAATATAAGTTACAATCATAGAACTAGATGTGAAAGAAATGCCACTTTGGTCTATAGTGTTTGAAAAAATATAAAACAAATTCCAGATCTATATTAAGTTGGTTTCATAGAGAAATTTACCTGACGTACAGGGAAAATTCATTTCAGTAAATAACTTCAGCTTTTAAAAAAGTCATACCACATTTTCAGATTCCTACAGAGATCCTGGAGTCATTCTATTCTGTCAAAGCTCCAGAGAATGTCCTGGATTTCTGTCTACACATGGGATGCTAATTGCTCCTTTGAAAGCCAGTGCTAAGTTTTCAGTTTCTGTGATCTTCTTGAGAGAATGGGAAACCGCCCAATGTCCAGTCTCCCTAGGCAACAAGTGGGTATATTCCTTCCTAGGATATACCAGCTGCCAGGTGCAATTGCCAATATGATGTGTGGCCAAAAATCTTGTGAAAATTTGTAATAAAATGTAACTGGCTAAAAGATAAGTTGTTAAGTTGAATGCTTATTAAATTTAAAGGTTTTCCTATTTACAAAATACATATTTTAAGTATTTATATAGTTCACAACAAATTATATAGAATGGGGTAATTTTAGTAGCTTCTGAGTCTTCCTCCTGAATTGTAGTTGTTCAATTTAGAGTTTCAGTGTAGCTTATTTTTAATTGTAATTTTTTTTTTAATTTGCCTGCAGCAGCTTTATGACACCAATTCCACTGTGGACAAAATATAGTATACTTTTGAGTTTTTCTAGACATTGGTTTGATGATATTTGGGAATGCATTTGTTGTATGTTTTGATTTTCAAGTGTTTCCAATGGTTGGATGTCAATGCTTTTATAAATCATGAAATGCTCCTAATTTAAACACATTTTCAATCCCAGTCCAGAAATGTAACTAACTTGATCAGATGTTCATTTTGTGTATTTTGGGGAAAGATGAGATGTTCAGTATCTGAAATGTGAATAGATATACACTGGCATACAATTCAGCTATCCCTCAAAACCATAGCTAATTAGCTAAATCAAAGGCCTGGGATTTTTAAAGAATCACATTAAAATTAAAACTGAATTGAATTAAACTTCGAAAATATTCAAAAGTGGTTGAAACCATCCCATGCTGTACAATTTGCTTACAAACTTTGTAAATATTTAACAAGAACATGTTTTTGATAACATGGAACTTGGCAAACATAATGGGTTGTTTTAGGTGAATTAATTCACAGTCAAATGGATTCCAAAGTATAAGGCACTTCCCTAATGGGACACCAAGCAAAGGCTCATAAACAAGCTCAAGGTTTCATACTCATACAAAAATGAGGCTTGTTTTCAATAGTTTCCTCTATCTGTCTTGCTAAAGTATTTTAGGCAAGGACATAAGAAAGCCTGAGGCTTCCTTTGATCTGAAAGATAAGAGGAAAGTACTTATTAAATATGGAAAGCAAGTAAGTATTATATTGTACTGTTATTTTCTTCAGAGTTTAATGAAATTATATACAATGCATTTGTAACGTTATACACACTAGAGTAATTATTTCCCCATCATACAATTGATGCTTTGTCCTTGTCTGTACTGTAAAATAATTGTCAATGCTCTAGGGATAAAGATATTGGTGTGCGAAACATTGTATTAGCTGGTTACCTATTCCACACAATTACACCTGTAAAATAGTTAAAGCATATTTACATTCTCTCAGTAATTGATTGTTGCTAATGCATATCTGTTAGCTATTTTTACTGAAATGTTGTATATAGTTTCCTTGCCAAAGGCCAAAAAAGGAAATAGTTTAGGAAAAATGACATTTGAGAGTATGACAAAAGGCCTAATCACATATGCATTTCACATCAAACTTGTGGCTTGCTACCTCCACAATTGCAACCATTTAAAACAGAGGGTGGACTCCTTTCTTTTGTATTCTTCAGACCTCTTTATTAGGAACCTTGAAAGAATGTATTTGAGTCTCTCAGATTACAATACATTTTTAACCCCAAACCAATAAATCACTCATATTTTCAACTTTATTTGTGATTTTAAATTAAGCACAGTGTAAACACGATCAATAAATTTGCTATACAGACTTACAGCATGCTTAGCGAGAATGAAAATTTGCTGCTCAATATCATTGCCATTTTTTTCTTTACTGTTCTTTGCTTCATGCATTTGCTATGCATTTTATTTTTTATTTATATTTTTGTATTTTTGCATTTTTTAATATACTTTAAGTTCTGGGATACATGTGCAGAACGAGCAGGTTTGTTACATAGGTAGGCACATGCCATGGTGGTTTGATGCACCCATCAACCCATCATCTACATTAGGCGTTTCTCCTAGTGCTATCCCTCCACTAGCCCCCAACCCCCGACAGGCCCTGGTGTGTGATATTCCCCGCCCTGTGTCCATGTGTTCTAATTGTTCAGCTCCCACTTATGAGTCAGAACATTGTGGTGTTTGGTTTCCTGTTCTGTGTTACTTTGCTGAGGATGGTGGTTTCCAGCTTCATCCATGTTCCTGGAAAGGACATGAACTCATCCTTTTTTATGGCTGCATAGTATTCCATGGTGTATATGTGCCACACTTTCTTTATCCAATCTATCATTGATGGGCATTTGGGTTGGTTCCAAGTCTTTGATATTCTGAATAGTGCTGCAGAAAACATATGTATGCATGTGTCTTTACAGTAGAATGATGTATAATCCTTTGGGTATATACCCAGTAATGGAATTGCTGGGTCAAATGGTATTTCTGGTTCTAGATCCTTGAGGAATTACCATACTGTCTTCCACAATGGTTGAACTAATTTACACTCCTACCAACAGTGTAAAAGCGTTCCCGTTTCTCCACATCCTCTCCAGCATCTGTTGTTTCCTGGCTTTTTAATGATCACCGTTCTAACTGGTGTGAGATGGTATCTCATTATGGTTTTGATTTGTATTTCTCTAATGACCAGTGATGATGAGCTTTTTTTTCATATGTTTCTTGGCTGCATAAATGTCTTCTTTTGAGAAGCGTTTGTTCATATCCTTCACCCACTTTTTGATGGGGTTGTTTTGGTCTTGTAGCTTTAAGTTCCTTGTAGATTCTAGATATTAGCCCTTTGTCAGATGGATAGACTGCAAAAATTTTCTCCCATTCTGTAGGTTGCCTGTTTACTCTGATGACAGTTTCTTTTGCTGTGCAGAAGCTCTTTAGTTGAATTAGATCCCATTAGTCAGTTTTGGCTTTTGTTGCCATTGCTTTTGTTGTTTTAGTCATGAAGTCCTTGCCCATGCCTATGTCCTGAATGGTATTGCCTAGGTTTTCTTCTAGGGTTTTTATGGTTTTAGGTCTTACATTTAAGTCTTTAATCCATCTTGAGTTAATTTTTGTGTAAGATGTAAGGAAGGGGTCCAGTTTCAATTTTCTGCATATGGCTAGCCAGTTTTTACAACATCGTTTAATAAATAGGGAATCCTTTCCCCATTGCTTGTTTTTGTCAGGTTTGTCAAAGATCAGATGGTTGTAGATGTGTGGTTTTATTTCTGAGACCTCTATTCTGTTCCATTGGTCTATATATCTGCTTTGTTGCCAGTACCATGCTGTTTTGGTTACAGTAGCCTTGTAGTAGAGTATGAAGTCAGGTAGCATAATGCCTCCAGCTTTATTATTTTTACTTAGGATTGTCTTAACTATATGGGTTCATTTTGTTTCCATATGAATTTTTTTTTTTTTTTTGAGACGGAGTCTCGCTCTGTCACCCAGGCACCCAGGCTGGAGTGCAGTGGCGTGATCTCGGCTCACTGCAAGCTCTGCCTCACGGGGTCATGCCATTCTCCTGCCTCAGCCTCTCCGAGTAGCTGGCACTACAGGCGCCCGCCACCGCGCCCGTCACCACGCCTGGCTAATTTTTTGCATTTTTAGTAGGGACAGAGTTTCACCGTGGTCTCGATCTCCTGACCACATGATCCACCCGCCTCGGCCTCCCAAAGTGCTGGGATTGCAAGCATGAGCCACCGTGCCCGGCCCATATGAAATTTAAAGTAGTTTTTTCTAATTGTGTGAAGAAAGTCAATGGTAGCTTGATGGGGATAGCATTGAATCTATATATTACTTTGGGCAGTATGGACGTTTTCACATTATTGATTCTTCCTATCCATGAATGTGGAATGTTTTTCCATTTGTTTGTGTCCTTATTTCCTTGAGCAGTGGTTTGTAGGTCTCCTTGAAGAGATCCTTCACATTCCTTGTAAGTTGTATTCCTAGCTGTTCTATTCTCTTTGTAGCAATTGGGAATGGGAGTTCACTCATGATTTGGCTCTCTGTTTGTCTATTATTGATGTATAGGAATGCTTGTGATTTTTGCATGTTGATTTTGTATCCTGAGACTTTGCTGAAGTTACTTATCAGCTTAAGGATATTTTGGGCTGAGACGATGGGGTTTTCTAAATATAAAATCATGTCAAATGCAAAGTGAGGCAATTTGACTTCCTCTCTTCCTATTTGAATATCCTTTATTTGTTTCTCTTGCCTGATTGCCCTGGCCAGAACTTCCAATACTCTGTTGAATAGGAGTGGTGAGAGAGGGCACTCTTGTCTTGTGCCGGTTTTCAAAGGAAATACTTCCAACTTTTGCCCATTCAGTATGGCTGTGGGTTTGTTATAAACAGCTCTTATTATTTTGAGATACGTTCCATCAATACCTAGTTTATTGAGAGTTTTTAGCATGAAGGGTGTTGAATTTTTTTTTTTTTTTTTTTTGAGATGGAGTCTCGCTCTGTCACCCAGGCTGGAGTGCAGTGGCACAATCTCGGCTCACTGCAAGCTCCGCCTCCCGGGTTCACGCCATTCTCCTGCCTCAGCCTCTCCGAGTAGCTGGGACTACAGGCGCCTGCCACCACGCCCAGCTAATTTTTTGTATTTTTAGTAGAGACGGGGTTTCACCATGGTCTCGATCTCCTGACCTCGTGATCCACCCGCCTCGGCCTCCCAAAGTGCTGGGATTACAAGCGTGAGCCACCGCGCCCAGCCTAAGGGTGTTGAATTTTATCGAAGGCCTTTTCAGCATCTATTGAGATAATCATGTGGTTTTTGTCATTGGTTCTGTTTGTGTGATGGATTATGTTTATTGATTTGTGTATGTTGAACCAGCCTTGCATCCTAGGGATGAAGCTGACTTGATCGTGGTGGATAAGCTTTTTGATGTGCTGCTGGATTTGGTTTGCCAGTATTTTATTGAGGATTTTCACATCGATGTTCATCAGCGATATTGGCTTGACATTTTTTGTTGTTGTTGTGTGTCTGCCAGGTTTTGGTATTGGGATGGTGCTGGTTTCATAAAATTAGTTAGGGAGAAGTCCCTCTTTTTCTATTGTTTGGAATACCTTCAGAAGGGATGGTACCAGCTCCTCTTTGTACCTCTGCTAGAATCCATCTGGTCCTAGGCTTTTTTTGGTTGGTAGGCTATTAATTACTCCATCAATTTCAGAACTTGTTTTTGGGCTATTCAGGGATTCGACTTCTTCCTGGTTTAGTTTTGGGGTGGGGTTGTATGTATCCAAGAATTGATCCATTTCTTCTAGATTTTCTAGTTTATTTGCATAGAGGTGTTTACAGTATTCCCTGATGGTAGTTTGTATTTCTGTGGGATCAGTGGTGATTTCCCCTTTATCATTTTTTATTGTGTCTATTTTATTATTCTCTCTTTTCTTCTTTATTAGTCTGGCTAGCTTTCTATCTATTTTGCTAATCTTTTCAAAAAACCAGCTCCTGAATTCATTGATTTTTTTTGAAGGGTTTTTCATGTCTCCAGCGCCTTCAGTTCTGCTCTGATCATAGTTATTTCTTGTCTTCAGCTAGCTTTTGAATTTGTTTGCTCTTGCTTCTATAGTTCTTTTAATTGTGATGTTAGGGTGTTGATTTTAGATCTTTCTCACTTTCTCCTGTGGGTATTTAGTGAAATAAATTTCCCTGTAAACACTGCTTTAGCTGTGTCCCAGTGATTCTGGTACATTGTGTCTTTGTTCTCATTGGTTTCAGAGAACTTCTTAATTTCTGCCTTAATTTAGTTATTTACTGAGTAGTCATTCGGGAGCAGGTTGTTCAGTCTCCATGTAGTTGTGTGGTTTTGAATGAGCTTCTTAATCCTGAGTTCTAATTCAATTGCACTGTGGTCTGAGAGACTGTTTGTTATTATTTCTGTTCTTTTGCATTTGCTGAGGAGAACAGGCAGCAATCTTTGTTGTTCTGCAGCCTCTGCTGATGATACCCAGGCAAACAGGTCTGGAGTGGACCTCCAACAAACTCCAGCAGACCTGCAGCAGAGAGGCCTGACTAACAAACAGAAAGGAATAGTATCAACATCAACAAAAAGGGTGTCCACACAAAAACCTCATCCGAAAGTCACCAGCATCAAAGACCAAAGGTAGATAAATCCATGAAGATGAGGAAAAACCAGCACAAAAGAGGCAGAAAATTCCAAAAGCCTCTTTTCTTTTCCTCCAGTGGATCACAACTCCTCACCAGCAAGGGAACAAAACTGGACTGAGAATGAGGTTGATGAATTGACAGAATTAGGCTTCAGAAAGTGGATAGTAACCAACTCCTCAAGCTAAAGGAGCATGTTCTGACCCAATGCAAGGAAGCTAAGAACTTTGAAAAAACGTTAGAGGAATTGCTAACTAAAATAACCAGTTTCGAGAAGAACATAGATGATTTGATGGAGCTGAAAAAGACAGCACGAGAACTTTGTGAAGCATACACAAGTATCAATAGTCGAATCGATCCAGCAGAAGAGAGGATATCAGAGATTGAAGATCAACTTATTGAAATAAAGTGTGAAGACAAGATTAGAGAAAAAAGAATAAAAAGTAATTAACAAAGCCTCCAAGAAATATGGGACTATGTGAAAAGACCAAATGTACGTTTGATTGGTGTACCTGAAAGTGACAGGGAGAATGGAATCAAGTTGGAAAACACTCTTCAGGATATTATCCAGGAGAACTTCCCCAGCCTAGCAAGACAGGCCAACATTCAAATTCAGGAAATACAGAGAACACCACAAAGATACTCCTCGAGAAGAGCAACCCCAAGACACATAATCGTCAGATCCACCAAAGTTGAAACGAAGGAAAAAATGTTAAGGACAGCCAAAGAGAAAGGTCGGGTTACCCACAAAGGGAAGCCCATCAGACTAACAGCGAATCTCTCTGCAGAAACCCTACAAACCAGAAGAGAGTGGGGGCCAATATTCAACATTCTTAAAAAAAAGAATTTTCAACCCAGAATTTCATATCCAGCCAAACTAAACATGATAAGTGAAGGAGAAATAAAATCCTTTACAGACAAGAAAATCCTGAGAGATTTTGTCACCACCAGGCCTGCCTTTCAAGAGCTCCTAAATGAAGCACTAAATATGGAAAGGAAAAACCGGTACCAGCCACTGAGAAAACATACCAAATTGTAAAGACCATTGACACTATGAAGAAACTCCATCAACTGACATGCAAAATAACCAGTTAGCATCATGACAGGACCAAATTCACACATAACAATATTAACCTTAAATGTAATCAGGCTAAATGCCCCAATTAAAAGACACAGACTGGCAAATTGGATAAAGAGTCAAACCCATTTTTGTGCTGTATTCAGGAGATCCATCTAACGTGCAAAGACACACATAGGCTCAAAATAAAGGGATGGAGGAATGTTTACCAAGAAAAATGGAAAACAAAAAAAAGCAGGGGTTGTAATCTTAGTCTCTGATAAAACAGACTTGAAATCAACAAAGACCAAAAAAGACAAAGTAGGGCATTACATAATGGTAAAGGGATAAATGCAACAAGAAGAGCTAACTATCCTAAATACATATGCACCCAATACAGGAGCACCCAGATTCATAAAGCAAGTTCTTGGAGACCTACAATGAGGCTTAGACTCTCACACAATAATAGTGGGGGACTTTAACCCCCCCACCGTCAATATTAGACAGATCAACGAGACAGAAAATTAACAAGGATAGTCAGGACTTGAACTCAGCTCTGGACCAAGTGGACCTAACAGACATCTACAGAACTCTCCACCCCAAATCAACAGAATATACATTCTTCTCAGCACCACATCACACTTATTCTAAAATTGACCACATAATTGCTATGCATTTTCTAAATCAGCTGCTGCTAAAACTGTCACTGAAGTACTCCCTAGAAGCGCTGAGGTGATCGCGGTTTAACTTGTACCTATTTTGCCTGCTGCCTGACACCTCAGGCTTCATTGTGCATTCTGCTCCAGTGCCTCAGTTCTGTCACACTAGTTGCTGACACCATCGTTGATGTGCAGCAAGCTTTACTGCATTCTCAATGCTTTTGTTGTTTGTCTTCACTGTAGATTTCCAGGAAATGTTCTTATAAAAGTTAACCATAACTCTTCTTCAGCTGATTTAGGGTTTTATCTGAGACTTTGTCTAAACTTTATCTTGTTTGGACACCAAACTTTAGAAAGGGAATCCATGCGTTGAATAGAAGGGTGAATAAAATAGACATAGATATTTCTTCCAATTGAGAATCTATCTAATTGTCATTAATCACTACCTCCCAAGCCTTATTTTTTTCTGCTTTATATCAAAGGAGAATGGGTAGGGAAGGTTTTCTTTTGTTAAAATTACAATATATGTTAATATTTTATCTTTTATATGTTTTTCAAAATATTTTAATCAACATACATGTTTCTTTTATCACTTATCTTTATTCTGAAGCCAATTATATTAAGCTTTATGAAATACCCACCATTCAAGATAAAAAAACTTTATTTAAATAAATAAAGAAGGGATAATGATCCAGGCATAATAGGAACACTGCAAGAATAGGTATATAGTACAATTTTATTAAACTGAATACATAATAACTCATTTGCATCATTAGTTTCAATTGCCTTGAAAAACAGCAATGAAAAGTCTGATTAGAAAAATTATGATAATAGTGAGAGAGGCAGCAGGACAATACACAGTACAAGTGCGTGGATCTATATTTTAGGATCAGGGATTGATGTAGAATAATCGGGGACAAAACCTAGACTTTAAGAATGATTTAGGATCAGCCAGCCATGGTGGCTCATGCCTGTAATCCCAGCACTTTGGGAGGCCAAGGCAGTCGGGTCACCTGAGATCAGGAGTTCGAAACCAGCCTGACCAACATGGAGAAACCCCGTCTCTGCTAAAAATACAGAATTAGCTGGGTGTGTTGGCGCAGGCCTGTAATCCCAGCTACTCAGGAGGATGAGGCAGGTGAATTGCTCGAATCCAGGAGGTGGAGGTTGCAGTGAGCCAAGATCCTGCCACTGCACTCCAGCCTGGGCAACAAGAGCAAAACTCTGTCTCAAAAAAAAAAAAAAAAGATAAACAAATTTAGGATCACAGGAAACAAAAGAAAAAAATATTCCAGAGATGTAAAGAGTTCAGAATACATGTCAACCCTCAGAAACTAAGGCTTGGATGCTTCTTAAAGCCTTTGATATGCCCACTTTCATGCAAAGTATACATACACACTTCCTCCCACACACAAATGATTGGCATCTGCCATTTAAAATGCATACCTAAGTAACCCTGACATTGTGATCCAGGGATATGTTCTTGTTCTTCAGTCCTATGTGATATTGGACAGATGTCTCTACAAAACAAACAAAACCTTTTAAATATGTATATTTCTAATTCTATAATTCAAAGGCAAAATTAAATTAATTATGTTATTTGGCCCATACCTCATAAGAACTAACAAACTAAACAAGGTACTTCTCCCTTTCTGGCCCACTTCTTTAGCCCTATCCCCACCACAATCCTCTTCAAACACACCATACATCAGAGACATTCATGTTAATGTGTGTGTGTGTGTGTGTGTGTATATGCTTCTCTGAAATTGTATGATATGATTTCATGGATGTATCTGTTTTTATTACACAAGTTATATTTTTCTATAAGCTTCATTGAATTTTAATTTTTCTTTCTCAGTAGCGTGTATTAAGAGCAATGCATATATGCATGGCATTCTGTTACAAAAATCTACTCCATTTTGTTTACTGTGTTTATTCTTGGTTGCCAACTGTCTTCAAATACTACATAAAAACACAAGCAAATACTGGATTGCATTGTCCATTTCTCTTTTGCTTGTCATTTGGAAAGCAGTGCGATCGCCTTATTGAACTTATGAATAGAGAGGTGACAACATTCATTATCAGAGACAGCATTTCAATTCTGCAGAAACTAACACTGACTCAAAGATATTGTTGATGTCACTGGGTGTCTGCGTGCCACTTCTTCAAAAGGATATCGCACTTTTTTCTCTCTCTTTCTCTGTCTTTTCTAAAATCTAGATGTTGTGGTTAGATTTTCAAGAAGAGGGTTATACTTCACTAGACAATGAGAGGATTTTAAAGCCAACATAGTTTGGGACCTATCTTAGACACTGCTTATGATATCCTTGGTTACATATATATTTTTAGTTATCCTTTTACATACAGCTTTTCTTGTTTAAGTGTTGTCAGAATTGTTACTTTTCTCTCTGGAAAAAAAGACATCAAATGAAATTAAAACCCATGTATATTTGGAAAAATATATTTTGATAAGGTTAGCTGCTGTCCAAAAGAAAATCCAAAATAAACTTGGCTAAAACAAGAGACAAGCTTATTTATCTCTTAGGAAGATCTTATCTTGCTGTTCTGCCACTCTGGCACTACAACTGAATCTTAAGCAGGAAGAATGGGTAAGGAAAGGCATAAATGGAGCCCTTGAGTCATGTTTTGAAGTTTCCAGGAAGTTCAGCTTACATTTTCTCATTCAGCACTTCTTCATTTGGCCATGCAATGTGACTCAAAAAGGCTAGTCTTTATTATAGGCAGTAGTGTGCAGAGATAATAATTTAGGAGACTATTCGCTGCCACAGAGATAGACTGTTTCCTGAAAATATGGCCCATCGCTGTAATTCTTTGTGTCGTGGTATGTCCTTTGCTTCTTTGAGTCAAACTAGTTACTTTATCCAGTATTGCTTTAAGCTTCAGAATCAGCACTTCAACTGTAGATATTTTTTGTCTGCAGCTTCTTTTTTTTTTTTAGCTATGTCAAGGATAGTTCTCTCATCATTCACTGTGCTTCTTGTCTTCACTCCTTTTCAGATGACTTATGCTTAGCATCAGTGCTGTTGGCAGCCAAAAATGTATTTTTGAGGTTTTGGATTATATTTATCTCCAAGATTCTCTAAAAATGTATTTTCTGAATTATTTAAAAATTATTTTTTTGCCTTTGTATGATATCCAAAAGGAGAAACAGGAAATGCCAAAATATACTGATTTGTTCAAAGCAGATGTTCTTACAAGTAGTTTAATTTTTTTCTAGTAGAGGAAAATACAGATAATAGAAGCAAATTTAATTCAACTTGGAAAGATGAAGTAATTAACAAGAATATATGTTAGTTCTCTTCTAGATGAAGCATATAGGTATATAGAAAATAATGTTATTTTAATTCTGGTCATAAGAGAAGGGATATAGTAAATGGGAAAGAGAATGTGCTTGGTTTACCGATATTTATTTCAATACACACCTCAATAATTAATAACTGTGTGCCTTTTGGAAAATTCTTAATTTATAATTTTTGGTTTCTGACATTTTAAAATAAACAATATTATCCTGCTTTTTTACAGAGTTGTTATTGCCTGGTGCATTCATCTATAAATCTTCTAAAAGTCATACCATTATCCAAGCCAGCTGTTTCAGGTCATGGAGTACAAAGAAAGACCAGTAAATTGCATATGCGTGAGGTGATTATAGCATAATCGTGCACAAGAAAGATAAACCTATATGCAGTATGAGGGTCTATTTTAGTGAGACTATGTACTGCCCATTCTGTGATGGGGTGTCTCATTCAATTTACCCACCACCAGGTAACTGACTGGTTAACCTAAGATATGATATCATTTGGAGAGCTTACTGTTGGTCTCTGCTTTAGGCAGGTGGACGCTACCTATAGCTGGATTCAAATCAGCTTTGGTGAGTCAAAGTCCAGATTGCTGACCTCAGGCATTCTCATCACTGCTGCTATGAGCACTTAGTTTATGAACCCAACAGGAAAGTGTAGATATAGCTAAAGGGAAATATTTCCTGGTATCCTTAGAATGGGTCAACTTTCCCATCTAATTATTATAATTCTCCCTTTCTAAGTTGCATTTTCATGAAGTTTCTTATGGGACACAAGTATCTTCATACCCAGGGCCATTCAGAAATGTTTTCCCATGCACCACATTTCTTTGTCACAGGTTTTCCCTTTTCTTCTTTTCAAATCGATACCATTCAGCCAAATCAGCAACCACTGTCCATGAATGAATAAAGATCCATGCTTCTGGCTATCTCTCCTACTACACAACATTAAAAACCAGGTATACTGTTTGAAGGTGAGGATTTTCCTTAATTAACATAATAACCTTTTAGTATCACCTTCCTGGAGATGATCCCGGAGTAACTCTATTGTAATGATGCACCTGTGTATAGTGCCAGTGTATTATGCAAAAATGTCTGTAAACAGCTCCCATTGCTTTTCATTAGCTGCTATATATAGGGAATTCCCCTAAAAGACCATACATGTGGGTTGAGGGAGAGGGGACAATGTAATACCATTCCACCATAGATACTAGAAACACCATGTAATCTGCTAAGTTATATGACACAAGTATGACAACCTGGACATATCGCAAAGCATTGTCTTGTTTTGTGACCCGCTCAAAATTGTGAGCTTTGTTTTGGTTACTCAGCAAAGTAGTCAGGATAGCATGCACAGATGGAAGTACATATCACCTCCAAGTTCCAAAGAGGTCCTCTTTCTTACTGGTTGGAGATGCCTGAAGTATGTTGTCATAACTTGAAAATGATCTCAAAACATTTTTCAAACCTATAGTTTTTGAGGGATTTGTTTTCCATCTTTTGATATGTATATATTTTAACAAGATGTCTATAATAGTGACTACATCTGAATAATCAGGCCGAATCAGCATGATTATTATTGATGAAACAAATCAATGGTAGTATACCATTCTGGGGGAATGTAGGGATGATTATGTTTGCTCCAAGTGATGTAGGATTAGACAGTTTCATAGCTAGAGCAGAGAACACATATTACTAGCACGTTCAGCTGAAAGTAAAGTGCTTTTATGGCATTTACTATAAATATAGAGAAGAAAAAATATTTTCAGGATCAATGGACACATATGAGGTGCTGGGTGAGGGATTTGTTAATTTATTCCTGCTATGAAACTTCATCTATAAAAGCAGCTGCAATTGGGAGTCAACATGTAATTGAGATGATGACAATCCATCCTTATTCTCCAAATCTATCTGGATTGTGTATGACCCTAATAGGCAAATTGAATAACAATGTAGCATGAATCAATATCCTTGCATTTTTCAAGTTTTTCAGAGTGGCACTAATCTCTACAATTCTCTCATGATTTATTTTGAATTACTCTATTGGTAGATAGAGTCAGTTCTAGTGGCTTTCAATTGACCTTTCTTATTATAAGAGCCCAGGTAATGAATGTGGGAACTCTGCCAGTGGCTAAGTGTGACTATTCCAATTACAGGAAATAACCACCAGGGATGTTTATCTCACTAGGCCCTTTGTAAGATGGACACAAGCCAAAACTCCATTGCTTATTTGACATCCATAACCCCCTAATCTCGATGATGAACAGCAAAATGGCATTTCCGGTCTCTAGCATTAAGGTCATTTCAGAGACAGAGTTCAGTAACCCCTTAAATATCTAATCATTTCCTCTTTTCCAATGCAAAATCACCGTGTCAAATGGCCACAGATAATTTGAGGAAAAGCAGAAAGAAATTTTGAGTAGTCATTTTTGGGTATATGGAAGGATTCTTCCTTGAATGAACCTTGCCTCTTATTCAATCAAAAGATTGTGGGTTGAACTCACTGAAGTCTGGGAACTGGTACAGGGGTTGTGACTTTGTATTATAGTGATTTAAACAATTTCATTCAACAAACCTGGAGTTGGATTACTCATACAAGTTTAGCAGGATATCCATATATTTCATTTTAGTGATGCAGTAATCAACTGGCCAATGCCAAAAATCTCTGCAGGTTAGATTATTCTGATTACTGTGTTGGCTTTGTCACTGATTATGGCAAACATGCATCCTTTCTCTTTGGCAATTAAGAGTCACAATTTGCACCAGATTCCTTTACTCCCTTGAAGATTTGGAGAACTCAGTTTAATAGAAGTAGTTCTGACTACCATTTCTGGCTTGTAAAGAATAATCATCACAGGACTTTTAAAGCATGGAGAGATTCCACTCATAAATGTATTTCTCTAAACTTATGAAGAACTGTCCTTTGTAACTTCCATAAGTTGCCGTTTGTTTTATATGATAAATCTACTAATGCATTCCAATCGCCATCAACATTTGGATGCCTTAATCTACAGGCATTCATTATGCCTTCTGCATAATAAAGAAGCTGTGGTATTTCCCCTTCATTTAGTGTAATGCACATTTAGGCCCAAATCAATCTACAAAGAAAAATATAGACACTCACATCTAATTGAATTAAGACATGAATTAATAGATTGTATCTATTGAATATTGATATGAATATTGAATGTGAAATACTTATTTGTGGAGTCTCAATTCAGCCTGATCAAACAAAATATTTATTAATCCTGTTCTAAGAACTTTAGTATTAATTACTATATATGATCCCCAGGTTTCTATATACATTTTTTAAATCATATAAGTTTTTTATGTGTATCACACCTTTCCATGGGTCATACTGTATACCTTATTTTCTGGGATTTCTTGAGACTTAAGTGTAGTTATATATTGAGGAGTAATAAGGGATAAAGGGGTACATCTCAGAAGGATCAGCGGTCCCTTGGAATAGCAGGACCATGGGGGAGCACACCAAAGTTTCTTCAGGCAAAAGTAGACGAAATCTTCAGACAGAGAGGAAAAAACTGGTAAAGGAGATTCAACAAAATTTTAGGGATTCAAGATTTGAAAATATATGACTTTTACAATTTTCAGTGTCCTATTCCTTCCTAAACATTGGCTTTTTATCCCTACATAACAAGGATCTTCCCTTCTCCAGTTTACAATGTTACATCTTCTTCACTTCCTCACTTCCTTCCGGAGTCTTCCTGGGCAGCATCTTGCAAGTCCAAGTTTCTGCTAACAGTCTCTTCAAGAAAATTTAGCACTTCTCACTTAGACTCTTGAAAATCATTTTAGCCTCTGCTCACAGACTAATTCCAAAGCCTTTCCTACATTTATAGGCATTTATTATAGCAACACCCCCACTTCCAGGTAACACAATCTCTACTAATTTTCTATTGTTTCCTAACAAATTACCACAATGTTAGTGGCTTAATGCAATAACAATTTATTATCTAAAAGTTTCTGTGGGTCCAGGACTCTGGGCACAGATTAGCTGGGTCCTTTGCTCAGAGTCTCATCAGGCTGAAATCAAGGTCTCACTTGGGCCCGCATTCTCATCTGAGGACTGGAGCCTTTTCCTAAGGCTGTTTGGATTGTTGTCAAAATCGACTTCACTGTGGTTGTAGAACTGAGCTTCCTAATTTCCTTCTGGCTGTCAACCAGGAGCTGTTTCCAGTTTGCAGTTCCCTGCTCTGTGACCCTCTCTACAAGACTGCAGTTTGCTTGTTCAAGGTCAGCAGGCAAAATGTCTATGTTTCACTTTCTTTTAGAGAATCATCAAATTAGGCCAAGCCCACCAGTATAATCTACTTTTGATTACTTAAAAGTCTGTCTATTGTAGGAATGGTATCTCATTACAGTCACAACTTCTGCACACCTATCGGGAGAGGAGGCTATACAAGTTCTGAACACCAGGGGGCAGGAATTTGAGGGATTGTCTTCGAATTTTGCTTGTGACACCCAGTGAATTTAGAAAACATCAACCCGGGATTTGTCTTGGAATTTTGCTTATGACACCCGGTGAATTTAGAAAACATCAACCCAATAGATGTGGTTGAGAACAAGGATAAACTAAAGCTCGAAAATGCAAACAAAAAACTTTGGGGACAAAATAAAATCTGTGCCTCTATCTCACTGTCTGCTACTATGGCTGTGGAGGCTCTGCAGGAGAGGTCAATATCTGCTGCCATGTAGCTCTGCATATACCTAGCCCAGCATCAGAGAAGATGAAGGAATAGGTGTGGTGGGAGCTAGAGTTGCTGCAGGTTCAGCTGATGCCCCACTTCAACAAGGTGACCAAACACATTAGTGACAACATGTGCAAGCTGCCATAGTGGATAACAGCCTCCTTCAATCTTCACAGTATAAAAATAAGACTGCCTTTATTTCTAACTCAAACGCTCAAAAAATTTGTCTGCTGGTCAATATTAACCAGGGGCCATATAGTAAAAAAAATTCTGAGGATTGTGGATGCAGCTTAGCTAAATTGACATAGTAATTAACCACCACAATTAATAAGGCAGGAAGATAACTAAAGGGAGCCTATCTAGGTAGGGGCTTTTAGTACCAAGGTGTTTGAATAATTTCCTCTATAACACTAGATATCTAATAATTTATGACCTCTCAACAAAGCAACGTATTTCCTATTATTTACAGAATTCAATATAGCCTATACAGCAAAAAGAGATTTTTTTTAAACCAAAATTGTGACTTTAGAGAGGATGGTATACTCATGAATTTTTAGATGTTTTCCCGCTCTAAGAATCAAATTTATTATTTGTTTTAATGACAAAGTGATATCTCGCTATATCCAAGTTTATCTGAAGAAAACTCAAAGCTATCTCCTGAAGTTATCATTTTATTTTATATCAATGTATTTGTGTATTATTAGTTTTAATAAATTCAATTTGACAACTATTTTTATTACATGGTATGTTCTATATATCAGTTATTTTGTTGAATCTGGGGGACACCATAACATGGCAGATAAGCCCATGATCTCAATATGTAATTTTTTTTTAATCCTAATCAACTTTAACACTGAGAAAGCACAATATTGTGACTTCAAAAGATTCATATAAAATTTTGTTGCTGATCTTTCTTAAAACATCACATTGCATTAGACAGAAAGATAAGTAAATATTTTCAAACATTGTTTTTCAAAATATTTTCATGAGATCAGATATGTAAATCATAGGCATTTTGAGTCTTCATTAGCTATCTCACTTTTCAAGGAAGAAAGACTGTTTATGGTCTTGAAAATGTAGTTTTGCAGGTCATTTTACTAATATAAAGCCAATTTTCATAATTCAGTGTTTTGTAATTCTTTTTTTGTGTATATATGCATACTTGCATATTATACATATGTGTGTGTGTATATATATGTTTTCATATAACATAATCCGTTGCATATAAGAATAAGTTACAGAAAGTCATGCTAGAAGCAATTAATACTTTGATTATAAAAGTTCAAGGTCCAGGTATTCTATGCCAGTGCTTGATGCTTTGGTTAATTATATGTATATAGAACGAAATTTGTCTGTTAGTGTGAGTGTGTTTTCACTTTTAAAGGGAATTTTAATATTTAAATGGAGGCCTGGTGAAAACTATGGAAAATTTCTATGAATGTTATAAATAAACTAGGTGGCAAAACTGTGAAAATGAATAAAATACTTATACTTGTATGTTAACAATTATGGTCTTTAGAGTGAGATCTTCCTGTACCACTATTGAGAATAATAGGTAGGGTTAAATGTGGAAAGCAAATCTAATGTGACTAGGCTAAAAAACTAAAAGTGAGATTAGCCAGACAATTGAAGCAGGTATTAATGCTGATAAATCATCAAAGAAACAACAAAAGGCGAAATTCTCAGAAAATCAGCTCCCCTGCTTTGCTTTTTAAAGTCAGATTCCTACAAGGAACTCCTAAATTATTAGAAAGAAAGGCTGTGATAAATATATTTACCTGTTCCAGGAAATAATTTGCCTATCTGTAACGGAAGTTTGCAGGCTTCTCAGAATAATAGTATTCAGGAAGAATGAGTGCTTTTAACCCTTCGTGAATACAATCCGAATGTCACAAATTGTATATACTTTCCTTCTTTAGAGATTAAAAAAATTTTTTTCTAGTTATGTGTTTACTGACATATCTTTTTTTCAACATGTTTGTGTTTCTTTTTTGTAGGGAACATGTTGACTCGTTTTTTGGATCCCATATTCTTTTGGTTTTTCCCATTTTCACCCTGACTTAAAGCAGTGATCAGAATATACCAAAAACTTAATAAATATTTCATTGAATTGAACATTGGCAGCCATGTTTTTATATTTGTGACAAACTATGTAGCTTCTAGCCTCAGCATCTATATACATATGAGAACAAATAATTGACTTTAAAATAACCTTACCCTCTACAAATCATTTAAATAATGAAGCTTCTCAAAGACTGCTAATCAAAGTACATGGAGAAGAGTCATACATATTAATGAGTTGTTTAATATTGTTGTTAATTGCAGTACTCATTTTATATAACAATTCAATCTTTTTTTCTACGTATCATTTGGTAAAGCTCTTTACTAAACAGAATGTAAATGATTATCAATTCTTTCTTTCTTTGATATATAGTCTGTGCCTCAATGAGGATAAACCAAAACATGCATACATCCTGAAAGCTGTGATATTGTGCAGAAATGATATGAATTTGAAAAATCACACAGATAGCATCATTCAAATAACTTGGGCTCTTCCTATTTCCTGAACTTTTTTCACTTGTCTTTGTAAGTTCTACAAACTCTTTGAATTGTCCCCAATTATTCACAAGCTATGCATGAATACTCATGTATCCAGGCTGAATACTGTAATTATCAGGACTGATTTTGCTTGTGAAGTTATAACCACTTCATCTCTTCCTAATGTGAATCAGCCCTATAAGAAATATTATGTGCTTTGTAAATGGTAATTAGGTAAATATGAAAAAAATGAGAGTAACTTTTAAGGGGAAGATGCAATGGTTTCCTGGCTTAGCAAATTAGAAGGGTTGCTGCTTACAATGGAATGTTGATTGAAGATGTCTTTCTTAAAAACTAAAATATTTTAAGTCGTTGTTGCTTCTGAATCAAAACTGAGTTGCTCAACTTTTCCAAGGCCTTAACTTCTTCCTATCTTAGGCTTAGTTACCTGTATATGAGTTCTTATATATAGCCATCTGTATAAATCTATGTTTGAAAAGTAAGAAATGTGAAGGAATACAGAGTAGCTAAATTAACATGGAGAAGAAACTTTGTAAGATGATTTTTAAAATTACAAAGAAAAAGGTTTTTGGAGAAAAATTTCTAATTTCAGCATGAAGATTCTGTTCTTTCTTCCTTCTGAAATTATTGTATATAATATTACCTGGTCCATCAATGGTGCCTTGTGTCTGATGAATATGATGTGTTTCTGATCTAGTAATATTGGTCCAGAGAGTGAATATTTTCACACTGGCATAGATAAAGTTATGCTACAGAAAAGACAGCATTTTTTGGATCATCTTCCTAGAGTTAAGATATCATGTATCTGGTGAAACCACGTCTCTACTAAAAATACAAAAATTAGCTGGGCATGGTCGTGCACGCCTGTAGTCCCAGCTACTCAGGAGGCTGAGGCAGGAGGATCACTTGTACCCAGGAGGCGGAGGTTGCAGGGAGTGGAAATCATGTCACTGCACTCCAACCTGGTGACAGAACAAGACTATCTCAGAAAAAAAAAAAGAAAAAAGATATCATGTATCTAAGAATCAGTCATCACAGGACAATCAGGAAACAAACAGTAATTTACCT
This sequence comes from Hylobates moloch, assembly GCF_009828535.3. Taxonomy (NCBI): domain Eukaryota; kingdom Metazoa; phylum Chordata; class Mammalia; order Primates; family Hylobatidae; genus Hylobates; species Hylobates moloch. The sequence continues at coordinate 142,827,500 of NW_026652279.1, forward strand.
ACTGTATAATTAGATTTGACTTCAGATAAATCTTAATTGAAGCCATAGTCTCTAATGTATAGGCTTGACTTGTAGATATTTTTCCTGGGTTTTGGATTAGGCTTGGTTTTGGATTAGGTAACATTCAAATCCTCTGAAAACAAAACAAAACAATAATAATAATGACAAATCGGACATAATCACATGGAACAAACAAAAACAATTTTAAACAGTGAAAATTTTCATAAAAATTATAACTCTCAAAAGAGAGTTATATCTTACATTATTTTGGTAGTGATATTTCCCTAATTCTTTGAGTGAATTTTACCTTATTTTCATGGATGGCTTTGTGGAGATTATCCAAATCCATGCGCTTTCTAATGAAAGATGGTTGTATTTGCTAAAGATAAAGATATTACCCTGATTCAGTTAAGCAATTTGCATATATCCATTTAAAGTTCTACTATGTTTTTCATCTAAAAGAAATATATTTAGTCAATATCTTTCAATTTATCTAACAAAATTATTAACCTCAATTTTCCTCCAATCCTAGAGAATCTCCTATTTAAGAAGTCATGTAGGTGAATATCTTGGTATAGAAGATGAAGACATGTCATTACTAAAGCTACAATTAGGTGACTTTAAAAAAAAAAAAAGTCTGATTTCACATGAAACTATAGTATACAAGATTCAGCCACCCATTATATAAAATTGTGGCTTTGATGATGTCCGTCTCTGTTGAGTTGAAACAAAACAGTAAAGAGATTATTCTTCAAAAAAGAGAACATCAATTAGAGGCATATCTCAGTTTATTGTGCTTCACGCTATTGTACTTCACAGACATTGAGCTTTTTACAAATTGAAGATTTGTGGCAACCCCGTGTTGAGCAACTCTCTCAGTGACATTTTTCCAATTGCATGTTCTCAGTTCATGTCTTTGTGTCACATTTTGGTAATTCTTGCAATATTTCAAACTTTATTATCATTATGTCTGTCATGTAATCAGTAATTACACTAACATGTAATTAGTGATCTTTGATGTACTATTGTTACTGTTTTGGAGCACTACAAACTGTGTTCATATATGATGGCAAACTTAATGGATATACAAATCACTTAATGATTTGTATATACTGACTGCTCTACTGATCATTGGTTCCTGCTTCTCTCTCCCTCTCCTCAGGCTTCCCTATTCTTTGAGATATACAATATTAAAATTCTGCTAATTGATAACCCTACAATGGCCTTTAAGTGTTCAAGTAAAACTAAGTGTCACACATCCCTTACTTTAAGCCAAAAGCTAGAAATAATTAAGCTCACTGAGGAAAGCTTAGGGTGAAAGCTGGGTCTCATGTGCCAAACAGCCAAGTTGTGAATGCAAAAGATAAGTTCTTGAAAGAAACTAAGAGTGCTACTCCAGAGAACTAATGAATGAAAAGAATGCAAAAACAGCCTTATTGCTCATATGGAGAAAGTTTTAGCAAGACGGAAAATCAAGTCAGCCCCAACATTGCCTTAAATCAAAGCTTCATCTAGAGCAAGGGCTTATCTCTCTTTATTCAATTATATGAAGGCAGAGAGAAGTAAGAAAGCCACAGAAGAAAAGTTTGAAAATAGACGAGGGTGAGTTGGGAGATGTACGAAAAGAAGCTATCTCCATAACATAAAAGTTGAAGCAGCAAATGCTGGTGTAGATGCCATAGCAAGTTATCCAGAAGATCTACCCAAGATAATTGGTGAAGGTGGCTACATTTAACAACAGATTTTCAATGTAGACAAAACAGCCTTCTTTTGGAAGTAGATGCTTTCTAGAACTTTCATAGCTAGATAGATGAAGTCAATGCCTGGCTTCAAAGCTTCAATGGACAGATTGATTCTCTCATCTGGAGCTAATGCAGCTGGTGACTTTAATTTCAAGTCAATGTTCATTTACTATTCTGAAAATCCTGGGACTCTTAAGAATTCTGCAAAATCTACTCTGCCTATGTTCTATAAATGGAAGAGCAAAGCCTGAAAAACATCTTATCTATTTAGATCATAGTTTACTGAATACTTTAAGCCTACTGTTGAGACCTACTGCTAAGAAAGAAAAAAAAAAGATTCCTTTCAAATATTATTGTGAATCAGTAATGTACCTGGTCATCTGGGAGCTCTGACAGAGACATACAAGGAGATTAATGTTGTTTTCATGCCTGCTAACACAACTTCCATTCTGCAGTCCGTGGATCAAAGAGTAATTTTGACTTTCAAGTCTTATTATTTAGGAAACATTTCAGAAGACTCATGACACTGCAGGCAGGCTACCAGACTCTTCTCTATTGTTTTCTAATGAAAGATAGAAATATTTTTCTCATTATCTTTTATCTTTTCTAATCTATCATTGCTGAAATCTACATTCTTATGTCAATTGCTTAATTTCTTTACCAAATTAAAGTGTTACTTTTCCCTTTTCCTGTTTTGAGCAGGAATGACTTTCAAGTGTACTGTGATTTAAATTCTTCAAAATTAAATTAAATAACAATTAATAAACTACAATTCAGTTAGGGAATTATTATGTAACACCTAAAGCAACTAATTGCATGCACTTTTTTTAACACCCGACAGCCAAATGAGACAATGTCCTATATGCATCTTTATACTTTAGAGCTGAGTCTATTCTAGACACTTAGTTAACCATAGTTTGACTGTGTCTTAACATTGCGCCTTTCTTGCGTTTTTTGCTAGGAAATGGTTCACACTATAAAATAAATTTTAGTAAATTGCTATGTACTATTTAAGGTATACTATTTCAATAGTTATTTCATATCTTCTAAAACATATTGACTTAATTCCTACCCTATACTGAAATAAGAGCTTAGTATGTAATCCTGGTATTAAATTATCATATATAGAGGCATACTTTAAAAATTAATCCACTAATTAATAACATTTATATGTTAAAAATAAAAAGTCCATCCCAAATATGTTTTTATCTAAAAAGTCTTAACATTTTGGCACTCAGAATTTCACTTTTATTTCACTTTTAAATTTCTAATGTATTTACAAATATTAGGTTGCCAGACTTAGTAAATAAAAATACAGGACACCCAACTAAATTTTAATTTCAGATAACAATATATTCTTTTGTTTTGTTTTGCCCCTGTCAGCTCCTACAGGTTGCTCACATTCTGTGGTTTGTTGACCTCCTCTACTTTCAGAGCCACTTTGGCAGTTTGAGACCTAGCATCACACCAAATTTACTTTCATAGTCACAAGTCCCTTATAATAGTAAAGACACAAATTTGGGACATTGTACACACACAATCATACACATTATATATAATCACATATATATTTATACACATATTCATATACATACATTATTCATACATATACAATTCACAAATTGTAATACACATATGAAATACATGCCACAAAACACAAATTTCTATTCTAATATTCAGTTTAGAAGATTAAAGATTGTATCTGAGAGGAAAAATAATCTATGATAGTGGTTGGGGTCTGAAGCAAATATGCATTTTATTTATATTAAACAATACATAGCTCCCTGTGTCTTCATTTTCATCTGATTTATTCTATTATACTCTGAATGAATTAGAAATACATCTGTGTTTGGATGCTTCTGTTTTGTTCTCATTGATTACTGATCATTTATTTATCTTTAGAGACAGGGAATGGAATTGCTGCCTCTGGAAGTCATGACCTAGTTCAGCAGTAGACGTGCTTGATAATGTACAATGGAATTTCTCTAGGAGTCTTAAGAAGTGTACATAAAGAGTAAAAATAGCTAAAAAGGATTGAGTACCTATAATGTGTTCGTTACTAAATATGTGTTTGTTTGTTTTTTCATATACTTCCAACAAGAGCCCATAAGACATTATTTATGCTCCATTTTCCAGAAGACAACCTTGGAACACTAACTGGTTAATTGAAGGTCACAAAGAGCTCAGACTTAAAGTTCCTTACCACTAAGCCTCCTGTAAGTCACAGTTTGTCCAAGGAGTGACTGGAATTGCATTCATTACAACACAACCTTGTCTCTAGAAATTTACCAAGGAAAACACGACTGACAGTATGACCTCTGGCCCATATAACTCAGATTTGAAGGATCATTGCTGTCAATATGGCCTATAGAATTCAAATTTGAAGGATTATTATTGTCAATATGTACATTAACATAATATTTCCTTTACCAGGTTAATTTATTGTGCTGCTGGGCATATTGTAGAACCACTCTGCATTTCCTCAAGGTCACAGAATTAGAATTTCTGACTGTTCATTAGTCATTTCTTTATATATACATATATATATATGTATAAACATACACACACATATAAAATTAAATCATCTAGATTCAACCAACTTCTAGTGTATTCCATTTCCTATTTTGAACTTGAAATTGTGTATTGTATTCTATTTTAATAAACAATAAAATTTTAATTGTTTTCTCTAATAATAAAAATAGAAGGATATGAATAAAAACAAATTATTCTTTGACTTATCAGGGTTATTAAGTTCATTAATGGTAGGTTATTTATTGGTATAACACTTAAAATCTGTACATGGTCCTTCTATCATTTCTCTGAGTATTTAAGTGTAGAAATGCCTTACTTAAAATGCAAGAAGTTTCCAGTAAGTTTCCAGGCTCTAGAGATAAATTATTTATGTTAACAAACTGGAAAGAGTTCATTTGCTTTAATATTTATAAGGGAGATCAATGAGACATACAATGCAATATCACTAAGCTCTAAAACTACTATAAAACATAGATTCAATTAATGGAATGTTAACCAAAGAATAGTCAGCAATTCATAAATAAATAATTGTTATAAATGCCCAGATTTTTAAGGTTCTTTGGAGTACCCTGGTGAAGCCAGCTGTTGAGCCATGTATTCCACTACCTCCATCCATTAAAAACTGTAATTGTAAGGAAAATTAGATGCTGTCTTGCTCACAGTAGAATACGTATTTTAAAGCTATATTGGTTTTAAGCCTTTGAAGATAATAAGGTTCATTAAGCTATTACCTTTGAGTTCCTGAAATATTGAATAACCTCAGAATGATTGTTTGAAGAGATTTAATTGGCATGAGCTTTGCCATGCCTTTTAAATAAAATATTTTGTAAGATACTTATAATAATATTAACTATGAAAGCATGTACACAATAGGTAAATAAAATTGAAGACTTGCATTGGCTTACAACTTGGGAATAAAAATTATTGTTAAAAACATCTGAATTAAATGAAATTAAAGCCTAAGGTATTTGGAAATATGAAAAACCCAATATACCTCATATAAACCTCAATACTACTGGGCAGAAAAAAAGTTCGTTTTTTTCTTTCACCATGAGATGTAAATTAAAATGTATCAAGCATTTATGAGCAGACAATTAGAATTTTTAAAAAATCAAAGGAAGTAAAGGCACTTTTTCTTAACATATTTATTTATTTATTTATTCATTTGTATTTTTGAGATGGCATTTCAGTGTTGTTGCCCAGGCTGGAGTGCAATGGTGTGATTTTGGCTCACCGCAAACTCCACCTCCTGGGTTCATGCGATTCTCCTGCCTCACCCCCCCAGTAGCTGGGTTTACAGGCATGTGCCACCACACCTGGCTAATTTTGTATTTTTAGTAGAGATAGGGTTTCTCCATGTTGGTCAGGCTGGTCTCGAATTCCCAACCTCAGGTGATCCTCCCACCTCGGCCTCCCAAAGTGCTGGAATTACAGGCATGAGCCACTGCGCCTGGCCAAGGTATTTATTTTAAAATGTTATAGGAATAAACCTATAATTAAAATTAGTCTAATTTGCATGCAGCAACTTTGTAAAACAGGAAGACAATAGCCTAGCTGTTCATTTAAGGGCTTGCAGTTATTTAACCAAGGAAAATTATTTATCTTCTTATGGTTGCCATTCAGCAATCAGTTAACAATTGACAGTTTTAAATTCATTGACTAAAATACTATTTTAGAAAATTACAAATGAATTAACTCATACAGTGAAGTGCATGTATCAGTCAATTTATAAGCTTTATCAAACACTTTGATCTTGATCACAGTGAGAATTCTTGAAGTAGTTTATGAAATGTTCATGAATTCTTGGATGAAGCCCCAAATAACTTATCTGACTTGACATATTTGGAGATTTTTATGCAGTTGGTATCACATAGGCTTTTGCAAAAGTATTGTCATTTATTTTTTTCAAATACCACAAATAAATGTTGTGTATAATAATTATGTATAGTATTCAGGTGTGAGTCATACCTTTTTAAAATTCAGTGAGAAGTGCTGTATCTATAACCTTCAATACTAGGCCCTAGCAAAAGTTATTTCCCTCTTTGAAACTACGATTTCAAAAAAAAAAATAGACTTTTTTTGTCTCTTTTTATTGCAAAGTAATATCACTATTAGGAATTTATTTTTGTTGTTGTTGTTGCTGTTGATAATCATTACTGACCCTGTATTATTGCAAGGGGCGAAACTATTTTAAGTGTCTTTGCTGACTTACAAAGGCTCTCAGTGATGGTTACCTTAAATCATGAGGCAAATTATTTTTTATTTTACAGATGTTGAATTATTCAAGATGTTTTTAGTTAAAAAAAAAAAAACCACCGATAGATAATGATGTACCAATGTACTAGAGATAGTTTTAACCACACAGTTCCCAAAAATAAAGATATTGGCAGGTGTGTGAAAGCACTGATTAAATTGCCTATATTTATTCCAATGGGGGCATATAAAATGATTATAAATTCTGTTTACATATGAAAACATACTTATGTTGGAAATGATTGAAAGAAAAAGTAAAACAAAGGATACTTCACTTAAAAAAATTCACTGAGGAAACTTTGTTTTTATCCTTATTCAATTGCTTCTCATTGACTATTCCTACATACCAGAAGGCTATATGCTCTCAACACATCTGTTATTTCCTAGTATCAGCACCAGGGAGACTGTGTATTCAACGCTATCATGTTGCACTGTAAGAATTACATGTTTGTTATTTATTTATCATTCATTTCCATCTGTATCATTTCATAATCATGACTAGCAACATTTTGGTTGGAATGAGAAAGAATGCACTGTAGGTTTTGGAATTACTACAATAAGAAAAATCAAGGCTAGATAGACACAGATGTTTTAGCAAGAGGTAGCATATATTTATTTAAGTAAAGTGGCTAAGTAAAAAGTGTTTTATTTATTTTCTTGGTTCTCCTAAAATTGACTTGAAGTCTTCTGCAATGAGAAGTAAGAATAACTTGTAGTTTCCTTGGGATTTTGAAATTTGATCAAGTTGGAAGAAAAAATTCCTTCAACCTGAATTTAGCAAAGAAGAATGACCAGTCAACAAATGTTAGAAAAGAAACTCAACAGGAACAACAAAACCAATTGTATTAGTCTGTTTTCATGCTGTTGATAAAGACTTACTGAAGACTGGGTAATTTATAAAGAAATAGAAGTTTAATGGACTCACAGTTCCACGTGGCTGGGGAAGCCTCACAATCATGGCAGAAGCATGTCTTACGTGGCAATGAGCAAAAAGAGAATGAGAGCCGATTTAAAGGGTTTTCCCTTATAAAACCATCAGGTCTCATGGGACTTATTCACTACTAGGAGAACAGTATGGAGGAAACCACCCCCATGATTCAATTATCTTCCACCAGGTCCCTCCCACAACATGTAAGAATTATGGGGGCTATAATTCAAAATGAGATTTGGGTGGGGACACAGCCAAACCATATCACCAATACGTAAGAGAAGACAATACAATGAGAGTAATAGAATACACGATATCCTCCATGGAAAAATTTGATTCTCACACTGTGCGTAACACTTAAGAGAGTTCACAAATGCTTTGTTACTTTAGGTAAAATAAGTTAATATAAGGTAAAAAAATAAGTCATTTCCTAGATAGAGCTTCTCTTAGCAATTAAATATCTGAATGTATTTTGCAGGTTGATGTTAAAGTTACAAATATCTTTTTAAATTTTTAATGATTATGGGTACCAAATCAGTCTATACATTTATGAGGTACATGTGATGAATGAAGAAAAATTTACAGAGGTAGTAACGAAAAACCTGGTGGGACAGTCTAATTCATTCAATTATTATGTATTCTTTTTTAAAATAAAAAAGTTATTCACATACACATACATACACACACACACTATATATATATATATATATAAATAAAATCAAGAGCCAAAATAATATTCTTGTGTGACTAAGAAATTATTAACTGATAGCATATTATTTTTATTAAAAACATTTTCCATGATTTATGGTGCAGAACTCTGAAGATAAATTATGTATTATAGGCATCTGTACAAATTTAAAACCACTTGATGTAATGACATTTGTCCCCACTTTAAATTACCTCTGTTATCAAATTTTATCATATGGTTGGCCATCTGAAATGAGTGAAATAGTATCAATTTATTGAATTCAAAAAAATAGAAAGAAAGATTTTTCATCTTCAGGTTTGGACTAGAAACCATGGAGGTCTCATTTGCTAGGTGCATGAGCTTTCAAGCTCCTGCCAAAAGATCCATTTTCAAAATTATATTTTGTAGTCAAACAACATGCTAAAAATTCATTGTTACAGGATTTAAGCTTTCTTTGTATTTTAAGTTTTGTTATGAAGGGCTTACACTTTTAATAGAGAAAGTTTAAAACTTGTTTACCAAACCAATTCAAACCTATCATGGCTTAATATAGGAAGTTTGTTTTTTGGTTTGTTTTTGAGATGGAGTTTTGCTCTGTCGCCAGGCTGGAGTGCAGTGGCGCGGTATCTGCTCACTACAACCTCAACCTCCTGGGTTCAAGCAGTTCTCCTGCCTCAGCCTCCCGAGTAACTGGGACTACAGGCACGTGCCACCATGCCTGGCTAAGTTTTTGTATTTTAGTAGACATGGGGTTTCACCACATTGGCCAGCATGGTCTCGATCTCTTGACCTCGTGATCCACCCCCCTCGGCCTCGCAGAGTGCTGGGATTACAGGTGTAAGCCTTCATTGCTGAATGTATTATTTATTATCAGATGCAATGACCCTAAGAAAAAGGTTCATGTAATGTATTCTTGTAAGTATTTGGTATTAGTCCTGTTTTTCTCATGAAAATTCTTATAGAATTAACAAAGAGAAGACAGCAAGTAATTTGCCATTTATCATAGTCTCCCTTATGCATGACTTCAGTAAATCTCCAAGTTAAATGTAAAATTTGATTGCACTAACAATTATCTTTCATTACTGTTCAAAGGATTTATCCTGCATCTTTTGGTTTGGTATTTGATATCTTTCTATAAATCTAACTTATTAAATAGACAAAGATAAAAAGATATAGAGAGTTGTATATATATACACACATATTTATAGAAAGACTATATTTTAATAATTTGGAGGTGCATAATATAATGATTTGTTATGTTTAATCAAAAGTAATTGAGTACATGCAAAACAAAAATTTCTCCAGAGAACTCAGATTATGCTGTGTGTATGGAACAGTTCATAAAAGATATAATAAAGGAGTGATATTTAAGCTGCATTCTGACAGCATTTTGACCACAGCATGATTTTATTTTTAAATTATAGTCCAATATTGGTAGCATTTAAGATGAAATGAAAATGAAGACAGTTTGAAGTGTGGGAGATAAGACTGGATGATTATTCAGGGAACGTATTTTGAGAAGTCTTATAGATATATTAGGAAATTTGAATTTTATTCTATACGTTAGTACTTAGAAAATATTACTTTTTCATAATACGAAAATAATGCATATTTTCCTAGAATGTCTAGCAATACAGAAGTTGTAAGTAAATGTTAACTTTTGTATTTCCCTTTCTCTGGAATGACAGATTTGAAAAATCTAAAAAAAAGTCATCAAACTAAAATTCTAATAGGAAATATAATAAACTTAAGAATAATCCACTTGAGAATTAAATATAAGGTAAATCACAGGGCTCAAAGAGGAAGAGGTAGCATGATTCCACAGTAATAAGCTAGTGTTGAACCCTCGGCTATATCAAGAACATTTAGCACTGTGTATGAAAAATCAGTCATGATTCAGAAAGCAAGACATTAAAACTGTTCAAGGTACACAACTGGAAACATGCCTTTTAACTAAAGCCAAGACTTCATGAAAAACATGAGTAATAACAAAAATAAAATTAATAACAGAAAAAGAAAAACTAAATATCTTGATAGTAAAAGAAACTTACGAAGAAAGAAAGAAAACAAAGGAAGGAAACAAAGGAGGTATGGAGAGGTGGGAGGGAGGCAGAAAGAAAGGAAGAAAGAACAAGAAAACAAGCCTCCCTTGGTATCGTATAGGAGGAGACCAATTAGCTATTCAAAAAGTTCAGTGTTAATAAGCTTTTTGTTGTTGATGATATTCTTTATTTTTAAAGATTAAAACATTCATATATATCACATATTCTTTATTCATTCATCCTTTGATGAACACTTAGATTGATTCCACATCTTGACTATTGTGACTAATACTGCAATGAACACGGTAGTGCAGACATTTCTTCATGAAACTGATTTCATTTCTTTTGGACATATACCCAGAAGAGGGATTGCTGTATCATGTGGTACTTCTATTTTAATTTCTTGGGAAGCCTCAATACTGTTTTCCATAAGGGTTGTACTAATTTACATTATCACCAATAGTATACAAGGCTTGCCGTTTTGCCCAAATCTTTGCCAACACTTGTTATCTTTTGTCTTTTGATAATATTTATTCTAACAGATATGAGGTGATGTTTCATTGTGGTTTTGATATGCATTTCTCTGATTATTACTGATGTTGAACATATTTTCATATAACTGTTGGCCAGTTGTATATTTGAGTAATGTTTATTCAGGTCCTTTCTGCATTTCTTAATCAGGTTATTCATTTTTTTGCTATTGAGTAGTATGAGTTCCTTACATATATTGGCTTTTAACCCCTTATAAGAAGTATGGTTTGCAAATATTTTCTTCTATTCCATAGGTTGTTTTAGCACTCTGTTTTCTTTTTTGTGTAGAAGCTTTTTAGTTTGCTGCAATCTTGTCTATTTTTACTTTTGTTACCTGTATTTTGGAGTTGTATCCAAAATATCATTGCCCAGACCAATAACAAGAAATTTTCCCCTATGTTTTCTTCCAGTTATTTTACAATTTCTGGTCTTATGTTTAAGGCTTCAATCAATTTTGAGTTGATTTCTGTATATGGTTTGAGATAAGGTTCTAATTTCATTTTTCTGCAAGTGGATATCCAGTTTTCACTGTCATTTATTGAAGAGACTTGCCTTTCTTTACGCCTGTTCTTGCTATCTTTGTTGAAGATCAATTCACTGTAAATACAAAGATTTACTTATGGGCTATTTTATTCCATTGGTCTATAAGTCTGCTTTTAAGCTAGTACTGTACTCTTTTGATTTCTACAGCTTTGGAGTATATTTTCTAATCCAATAGTGTGAAGCTTCCATTTTTGTTCTTCTTGCTCAAGGTTGTTTTTGCTATTTTGTGTCTTTTGTGGTTTAATATAAATTTTAGAATTGTTTATTTCTATTTCTCTGAAAAATGACATTGGAATTTTGATAAGGATTGTGCTGAATCTGTAGATTGCTTTGAATGGTATGAACATTTTAACAATATTAATTCTTCTAGTCACTGAAGACAGGATATCTTTCTAATTATTTGGATCTTTTTCATGTCTTTCATAAGTGTTTTATAGTTTTCAGTGTATAGGTCTTTCACCTCCTTGATTAAATCCATTCCTAAGTATTTTTATGCTATTACAAACAAGATTTTAAAAATGTTTCAGATAGTTTATTATTAGTGTATAGATGCAAAACAGATTTTGGTATATTACTTTTGTGCCGTGCAACTTTTCTGAATTTATTAGTTCTAAGGTTTTTTCGTGGCATAAGTAGTGTTTTCTGTATATAAGATCATGTCATTTGCAAACAGAGACCATTTAATGCTTCCATTTCTGTTCAGATTTCTTGTATTTTTTGTTTGCCTAATTGCTTTAGCTAGGACTTCAAGTACTAAACGCTAGGTTACAGTGGGCATCCTTCTTCTGTTACTGATCTATGATGTTAGCTGTGGGCTTGTCATATATAGCATTTATTATGCTAAAACGCATTTTTTCTACACCTAACTTAATAAGAGTTTTTGTAATAAACCGGTGTTGAGTTTTTTCATATGCTTTTTCTGTGTGTATTGATAAGATGGTATTATTTTTATCCTTTATTCTGTTAACGTGGTGTATCCCATTTGTTGATTTGCATATATTGAACCATCCTCTCATCCCTGGAATGAATTCTCCTTGATCATGTTGAGTGACCTCTTTAAGGTACTATTGAATTTCATTTTAGTTTTTTTTTTTTTTTTTTTTGAGGACTTTTACGTCTATATTTATCGGGGATATTGGCCTGTAAAGTTTTTTTTCTTGTAGTCTTCTTGTCTAGCTTTGGAATCAGGATAATGCTGGCCTGGCAGAGTAAGTTTGGAAATGTTCCCCTTTGTAACATCTTTTGAAAGAAATTGAGAAGGATTGACATTAATAATTTTTAAGATTTTGATAGAATTAACCAGTGAATTTTTCCAAATTTAAAAAGTTTTCTGACATTATTTGTTAAAATTACCTTTCCTTCATTGTCTCTTTCTTTGCTTCTTCTGTAACTCCCATTGAGTGTACATCATTTCTCTCCATGGTGTCTCATAAGTCTCATCAGACTTCTTCACTCTTTTTCATTCTGCTTTCCTTTTTGTTCCCATGAATGGATAATTTCAAATGAACTGTCTTAAAACTTGCTGGTTCTTTCTTTTATTTTATTGAATCTGCTGTTGAAGCTCTCCACTGAGTTTTTCAGTTCAGTCATTGCATTCTTCAACAACGGAATTTCTTTTTTGTGTGTGGTTGCTATACTTCATTGAACTTTTCATTTGGTTCATGTATTATTTTCCTGATTTCACTTAGTTGTCTGTGTTCCCTTGTAGCTTGCTGAATTTTTATAAGACATTTATTTTGAATTCTTTGCAGGGAGTTCATAGGTCTCCATTTCTTTTTTTTTTTTTTTTTTTTTTGAGACGGAGTCTTGCTCTTTTGCCCACGCGGGAGCACAGTGGTGCCATTTTGGCTCACTGCAACCTCCAACTCCCGGGTTCTGGCAATTCTCCTGTCTCAGTCTCCCGAGTCGCTGGGATTACAGGCACACGCTACCAAGCCTGGATAATTTTTTGTATTTTACTAGAGATGGGGTTTCACCATGTTGCCCAGGTTGGTCTCGAACTCCTGAGCTCAGGCAATCCACCTACCTCAGCCTCCCAAAGTACTGGGATTACAGGTGTGGGCCACCGCGCCCAGCCGTCTCCATTTCTTTAGAGTCAGTTATTGGTGTTTTCTATTTGTTTTGTTTCTTTGGTAGGGTCATTTTTTTTTTTTCCTGATTATTCATGGTCCTTATGCTCTTGCATTGATGTCTATGCATTTTAACAAGCAGGCACCTCTTCCAATCTTTATAGGCTGGCTTCATCAGGGAAAGCCCTTTACTAGTTAGCTTTTCAAGTGTATCTGGGTGTGCCACCTTGTAAGGTCTGGAGCCAGGCTTGCTGCTGGAGTCCATGGGCATGATGGCCTGGTACCTGGGTCAGCAGACAGGCAAGTCTGGTGCCTAAGCTTATGGTGGGTGAGCTTGGGGTAGGTCAATAGGAGTAGGCCTACAGGTTGGAACGCATGAATAGGCCTGATGTCTCAGTCCAGAGGGACAGATCTCAGGTCTGGGTCCTGGGTTCAGCTGTGCTGCCCTATTTCTGGGGTCCACTGGGTTGGGCCTGGTGACTAGTTGCAGGAAGGTGTGCCTGTAGCTTGAGATCACAGTGGTTGGTCTGAAAGGTCTAAGTCTAAGGGAGAGCAACCTTGTGCTGGAGCAGGCATTGACCTTGAGTACATAAGTGCCAGCCTTGTTCTCTGAAGGGCCTAGTGACCATGTATGTGGGGATGGACCTAGTGCCTGGCACTATTGGGGCTGGTCTGGAGCCGTGGTCTGTGGCAAAGATTGATTCTCACTTCACTTTCGTTTCACATGGAACGTATTTTTGAGTTTCACTGCATAATCTTGGGGGAAGTATGACACAAGTAACATGAAGCTGTCCTTCCTACCTTCTTCAAAGATATTTTTTAATTCCTGTGCTATATTTAGGTACTATAATTTCTCACCTGGCTTTAGCTCTTGGGATGGTATTTTCATGCATGAATAGTTGTTTAAATTAATGTGTCTCCATGGGAGTGAGTGCTGGAAACTTCTATCCTGCCTTGGTTTTAAGTCATTCCCCTTTGACTGTGTGTGTTTGTGTGTGTGTTTTTTTTTCCATTCAGTCAAAAGAAAATTTCACAGGATTAGGGTTTTCATTAATATATTTTTAGCATAATTGAAGTTTTAATGCCACTATAATTAATAGTCTAATCATGCTTACCACTTAGAATAGCATTTTAAAAATAATAATTTTCCATAAAATTAATGGAATCTTAATGTAGAAATCATTCAATCTGCCCAAACATTGGCAAACTGCCCACCCTAGTTAGCCTGCATTATGTTTTATGCTTTATTGTGTTGTATTTTCCCTGATAAGTGGAAAACACATTTATTCTTGCAACCTAGTCATATTCCTATCATCACTCTCGCCAACACATCCTCACACTCTTGTTCTCTGGCCCAGTGATTTTCTCTTGATCAATGTTTGTTCAATACGATCTGCAAAATGATGATATAAACAAATACATCTCTCCTAGTAAGACTGTCCAAAGTCCTTTGTTACGAAATATAAGTGAAGCACCTTCGTTTTCTGGGGAGATACTCGAGGTTCGTTGTCTCACGCCGAGTTTAACAACACGGACACACATGGGGCGGGTTAAGGAGCAGAAAGTTTAGTAGGCAGGAAAGAAGAGAAGAGCTCCTCCATAAAAACGGAGGAGGGCTCCGAATGGAAACAAACAAAAAAACCCTTGTGGTGGGAAGCAGTAGGTTATCTAAGGAGGCTTGAAGAGATGGTGTCTGATTTACATAGGGCCCAGGGGATTGGTTTGACCAAGTGTGTTATTTACATAGCCCTTGTAGAAACTAGCCTTTCCTTTTATTATGCAAATGTGACCTCTACCTGGTCGGTACTATGACACCTGTACATGTGGTGACAAAGAAAAGGGAGGGGGCATCACCATATTGGGTAGGCCTGACTTTTAGTACAGCTGCCAGCATTAATCTATGCAAGCTTCCAGCTTGCTTATCTATGCCAGCAGCTCGACTCTTCAGGATGCTTTTTGTTAGAAAAGAAATGGTTTGGGGACTGCTTTTTCTTAGAACAAAAAGCCTTAACCAAGGACTCCTGTACCTTCGTTATCTGCCTAAATAATTTCTTTTTAACTCCTGTATTATAAGCACGTTTCTGGAAATTGGTAAAATGAATTTCAGACTATTGTCTGAAGTATAAGAAAAGAAGAACTTCAACTAATAATCCCATAGGTTGCCTTCGTTTTTTTTTATTTTTAGTCAAACATGGAAAGAGAGGTGCTATATTACTACCAATTTCACTGAATCTTTCAGTATAAAACTTCTAAAGGGCAAAATTCCTGAAATCATTGTTTTGTAATAAGACCCTAAAGTATGGATAAGCACATAACCAGTGTATCTAGACAACAGCAGTGTTCAATATTTATATTTTTTAATTTTCTTTACATTCACAGAATTCACTTTTTTCCTTAAAGACAGAATGAGTGTATAAAAAAGTTATAAGCATTCCTCTAACAGTAGCTTCATAATGATGCCAAATTATCTTTCCTATTTCCAAAATAATTCATTTATTTTTGTTTTCAACTGAAGAAATACATATTTGATAAGAAAAAAAGAATTTGGAGGAGAAACGGGAAGGATGGAAGGAGAGAAAAGAAAGAAGGGTAATGATTACAGCACCTCTTATATATATAGCAGAAAATTCAGAAGGCAAGTGTATAATACATGATAAAACTGCAAACTTCCTGGTAACAAAATTTATGGCTTACCATAATTGAAAATCAATAAATGACAACCTGTGCTATATTTTATCTGACTCTTAAAAATGTATCTTTGAAGGACAACATAGTCATTTCCTTGTGGTACTGAGTAAATAAATAAGTCATAAAAATGAGCCATTGCTTTTTTCTCATTGGTGTCAGATTTACTATAATCTGCTAATTAACCTCACTTGATATCTTTGCCGGCCTGAATGGCTATTCAGACTTTATTTTTTAAAATTTAAGTTATTATCTTTAACTTAGGACAAGTTTTCCTATTTTTATTGCTCCCTTGTCTTAATTATGATGTTCTTTATTACATAGTTCAGTAGATTAAAAATATTTGGTCATGGTCATATATTTTAATTCCATTGACTTTCAAATATTTAAGAATCATTGGCTTGAGACTTCTTAGTATACATAAGATAATAGTGACAGCCTTATTTCTGAACTGCTTCACCCATCCTACTGCATGAGCAGGAAACAGAATAATTTAAAACTGAATTTACTTTTATCTTGGGAAGCCAACATTTGAAAATAGCAGACACAGATGTGGAGCCCATTTTTATGAGTAACAGATAGGAAGAAGATTGCAAAAAGGGAGGACTCTTTACTTTTCCAGGTCTGGTGGTGTGTGCCTGTCATCTCAGCTACTTGGGAGGCTGAGGCTGAGGTAGGAGTATCTCCTGCGGGCAGGAGTTTGAAGCTCCATAGAGCTTTAGTTGGGACAGCTGGGGTGACAGAGTGAGAGCGAGTCTCTGAATTTAAAAAAATAATATTTTAAAACAAGAGTGTGTAGAGGGACCATAACAGTGATGAAACATAAATAAAACTGCCCCAGAGAGAGTCTCCTGTTCTAGGTAAGGAACGCTGACAATGGGTCAGATCTGGCGCATTAAAAAAGGAAAATTTTAAAAGAGGATGTCATGGGAAGCATTTAAGAACAGGAAGGAGGTTTGGTGGTGGTGAACAAAGAGAAATAAGCATGCCATTGTAGTTCATAAAGCCATGGAAACAAAAAACCATCACAGAGTCAGAAGCAGAAAGCACACTGACCTCTCCCCACCATGAAGGTATCATTTATTAAAGATGTGAACTTCACTGTACCATCAGAATAAGAAACAATAAACAAATAAAATGAGTATGTCATCTAAGCTCATTTCCCATTCCACCCCAATTTGTTTCCTGTTCATTCAGAACATTTCCAGAAAGTTTATTTTTAACAAGAAAACCTCATTTATAGCCATACCAATCTACCATAAGACTAAAAATTACCAATCAAAAATGTTATGTTTAAAAATATAAATAGGCTCTGATATGGAAAAAATGGCAAAGGTTAACTGTACACTATTTTTTCACCCTAGTTAAATAAAATTTTAAAATAGAGATACAAAAGAAATGCAGCAAATTAGATACAAACATAAACTCATACACGCAAAAGACTTGAGATAAGAAGAAATTGAACAGAGAAACTATTGAAGTACAACACAACATCATCTCATGATTAATTATTACAAGATGCCAGTGGAAAGACAGATGCAAGCTGCAAATAAAGGAATAAGCGTAAAGGGTAAAAACTTTTTTTTTGAGACGGAGTTTCACTCTTGTTGTCCAGGCTGTAGTGCAGTGGTGTGATCTCAGCTCACTGCAACCTCTGCCTTCTGGGTTCAAGTGATTCTCCTGCCTCAGCCTCCTGAGTAGCTGGGATTACAGGGGCCCTCCACCATGCCCAGCTAATTTTTTTGTATTTTTAGTAGAGACGACGTTTCATCATGTTGGCCAGGCTGATCTCAAACTCCTGACTTCAAGTGATCCACCTGCCTCGGCCTCCCAAAGTGCAGGGATTACAGGTGTGAGCCACCGCAGCTGGCCAAGGAAAATAATTTTTAAGAAGGGCCAGGAGAAATAAGCATAGATAAAATAGATCATCTGTATGTGTATGTATATATCTCTATGTCAATGTTTAAACATATAGGTATCAATACACAAGTAGATATAGATGCATATATGGACACATACACACACACACATATATATTATACACACACACACGAATTGTAGACTCTGAAGAGCAAAAAAATTTAAAAAGGAAAAAATAGCTAATGTTCAAAATCAAAAGAATAAAGATTCTGATTTAATAAGGATATCAGAATTTATATATTGAAAAGTTGATCTTGTGCCAGCGAAAAAATAATTTGAATGGTAGATCTAAAGAAAACAACAAAAATCTTAGGAAAGCTATTATGGTTTAATTATAAACAGAAAAAACCCTTCGTACCACCGTCTAGGCAATAAGAAAAGGGAGTTACAAAATGCAATATAAAAAAGTTTATAACCATGCCTTTAACAGCAGCCCCAGATTAATGCAAAATCATCCTTCCTATTTATTTCCAAAATAATCCATTTATTTTGGATGAGGTAAAATAAAAATAAAATATAATGCAATAGTTTTCCCCAGACAGTGACAGAAATATACAAAGAAAGTCAACAGTGGAGCATTATTTTCAAGAAACTTGAATGATTAAACTGAACGCTTAAAATAGCAATAAACATTCAAAAACAAAAGGAAAACTTACTTATGATCCCTCCCTTTGAAATGTATCAGATGATGAGCTTCATCCAATGAAAGACAATAGAAGAATCTTTAGAAAAGAATTGATAAGAGTCATTTATTATATTAACTTATTGATTAAGCTTTGAATCAAAGCTGATCATTTGAACACCAAAATAATGTTAATTGATTTTACTTATTAAATCTTGACTCCACACTGACTCTTACTTAATAAACTGAGTCAATAAAAGACACAGTGGTAAGAAAACATTTTCTTTTCAGAAGAATATAGGCTAATACATGAGATGCCATCTTAAAATTTTTAAAAAGCATTTTTCAACCATAAGTGTAGTAATTTAATGGAAAAATAATGATTGATTCAAAGTACTTTGGGAAACATAATAGTTTTATGTTGTCAAAGTATCAGCAAACAGACTCCTTTACTATTCAGGAAAGGAAAAAAATGTGTCTTTAAGGTGGATAAATCTGGTAGGTACTACTTTAACCAAATGGTCAAACTTAGGAAAACTAACATTGAGACAACTTGACATTATGTACAGCTGACGTGATACAACATAATGGACGTAGCATTGCCTATAAATTATTCTTACCTTTCCTGTTTTACTTGAACAAATCAAGCTTTTAGACATAAACCCAGACAAAACACATAGGGTAGTGGAACAAGTTATACACCATGAGACAACACTGAGACAAATCCAGAATGTGTGGACCATCAGCCAGACAATTGACTGGACTCTATCCAAAGTATACACCATAAAAACAAGAACTTAAAGACAAAACAATAAAAACCAGTTGGGGATTTTTCTAGACAGAAAGAAAATGAAAAACATAACAAATAAAGGTACTGCCTGAGACTTGATTGAATATGGTTTAAAAAATCAATAAAAGAGATGTTGAGGGCTATGAAAAGAAATTTATATATTGGTTGAACATTAGATGGCATAAAGGTCCAGTCATTATTCTCCTTAGCTGTGATAATACTACTGAAATTATGTAAATGAGTAGCTTTGACTCTTAGAAGGTGTATGTGGAAATATTTAACAGTACAGTTAAAGTGATAGTAGCTTGCAACTGGCTCAACGAAGACACACAGATACACTTATGCCTATAATGAAAATGATGAGATTATATAAATATATAAATATAGATACAGATATAGAGTTGGAGATGGATAAAGCAAATTTGAGAAATATTCATGAATTCAATCTTTATAATTTTTTCTAAATGTTGATATAAGCCGTGAAATATATGTACTATAATTTTTTTAGTTTAACATTGAAATAAATATAACCCTTTTATTATTTGGCAATCTATAACAATATAGTTGAAAAAATATATTCTATAATATCCACAATATAAAATACTCATTAAACATAGTTTGTAAAATGAAGATTCAAGCATTAACAATTATTTTGATATGTTTCTTACCCCAGGGAAATATAAAAAGTCAAATATAATAATGTAAAAAAAGTTATTCACAAATTATAATTAGATAAAATCAGTGCTCAAACTACGTTATTTTAAAAATTGATTTAATTTGAAGATAATTTTCTTACAATATGGAAATAAATATAGGCACATTTTGAAACCACAAGGATAATTTTTCAATTAAAAATATCCTCACAAGGATACACTTTCAATTAAAATATTTTGAAGATATTTTAATGTTCAAATTTAATGAAAATGTGTCACAGAGAGCAATTCTGAATGTTATTTCAGAGTTATAGATATTTTGTCACTGAATTGTAAATTAAAATATCTGAAAATTTAATTACTGTGCATTAACTTTAAAAATGTTGTATTTTAATTAATGAAGAATAATATGGAATCATGAATAGAAGTGTATCTTAAAGCTTACCAAGCGAGAACGCTTGCTTTAGAGAGAGAAATTCAGCCATGAAGAACTTGTAGTCTGACATGCTTTGATAGTCTCCAGTGTACTACTGGTGTCTCTCAATTGTCAAACCCAATAAGAAGATGAAAGATGAGAATTCTTTGATGTAATATATAAGAATGAGCTTCTCAGACAGACCAGAATGGTGAAGTTTTGAAGTAGACTGAGTGCCAAAAATATCCTCAAATCCTCACCAATCCCTGTGTCCCTTATCATCACAATGTAACTTTGCAGCTTCTCCCTTCAAGAAGTGGTATTTATTACTCCAGTTCTTCAACCTGTGCTGGTGTATACTTTGCTCTGACTGATATAATATGGTGGAAATTATGTTGTGCCACTTTAAAACTCAGGTGTCAAAAAATCTTGCATCTTCTGCTTTCTCTTTCTTAGAATCGTGCCAGTGGCATCATTACAAGCTCAAACTAACCTAATGCTGGAGAATGAGAGACCACATAGGTAAGAGAGGAGTAATCTCAGCTAAGGCCATCCTAGACCAGCCACACTCAACCAATCCTAGACCAGTCAACACAGCTAATCTGCCACTTGACCCTAATTACATAAACAAATCAAGGAAAGAACAGTCTTGCCTAACTCAGGTAAATAAAACTGTGCTGCTGAGCCACAGTATTGTAAAAAAGGATACATATAAGTTGCCTTAAGCCTCTAAATTTTGGGGTGATTGGTTACGTAACAATAGATAACTGATATAAATTTGCCAGATATTTTTGACGATCAGATGAATAATACCCAGCATGGTCTATCTTTTTTCCCTCTACATCCTCTTTTATTATTTGTACACATTTTTATAAAGTATGTTTTTAATACAAGGAACTCAGAAATTTTCCTCATCAGCTGTATGATTACAGTCAGTTTCCCTCTGCAAACCCATCATCAAGCCATTGCCAGAATCCTATTTTAATGGATCATTCTCTGGGGCAACTCCTAGAACCAATTCTGAATAAATAAACTCTATGCGTGAAAGAGATGCTTTACCAAGAGGGGGTAATTAAGGAGAGTTTAATAAAATTTAAGAAAGATTCTGTTTTAAGATGTGTGAGCATAATAAAGGGAAATCAAGAAAAGCTGGTGAAGCACGTTATCATCTCTAAATTTATCATTGCTAAAGGTGCAATGGTGTGGAGCGGTGGCTCGGATCCAGAGCAAGTTGTGTCTGTAGCTGAGGTTCACTTAACCATAGCTGTGCTATTGACAATGAAATACAGCCACTGACAGTCTTGGACCGGCAAGAAGGGAGGGAAAGAAATAAATCCCTTAACCTTTTTTCTAGTCCAATGTCTCGTCTTTTGTTGGTGCCTTTTATTGATGAAGTCTAACAGGGAAATAGGAGGAAAGGCCACCCTTCAAATCAATCTATAAATATCAGCTTCCTTGTGCTGTAGGCAAAGTGATAATAGATTTGGAGAGAAAAACAGAATATCAGCATGACCATTACATACTAATCATATTTTTACAATGACTTACTTATGCAGACCTTCCATTCTGAATACTGGTGCTTGATTTTATGTGAGGTTTTTAAGTTTAATATAAAATCTAAATATTACTAAATCATTGCTATATTTCATAAAAGATGATATTAAATGATATTAATTGATATTAGTCTAGAGAATAAAACAGGCATTTTATTTCTACATATTGTATTTTGGGAGTTTCCTCCTAAATTGGAGTTCTAGTATCAGAGTAGCTAGCAATTTTGCCCTAACAAGAAATAAAGGAGAGCTGGGCACGGGTGTTTAACAGTGTACCCTTAATGGATACTTCTTTTACCACCCCTCATAGGGGGGTCCCTCACATGGGAAACTTGTTTATGCTGGCAGATTTCCCTGTGGCTCGTGTCTGATCCATGTCCAGTTTAGGCCTGCCCGACCATTGCTCTGGCACTGGGAGCCTGGACTTGTGTTCTCCTTGGCATCGCAGGGAAAACCTAGCCTGAGATAGCCCTTGGTTCTTCAGGTAGAAAGTACAAATTCAACCTACTACTACATTAGGAAACGAATTCAAATATTTTTACCTACAGTTCTGAGCAAACCTCTTTGAGTCAGGAGGGCAGTCCTCTGTCTCCTGGCCACATGAGGCAGGAATGAAGAGTCAGACAGAAAGAGAAACAGAGACAGAGAGAGAGAGAGAGAGAGTGTGTGTGTGTGTGTGTGTGTGTGAGAGAGAGAGAGAGAGAGAAAGAGAGAAGTGTACGGTAACTAACAATATATATAAGGGAATAGAGATTGGGTCACTTTTGATTGGTGGGCAAATGCCTGAATAGCCTCTTTAAAGAAATCGGTGGGAAATTAGGGAGCCCAGTATGCTAGGCAGAAGAGAGACCTCTAAGTACTTCCTCTAGCCACAGGCTTGGCTTGAGCTATTTGGGTATGAGATGGAACAGGAAACTGTCAAGGGTGACTGAGCCCTGCTTCTGGTATGAGAAAGTTGACTTGTATTCAAAATGGATGTTAAGGCAACATAAAATTACAAGAATTTACTACATCTTGTTATTACATTTTTGTCTTAATTAAAATGGAATTATTCTGTGTCTCCTGGGTTTTCTCTAATACTTTCAACTTATAAAGTTTTTTTTCCTATAATATGGTACAATGTAAATATTTATTATTCACTAGTAAATGTTGAAATTACGTAAGAGGGTATGAGAGATAGTCATTTGCATGATGGTCAATGTAATGTATGATGATATGTTGAGAACTTCTGAGGATGTATTTTTTTCATGCTTTATGAAGACAGCATAATACTGGTTGAAATCTTCGTTTTAGAAATTTCAAAATGTTTTGGTAAAATTTGTCACACACACAGACACACACACACTCGTGTCTATTCAATTACATAAGAATATGAAGATCTAAATAAGTAGATTATTCAAATAAGCTATTACACATTTATAACAATTGTGTTTCCAAAGGTTTTATGCCTTGTTGCATGGATAAATTCCTGTTTCCAAACATGAATATTTTTCCTTTCCAATATCATTTATAGTTACTTCACTTTTGATATCAGTGGGGAAAACTCTAGCTATGTAGATTAATATTATGTTTCTGTGTTTATTTAGTACATGTCAGGAGTATTTACAATGTGTATATAGCCTTATATATTTTAGGAATGCAGAGGTGATAAATGACAATGTCATTAACTGAGATTAGGAATAGTGAGGAAAATACAAAGGTGAGTAAAGATAATGAGTTTAGTTATGAATATGCTTTGTTTGAGGTGCTTATAAAATGTCCATGTAGTTATTTGGAGAAGAATATTTGATGTCTGAGCTGTGACAATCATTGGAAAAGAGTGGTTAAAAATGTATGTCTGGAAGGTCAGCAGTATATACGAGAATAGCATTATCTAAAGTTTGAAGAGTCATTTTTAGTTTTCTTCTTATCATTTATGTATTTTAAATTTTTATTATAATAAATATCTGTAAGGCAGTAATATTCACTTTTTCTATATAATTTCTGAAAAAGCTGCTAAATGTTTTTATCCATGTACTTAATAGTTTGGTGACTGACATGCAAATCAGAGTGGGGAAATATACGGGCATGTTTGAATGTAGGGAACTGAATTTTCAGGTGTTGAACACTGATTGAATGTGTAAAATAAGGTGATCTGGGCACTTAAATTTTAATGTGAAATACTGAATGCCAATTATTGGGAAAAAAATACATTATCCCAGAACTCATGAGAAGAAACCAGCTTGTGCAGTGTTTGGTTTTGACTTATGAACTTTGAGTTTTTAGACATGATCTAAATAAAATTTCTTTAAATGTCATTGAAAATAGAGAGCTAAATCTTCCAACAGGGATAGAAAAAAGTATTAGAGAAGACGGCATTAACTGACTAAAATGTTCACCTATATCTAGTGAAAAGAGAAAAGAAAAACAACCGAACTGGGTGTAAGAGCTATAATTTATCCAGCATCACATACTTTTGATATTCAATACCACACGCCAAATCCTAATATTCAGTGCCTGGCAGACAAACAGATAATCATTTAATATTACCCTCAATTAGCTTTATTTACAGAGTTGAAGTGTAATATTATTATTTTATTACCAATATTTTAAATTTCCATAGTATAATCTTAAAAGTTGGCAGTGTATGTACATATGAAAGTATCTATGTATGTATCTAGACATGTATTCTTTCCCTCCTTCCATCCTTCTTCCTTCCTCTCTTCTTTATTTCTTAAAAACAAACACAATATATGATCTTTTATGGTTATTTGACAAATTAAATAAGTTGGTAGCAGTTATTTAATGGACGAATGGAGAATGATGAGCAGCAAACAAAGCAGTTACTGGAATCAGACATACTTAGTTTCAGATCCGTGTTTTACCCTTTACTCTCTACTATATGAATTGAGGAATCCATATAACCATGGCATCTCAAATTCTTCCCGTGTAAAATTAGTCTACTTCACTTACAGATTTGTTATGAGGATTAAATAGGATAATATAATTTTAGTAAGATTTCTTAAAGCACAATGTACAACAACACAACTCAAACTTAACTAAAAAATCAAGAATTTATTGTCTCAGATAACTACTGGTTTGCCTAGAAATCAGCTTTAGGAACAGGTGGTATAAGAGGCTCAACATTGTCATCAGGACGGGTTCCTCAGCTCTAACTTTCTTTAGGCTGGGTTTATTCACAGGTAGGCTTTCTTAGAGTGTCAAGGTGGCTACCTGAAAATCCAGGGTTGAATTCATCCATTCAGCAACTCCAGAAAAGACAGAACGAGAGAGAGAAAGAAAGAGAGGGAAGAGAAAAAAAACGAGGACGAGGAAGACAAGGAAGAGGTGAACAAAGGAGAGAATGAGGAAAACAAGGAAGAGGAAGAGGAAAGAGAGGAGCAAGAGAAATTCTCTTTTTTTTGCAACAATTCTAACAAATGTTTTATTACTCACACTGTGAATACACACCCTTCAAAAGCTAAGTTAATTTTGGTCTACTTAATTCTGATAAGTTTCACAGTAACCAAAGCCCTATGTGTGGTTGATTCATAATCCTAAATACTCCAATCTAGGGGTTTTCCTCATTTAGCAACAGGCTTCAGAGATATCCCCATATCCTACATCCAAAGCATTATTTCCAACAAGGTGACTTCTTTTCTAGAGCAATTAAAAGTAATCGTTGGAAGTGAGAGGCCCGGATTCTAAGACCCTTACTTGAAAGATACCCTTCATGTGACATGAACTTTTTGGCCTTTTCTGGCAACCAATACACAGCATGACATGTCCTGGAAAGTTTAGTTGCCGAATTAAGATTTCAACTGAGTCTTAAAAGAACTTTGGAGTAGACAAATTACCTGACCAATAGAGAAAGTAAGAAAATGCATTCTGAGCACATATTCCAGGATAGACAGGTGTATAAACTAATGATGATAATAGCTTTTTTGTGTGCAAACCTTTAGTTAGCCTTTAAGATAGTATTTATGGATCAGGGAAAGAGAATGACAGGAAAAGATATTGCAAAAGTTTTGATAAGATGAATTTTTGAAGAGCCTTGAAGGTCATAGTAAAGGTTTGGGAATTCCTTAAGTAACAAGATGCCTTTGAAGACTTAGAAAGTAATCTTTTTAGAAAAACATGTGGAAACAGCATAATGAGGACATAGACACGGTCTATTATGCAATTAGCTCATTATGCATGAGATATAATGAGGCTGTAGTAGAGACTTTATGATGGAGATGGAGGTAATTCTACAGATTTTTTTTTTTTAAATAGTGGAATCTACTTATCTTGGTAAAAGTAGGGAGCAGTGCTTTTAACTTATTGCGAAATAAAATAGAAAAATAAGAAGTTGGAAAAATGGGCCACGAGTTCAGGAAAGAGATCAGAACTGGAGATATGGGAGTCATAAAAATAGGTACTATTTACAGTTTGTTTTTTGTGGGTCAGAGTGTTGTTATATATTATCTCATGTGATCCTCAAAATGTTCAAAGTAGAAAAATTGTCTTTTTAAAAGTCAGAAGCTAGATTTAAAAGAAATTTAAAAACTTCCCCAAAGTCACATTATTAGTAAGCTCAAAATTAGTAAGCAGCTTTACCAAGATCTCATACTTAGAATATTTGAATCTGTAACTTACATTATTTTGAATACCCCATGTTTCATACCTGTTCAGTAGTGATAATTGAAGCAGTGGGAACAGATATAGCCACATCTTAATGAGAATATGTTCAAATGCACATACAAAACCAACATTTATCTTTATTCTACCATAGCTAACTCCCATAGACATCACATAAGAGTGCACACAAACACAGACGCACAACCCTGTGTCATAAGTTTATGATTTGGGTGTGCTTTTGTGCAATTTCTCTTTGTGTCTTATCTCTTTATTAGGATGTCTCAATACTTATGCTGTGAATACAATTTAAACTATGATAGTTCCGCTTCAGCTTGTCTCTATAAAGTGAGCTTTTTGGGAAGTATTGAATTAGCATTAAATTAGGTTAAACTGCCGCAGAGAATGCTATCAGTTAATCAAAAATGCATTTTCTCTTCTTCAGCACACAACTATTTTACACTTCCTAACTTCCCTTGCTTTAGATATAACCATATGACTGTTTTCTAAAGAGTAGTACATGAAAGAAGTAATGGGTGCTATTTTGAGACTAAGCTTGGCATGTGTTTTTCTTCTCAAACTACCTCTCTCTCTATTCTAGCTGGAGTCCTATAATAACAAGGTCTCAGGCCTAGGGGATGAGAGAGCCAAATGACTTAAAGGGCTTGGATTTCTGACACACTATACAAAGGAGAATTGCCTATTGATCATGAAACTACATTGGAGTATTACGTGACTGAGGAATAATAATCTTTTATTGTGTTCGAGCCACTTGATATTTGGTATATTTATTATTATAGCCTAGACATCCAAACCAAGACACTGACATTTAAATATGCAGCATATTTTGGATTTTCAGACTTAATATAAAGTAAGATTAGAAATTTGCAAACACAATTAAAAATCTGTAATTTTGACTTTAGTATTTCTTGATTGCTAATTTATGCTTGAGATAAAGATATTACTGTCAATTTATTTAATATTGAATTTTGTGAAAATATTTAAATGAGCATCTGTGCTGGCAGAGTAAAACTGTCCAAGATCTTTTGCTTCTAATATTCCTATAAGAAGATGATTCTGCCACTGTGTTTATAATTATCCCATGACTTACTTTTATTTCCATGTTATCATCTATAGGACCGAACGTAAATCACAGCAATTTTACTCATCTTTACAAAGTGCTTCTGAAAACTGGAAGTAGTATACTAGTTACTCATTTATTAAACTGTCTAGAAAGTAAAATTTATTGTGAAGAAATCGTGAAAAGACAAGAGAAATCTTAATAACTGGATCTTGGCATAACAAAGAAGTCCTTGAAATGCTCAGACTTGAAATAATCTACTGTAATTTTCTCAGGAGTTTTTTTTGTCCCAATTAAGCTTGTCTGTTGTGACTGAATTCTAATTAGTATGGATATTTGTACTTTAGAAATTCAGAACTTGAATTAAACTTCATAAATCCATGAGACCAAAAATAAAAAAATAATAATTCAATGAGTTTAGAATTTTAATGCGAGCATTAGGAAATGTTGGCATTCTTCATATTATAACTTCTACATTTTCTCAAAATATTTCTATACAACTGTTTTGAAAATACAGAATGAATTAACCAGTCAGTTGAGTCAAATGTTCAAAACAGCTTGGAGCCTAGCCAAAAGCACTGTTTGATAAATCAATATTTTAGCTGAATGATTTGTGTTTTAAATTAAAAATATATATTAAAACATCTCCATGAAGACACAGACATGAAGTACTTTTCAAGGTGCATTTTTAATGTCCTAACTATTTTAATTGGAGGATTTCCTTAAGAAGCTAATATCTATTGCACTTCAGTTACTGAAAACTACCAAGCCCCTGGTAAAGGTTTGAAATGTGATGGACTACTTCAACAGAACTATTCTAATTGACAGTTGATTGGATTGAAATCTGCCTTTTAATTTGTCTACTTTTAAAAGTGTTGTTCAGGCAATGCTAGTGCAGCAATATCGCTCTCACTGTCCATGAGCAGCACTGAGCAGCATTGGGCATGTATCTCTCTGACGAGAAGTAACTGAAATGGCTTAACACCAAAGGTTTTCAAACTTCAGTGTGTATCATATTTATCTAGAGAGCTTGATAAAGCACAATTTGCTATGTCCCAAACCTTGAATTATTATTTTTTTTTTTTCGGGAGGAGAGAAAGGACAGTATGTCACTCTGTTGCCAAAGCTGGAGTGCAGTGGGTCAATCATAGCTCACTACAGCCTCAAGAACTTGGACCCAAGTGATCTCCCTGCCTCAGCCTCCTGAGAAGCCGGGATTACATTTATGTTTTTTTGTTGTTGTTGTTGTTGTTTTGCCCCTAAGCACTGCTTTATCATCATGACTATTTTGATATACTGTATTTTGTTTTTATTTGGATTTTGTTTTATTTGCATTGAGATATATTTTATAGACAAGTCATGAATTCTCTTGATAAATATTCCATGTTCAATTTTTTGAAAAAGCTGTATATGTAGTAGTTTTGAGTATAGTAGTCTATACATCTCGAGATGCAAATTAGGTCAAAGTGACGGATAGTCTTAGTCAGATGATCAATATTCTTCCTATGTTTTGTCTACTTGTTTTATTTTAACTTCCCAGAGTTGAACAGTAAAATCCTTAACAATGATTGTGGATTTATCTATCTTTTCAGTTCTTTCTGATTTTGCTTTACATATATTGAAGTTCTTTTATTAAATAGATATCCATTTATCATTGTTATATCTTCTTCAACTGATTCATTCATTATTATAAAGTGTTACTCTCCTTATCTTGTAAAAATTTTTTTTTAATTAAAATGATCCATATAAGCCTTTTTATAAATGAAGATTTCACTGTTTATTTTTCTGCCCTTTTACTTTCAACCTACCTATGACTTTCCATCTGTCTTACCTGGGGTTCCTTGTAGACAGTATGTTGTCACTTTTCTTAATTCAATATAATAATTGATTCATTTTATCAGAAAAAAGTTGTCTATTTTTATTTAATGTAATTGTTGGTATGTTTGTGTTTATATCCATCATTTTTCTATTCGCTTTCAATTTGTTTTATGTGCTTTTTAAAAACAGTTTTCCCTTTTCAGTCTTTCCTGGAATTCACCAATGTATTTTAATATTCAATCTATTTCCTTTACATTTTGCTATACTTCTCTTTATAACTTTTAGTGTTTGTAGCTAAGATTGAAATAGGCATCCTTACATTTTCATAATTTACTTAGAATTAATATTGTATTACTTTACACTTCACAATTTCCATTACACAAATATAAGAAACTCTCAACTTGATAACTTTTTTTCATTAACCAGTTATCCTTTGTGTTGTTTCTAATATGTATTTTACTTCCATGAATAGTGTAAGTCCTACCTAATGATAAAATTTATTACCTTTAAACAGTTCATTGTTGGCAAAAAATCATTCACATCTTTACTAACATGTTTATAATTTGTCATTTACCATGCTAATTATTCCTAACTACAAATCTGAATTTTCATATAGTATAATTTATTTTCAGCCTGAAGAGTTTTCTTTAGTATTTCTTGTACTGCATATATATGGTGAACCCTGTGCTCAGTTTTCATTTTTCTGAATATGTATTTCACACACTTCTGTGTAAGAATATTTTTATGGGACACAAAATTATTGGTTGACAATTTACTTTCTTAGCATTTTAAATATATAATTCTTTTTATACCTTTATTTTCTGATAATAATTTAGCTGTTGTTGGTATCATTGTTTTCTGTGGGTATTCTGTGATTTTTCTTCTTGCTTTAAAGAGTTGTTTCTTTGATTTTCAGCAGTTTGACTATAACGTGCAACGTGTGGGGGTTTTTTTGGTATTCATCGTGCTTCTGATTCACTGAGCTGCATGGGTCTTGAAGTCAATGTTTCTCAACAAATTTGGGAAATTTTCAATCACTATTTTGATCTTTTAAGCCCTTTCTTTTTCTTTCTTTCTTTCTTTTTTTTTTTTTTTTTGAGATTCCAAATACGTATGTACTACATTACTAGGAACTTCCTCATAGCTTACTGATACTTTGCCATAACTCACTGAAAGTCTACCATTTTTATTTTTAATTTTTTTCTCTGAGTTTCAGTTTGAATAGTTTCTGTTAGTAAATTCTTAATGTTCACTAATCTCTTCTTTTGTAGTATCTAATCTCCTAATAAACCCATCCAATAAATGTTTTTCATTTCAAATATTGTATGCTTCACTTGCAGATTTGTGCAATTGACTTTATCATTTAAATGTTTCTCTTATGATTTATCTTTACTTCTTAAGATCATCTGTTCTAGTAAGTCTCCAACTATACTTACAATAGTTTCTTTAAACTCCTTGTCTGCTATTTCTAACATCCAGGTTTGAGGTATGTTGTCTTCCTTTAGAGAGTGTTTAGTTTTGTTCTAACGAACAGTTAATGTATGGTAGTTTCGCTTGAACATTCTGAGGCTTCACTTGAGGCTTTGTCTTAAAGGGTTTAGAGAATTTCTTACAACGTGATGTGGTCTTTGTTCTTAAAATATGTCCTTTCTCTTGTCTCAGAAGATGTCTCAGATTGTTGAAGTCTCTCCACTTAGATGGGTCAGAATGCCAATGTCTCCCAGCTCCATGTGAACTCTTCGGTCTGTCGCAGCTGCTTTTCTGTTTGGCCTTTAAAGCGTCATCATGAGCACAATGAGAGCAGACCGTGGATAAGGATTTTTGGTGAACCCCAGTCCCACACAGTTTCCTTGAAATTTCCAACTGTAGCACTACCCCTGAATTCTGACCTTTGTCTACCCTGCTTAGCTGGACTACCATGCTGTCCTTGGGTTTCATCTACTCGAGTCAAATTTAAGAGACTTTCTAGGTAGAGAGATGGGATAAGTGTGGGGCCCACCTCATATGCTTTTCTTCTACTTTCTTTCTTTCTTTTTTTTTTTTGCACTTCCAGAATATCATTTTCCTCTAAGATATGCCTGAATATCCTCTCAAAATAGAGATAAGATTTCAAGTTCAGGAACAAACTTTCTAAGTGCACCTTTACACTTAAGTAAAATCGTATCACATGAATTTTCTATTTTCTCAAGCTATAAATATTCTCTATTTATTTGATTTAGGCAATTGTATTGTCGTTATAATTAATATTATTGAAACGGGAAAAGCTCCTTTGTCCCCCTCCTAAGGCGTACGATGGTGGTGTTGCTTGCTTCTTCAGTGCCCTGCTGCTCAAATCCCTAGGGCAAGCATGCAGAAGGGCAGGTCATGGGGCTCCAACCTCATAGCAGCGTCTAGAGTTGAGTGTTTATAGCTCCTGAAGTCCTAGTGGGCTGTGTTGCAGTATGCTCATTCAGTTTTGCCGTCTGCAGGTGGCTTGTGTTCATCAGCTCAATTAGATCCTCTCTAACTTATCACAAGGACAGAGGGCTTTCTGTATCCGGGGTTCTTGCCTTAGTGTATTGGAAAAATCAGACCACATGTGGGCTAGGAGGATGAGTGCAAGGTTTTATTTAGTGGAAGTAGCTCTCAGCAAGGTGGATGGGGAGGCCAGAGGGGGATGGAGTGGGAAGGGGGTCTTCCCCTGGAGTCGGGTTGCCCAGCCGCCGGATTCTCCTCTAACCGAATTCCTGTGAGTATTTGCGTGGTTTTGCCATCAATGGCCTGCCGGCATCTGCCAGAGTGTTCTTCTGCTGGTGTGTTCCTCTCGATGTCCAGCCACGTGTGTGTGTGCCTGGTAAGGTCTTGGGGTTTTTATGGGCACAGGATGGGGGGTGGGGGGGCGTGGTGGGCCTGGGTGTTCTTGGATAATGCAACATTTGGGCAGGAAAAGAGGAGTGTCTGTCCTTACTTAGGTCCTTGGGCACAGGCCCAAGAGTGGAGCCCTTGCCAGGTACCCCACCCTTCTCTAGTCAGCACTTCCCTGCCCCCCTCCCATATCATTAGGAACAGCAAATTTTCAGTTAAAAATGTAGCTTTGGTGATCATGATGTAATGTATTTGTAAACTGTGTCTTCTAAACTTAATTTCCTTGTTTTTTTTTCCTTCCTTCCTTTGAATTTAAATTTTACATTCTTAAACTCACACTTTAACTTTACTTCCTACATACCCTTCATTTCGTTAAAATAAATAATAAAGCCCAACAGAAATAGGAATAACTAAGGAAACTAATATGGACCAAGATGTAATTGTAACACAGATACTGAGTTATTGATTTTATATGTATTTTTTATATACAACACGTACATTAAGGTCACATTCTATTTTTAAAATTAAGATAAGTAAAATAATAAATTTAAATGCTTCTCTAGTATGCCTAGATCTTTGTAAAAGGAAGTTATTTTAAATTCTAAATAAATATTTATTGAATTTATACATTTAATAAAATCTCAAACAATAGAATACTATATTTTAGTATTTTAATTTTACTAAGTAGAAAATAAAAATATTGCAAGTATGTTGTAAGGTACAGTAAAACAAGCACATTGCAACAAGATAAAGACAAATGAGGAAATCAGAAGTTCAGAAAATTGGAATTAAAAAAAGCTCAAACATGCACCATCAATTTATTACTGGTCCTATTTATATTTTAAAGCTGTGCTTAAAGTTGATGTAATTTTTCTGTTCATTTGCAGTTCCATTGTGAAAAAAATGAAATTTCACTTAGAAAAGATATTGCATAGTTGTTTATTTTTCTGGTTTGCAATACCTTTAATATGAATATTTTCCCTACTTTGTAGCACAGGACCCAATCTTTGCTATGAATCAAATGAAATATTGGATTTCATTCTATTAAATTTTCTTCAGATCAGGGTGACTTAAGTTGCTTAGTAGTTCTTCCTTTCAGTGATGTATAATGAACTATATTTTTTTAAAATAACGTTAGTTATTGTCTGAGAATATTCTGCTCACAGACTGAGAAACATTCATTAGCCAGAGAAGAATTTGTGGCTCCTGAAGAAATTTCATTACAGAAATATAATTGGAAAAAAAAACATGAAAACACTTTATTAGACACCAATCAAATGATTCTTTTTTAAAAGTTGCCTTATTTTTCTTTGTGTGAGGCAGGAGAATAAGGTCTGGAGGCAGGGAACCTAAGGTCGATTCCCGCTGACTTTCTAGAACTGAATGAAAAGGAAACCTCTACCTCTCCCTGCCTAGGTAACAAAAGGATCAGAGGCAACTCCCTTTGCAACACCCCACTTTCCACTGCTGTGGCAAAGGAAAAATGGAAGGTACCTCTGATTGGTCCGCTCCTGCAACTAGTCTTCATGTGCATAGGGTGTAACTTTGCAACTTCAGCCTCTCATTGGTCACCTCTTGTGCCCAGATTGGTTGTGGGCCACTCCTTCATTTACACAGTGCGTAACCAAGCAACCGATGGGAAACCTCTAGAGGGTATTTAAACCCCAGCAAATTTTGTAACCAGCGCTCTTGAGTCCCCTGCTCTAGCCTGCTATCACTCTGTGCAGTGTACTTTCATTTCAATATGTCTGTGCTTTTCTTGCTTCATTCTTTTGTTGCTTTCTTTGTGCTTTTTATTCAATTCTTTGTTCAAAATACCAAGAACGTGGATGACTTGTAGTCAAGTCCCTCCTCTGGTAACAAAAGCAGTATCGATTTTGTCATGGAGTAAATATTCAGTTTTAAAATATATTGATCAATGTGTGCTTACTACAATTTAGAAATGCTGCACATTAAGAAAGACCTATCTATAGTAAGATGCCATAAACATTCAAGTCACTTTTCCCCCAATAACTTGCACATTTAAATAAAAATGGGAGACAGCAGCACTATTACTATTACAGAGGCAGCTGCATGTGACATACAAAATAGGAAATAGGGCAGCTTTTTCCATCAGACTCTATCTACAATTTTGTGTCCAATTGATTATATTTACATAAATAAGCCCTACTTGAACTCTGAGTAAAATAAGTTATCCAGGAAAAGATAATGTTTTTATGATGTGATTTTAATCAAAACCTTGCAAATAATATGCATGGTAGCAATAAGCTTATTATTTATGCTATACTTTAATAAGCTTCATCCTGTTTAAAGATTGCTGTGTTGAGATTTCCAAAATAATTTCAATTGCATAATAAATACCCATGGGCAAGACATTTGAGAAGTAATAAGCTCTTTATTGAATAATGAACTGTATTAAATTCATCAAAAAATCTACATCTCTGGTATAATAGAATGTCCTAAAATAATGTACCATGGAAAATTATGGGGAATATCTAGGCATTTTATGCTATGAAAAATACCTTACACTGAAATATACAGATACTTTACCAGAAACATTTTATTGGAAGTAAAATACTTTATCTCTTTTCTAACTTTTTTGTTATACCCTGAAGCTAGTGCTGATCATAATGCTATGTTCTTATTCACATCTTGTGATCATAATGCTATGTTCTTATTCACATCTAGCTCTTAGTGAATGTGATCCCATAATTTGAGATCCCTTAGCTTCTCTCTGCTGTAATCTACAGAAGTGTGTACAAACAACTCTTTCTGTCTTCAAGCATCATCTCAGAGAAATGAATTTCTAAAGTTACTGTTTAGCATTTTCTTCCTGTGTGCTTCTGTAGTGTTTTTTTCATACCTTGATCATAATATTTTAGCATTTTTAATTGTAATTTTCCCTCTTTCAAATTAAATGCAATCCTTCTTGGTATCCCAGTGTCTACCTGCCTATCAAAATTGCTAGAACACATTAGACACTCCATAAAGATATATGGCATAAAGCTGGAAATTATAGATTACTCTCTGTCTATAAATATTTTACTATTGTTTCTTTTTATTTAAAGAGTTACAGCAGTCTTATATATTAGAAATACATCATCACTGCATTGATTTTGTATTCCACAATCATATGTAATAATAATAATAGCTAACATTTATCAACCGCATGCTCCATGACAGGCACTGTGGTTAGTGCTTCACATGGATTAACCAAGCTGATTACCATTAAAAAAGTCTGTGAAGTAAGAAAATGTATCATATCAATTTTTAAAAGAAAATTAGGCAGGGTATGGTGGCTCACGCCTGTAATCCCATCACTTTGGGAGGCTGATGCAGGCGGATCACAAGGTCAGGAGATTGAGACCATCCTGGCTAACAAGGTGAAAACCCGTCTCTACTAAAAAATACAAAAAATTAGCCTGGCGTGGTGACGGGAGCTTGTAGTCCCAGCTACTCGGAAGACTGAGGCGGGAGAATGGCGTGAACCCGGGAGGTGGAGCTTGCAGTGAGACGAGATTGTGCCACTGCACTCCAGTCTCGGTGACACAGCGAGACTCCATCTAAAATAAATAAATAAATAAATAAATAAATAAATAAATAAATAAATAAATGAAAAAGAAAATCGGAGTTGCAAAGGATTATGTGATTAGACTAACGTCAAAAAAAAAAAAAAAAAAAACTAAAAATTTTCACGGTTAAAATTCTTTCTGATTCTGGAGACCTGTTTCTTAGCCACTACAGTTCAATACCTCTATGTTTCTCTCCCTTCACCCCTCCAACCCCACCTCCCTTCCTCTTTTCCTGGCTCCCTTCTTCTCACTCCCGCTTTCTGTATTTTTCTTAGTCTCTCTGTTTTTCTTTATTTCTCATCCATAGCTTTTACTAAACACTGAATGCACCAAACTACTGATTAATAAATTTCAGGGAGTGTTTTCCTTTGAGAATATGCAAAACTTTGAAGCAAACAGCACACGTGTTTAAAAATAGCCCTTTGGGAACAAGAGAAACAAAACAAAACAACTGTGTCTTCAATCTTGTATGGATAGAAGCAATGTATAATATTTCAGTAGTATGGAGATCATTTAACTTGGCAACTCGAAACACAGCTGGAACAGAGCTAATGATTGGGAAATAATAAAAATTGTAAAAAAATGTTAGTGTATATATGTGATAGACATCAAGAATCTATGGACTAAAATTCTTGTACTTTACTGACAAGAGATTTCTTCAGACTGAAAAAGAAAGCAGACCATCTAGCGGGTTTTATTCATTACACAAACATAAACATAGCAACTTACTTGAATAACTGGCAAGCTAAAACTTATCTGATGATATCAGAGCTACTTATATTTCTTATTTCCATCTTCTGTGTCTTTGTTGTTGATGAGAAAGATTTCTCCTTTCATATTAGGTTATGATCAGGTATTGCATTTTGGTTGACTGAATAAAGTCAATAGTGTTATTTGTAGACTCTTCAACAGTGAAACATGATTTAAAACATAATGCCAATATGACAGGTTAAAAAAAAACTAACTGGACACAGATTTACCTGGGTCAAATATTTATCAGAATAAGCTTATACATAATATTAAGGAGAAATATATTGAGGTTATAACCTCAATTTATTATATCAACATTTGCACCTGTTTTCCATAAAATTATATATGGTAATATTTTAATATTTCTATATCATATTCTAAATGATAAAAATTATGTTAAATATTAAAACATCCCTTTTTGAATATAATTATTAAACTGAATATGCTAATAGTCCAGTGGTCCATTTTTCTCTGTCAACAGAAGGAGCATTTAGTATGATAGTTTTTTCTGCTTCAGTTAATAAGCAAGCTCATGCCTATGGATTTCAGAACTCTCCAGATAAAAGATGGAAAGGTAAATAGAGGAGAACCTGATTCTTAAAATATATAGGACTAGAGTTATCGCAGCAATTGGGTATCTAGGAGGGCTAACACATGCTATGATGTTAGGATTTTTAATGATACCAATGGCTCAATTTAACTGGCATCTGAGGGACAATACTTTCAGATAATCAAAAGGATGAAATATTTAGCAGGCAACTATACCTAGTGGTGCTGCGAATTTGTTTCAGTGAAGGCAGGAAATTGGTGAAAGCATGGTTAGGTAGCAGGCTGCGGGTCCTGGCCTGACAAATGTCTTTTTCTTACTCTTCCTAACACATTTCCCAATATAACATTGCCAGTGTACCTCTGTTTTCTGAGTAGGTAGGGATTAGGGAATTGAAATAATGTATATAATTCTCTTAACCAAAGTATACATTTTACTATAGTTGGAAATATGTAACCTGGGCTATTTTATAGACACATAAACTACTTTTATTTTTCTTTTTTGTGGCAATTCTTCTGAACTACTATATATTGAAGACATTATTTCTAAACTGTCTTTTAATATTCTTTTTCAAAGTCTCATCCTCTATAAAATTATAACTTCCTTGATTATAATGATTGTGCCGCATTGCTTTCTTTTAAAAAACAAATCAAGATACATTAAGAATATCCAATTCATATTTTTATAGTAAATAAGTTTTTAACAGTCACGTACAATGTGTTAATTACTAAAGTAATATTAGTGAAGTAATGTGCTTCTTTTAACTGATATCTTCTAAGATACTTTTTGATAGTGTATGGATATTCTCTTTAGATGTGTAAATGACCTTGTTTTTCAGAGTGGCAATTATGTTGCATCTTACATTTACTTAAGAAAGATAAAATTATATAGGAGAAACCACACACACACAAACATACATACATACACAATCTGTATCCAGATTGTAGTTGTTGAGATGAGGAAAATATTGCAATGAGTTACATAATTAGTCAGTTACAAAACTTTTCCTGTGAGCAAATAGCAATCCATCTCAGTGCAATGTGCCAAGTGAGACCATTCCAGCAATAACCATTAAGACTCAGAACAGAAAAGCTAAAGCACACCAAACAGAAAGAAAGATTGACTCATTAAAACTAAATTCTTTCCCCACAGGATACCCTTGAACATTCTCCTTAATATGGAGAATTCTGGCTGACATTTGCAAGAACCATTTATAACTCAGATCCTGGATGAATTGCAGAAAAAGATGGGTGCTACATGCACAACAGAAGTCTTAGGCGTTTTTTCTAACTTGGCAGAAAAGATTCTCAAACATTCTTAACAGAATTTGCTATTACATCTCTATATGAATTCCTTTACGATTTTAAAAACCATTATCATGTTTTTGTAAGTTAGTCCTAATTTACATTTTAATTTGACAAATGTCTTGATTAACGCAGATTTTATGAATTGCACCTGGTTAGCTGGTACTACTGGCATTTCACATTTTTTAACATTGATGATTTATGCTAATAACTTTTCGAAATGTCTATTAAGCCGAATGAGTACTTTTTTACATAAGAAATTATGTTATGCAAAACCAGCTTATTCATTTCTCTTATTTGATGTTACTTGTAATGTTGTTGCAGCCTATTTTATATACATTGACTTATCTGACTTACTACTAATTCTGATTTGAAGATATTTCATTTTTTTTTCATTTTGTTATTTAGTAATTAAAATAATTTCTGGGTCCTGATTAGTTTTAATTAAATTCAATCTATTACATTAAAATAATCTAATAGAAGGCATTTCAATTATTTCAAACTTATTAAGCAATTTGTTAATAAT
This sequence comes from Hylobates moloch, assembly GCF_009828535.3. Lineage (NCBI taxonomy): Eukaryota > Metazoa > Chordata > Mammalia > Primates > Hylobatidae > Hylobates > Hylobates moloch. Next base: position 142,866,504 of record NW_026652279.1, read on the forward strand.
GATATCAAATAATTATATAAGCTATTCAATTTGTGGAGAAAAAAACCTATATTCAAAAGTTAAGGATTTGTTTTAAAACACTCCAAAATAAGCTTTAGAAGATACTTGTAATATTGTGCATAAATATTTTTATATAAAAAGAAAATTCTTTCAAAAATAACATTTATAATTATGGACTCTATATAGGCCAGTATTTTAAAAAGTATAATGTATGAGCTATAAAATTATTGATCTAATAAATTAATATTTTTATTTTAGGAAAAGTATTTGCATTGATATTTTTACCCTACTTTTCATTTCCTTTTGAAATATAGACTGATTCCATTTACAAAACATGGTACAAGCTAACATTTACTTACTATGTTTATATGACTTATCCTCAGTAACACTTTTCAATTTTAGGTAAAGTAACCTTTTAATTTTTAATCAAAACTGAGTCCCATTTGAGTGTAGAAGAGTACTAATAATAGGTAATTTGTTGTTATAGAAAATCGAACCAGTTCTGCACTGACACTGAATTTTACTAGCTTGGATGAGCTGATTGTTAAAAAAACGTTTTGTAAGCCAGGTTTTAAAAATGATTCACTTAAACTGGTCACCATAGTGGTAATTTTTTCACCATGGAAATCAGCTAATGCTAAAAATTAGGACCTGCACTCCCCAGCAGTTGTTGAACATTCACTAGAACACCACTGACCTGGAACATTTTAAGGATGAAAGGATACACTTAATTATGCCAAAACACAGGAGTAAACCAAGACTGCTCCAGGTAACTGAGCAATGTTACGATCTTCATTATAGGCCTTATTTTAGTTGTTAAGAACAGTCATGAAACACGTTTATTCTTGAAGTTTCTTGAAGTATTCATGAGGTTTCATGTTGCAGTGACATAATGTTATTAAAGAAACATGAATACAGCATAGTAGGGGCTTACTAATACTGCTCTCAAATCTATTCTTCACACCACAGGTTGAATGATAATTTAATGTAACACAGGCATTCTTCTGGTCTAAAATATTCAAAGGCATCCCATGCCAGTAAGGGTAAAGTCCAACATGCTTGATATGGGTTTTACTAAGAACAATTGACCTACTGTTTGATTTCATCCCTGGTCTCATTTTTTATTACTTACCTTGAATCATACTGAAAGGATTTCTTTTCTATTTATTTTAATGTATCGTGTGCTCCTTTGCCCTCAGAAATTTGGACATGTTCTTTCCTCTGCTTGGAATCACCTTTAATTCACTTCAGTAGGTAACTCATTCCTTTCTCAAAGAATGGCAATATGACCCATTCTTTGTATGCTAGACCTGTGTGTCTGCAGGAATCTGTTCCTGAGTGCTGATTTGGTTTTCTGCTTTTGATTTCTGAATTAATTCTGGAATTTTCATCTATTTCAAGGTCATTCTTGATCAATATACTCTGTGTGCTCCACATCTAACCAGTTTTGAGTATTGTAGACCTTACAGAGTAATTCATGAGAACACATATTCCTCTAATGATGGGCATCTTACATATCTAGGTCTGGAGCTTTAAGTAGCAGCTTTATGTTGATTACTCCAAAATACATTCCGTCACACACAAGGTCACCCCCAATTCTAAATTTGTAATATTTCAAACCTGTAAATTTAACATTTTAATTTCATAGCTAATAGACTTTTCTTTCCTGGAATGTCCAAAGTGAACTTGTGGCCCCTGACACTTTCAGAATGTTTCTGATGTCAGGAAATCATATCAACAAACTACCCAGCATCTCAAGCCCAAAACACCCAAGTTATTTTTTATTTCTAATTATTTTCACTACACACATACTCCTACCAGTAATTCTGGTCAATATGTCACAAATATTTTACTCTTCACCATCTCCAATGCTGATCAACTGCATAAAAATTGCAGGTATTTATGGTTCAGGACACCAGTCACTGCAGTACATGCTGAACTGCTCTGTGGGCTCCGCTCTTGTCCACCTCCCTCTTTCCACTATCCATTCTCCAGAGTGTTCTTTTCCAAATAGAATTCTTTTTTAACAACATTCTGTTATTATTAAAGTCTTCAAATAAGTTTTCCAATTTACTTATAATAATATGTGAACTTCTTAATTGAACAACAGGGTTAATTGTCTCCCCTGCCTATTCAGTATCACTTTTATGAATTCAAAATATCTGAGACAGGTCTCAATCAACGTTGAAAGTTTCTTTTGCCAACGTTTAGGGCATGCGGATGACACAGCTGCAGGAGGTCCTGACAACATGAGCCCAAGGTGGCCAGGGTACATTTTAGGGAGGCATAAGACATCAATCAATATATTATAAGATGTACATTGGTTTGGTCTGGAAAGGTGGCACAACTAGAAGCAAGGGCTCCCAGATCATACGTAGACAAGAGATAAAAGGCTGCATTCTTTTCGGTCCTTGATCAGCCTTTCACTGAATACACAGTTTAACGTCGCTCAGTAAAACTGCATTTTCACATAAACAGTAGGGCAGAGGAAGCAATATCATATGCATTTGTCTCAGGTGAGCAGAGGGATGACTTTCTATCCAGGACTTGGGAAGATAAGCCATCAGTTTACATAGCCGGTGAAATTTAACTGAACTGTTTTAGGGTAAAGATCTTGAGGCCCACAAGGAATTTTCTTGTGGGCAAATTGCGAGGCAGTTTTGTAGCTTTTTTTTTTTTTCTTTGTAGCGATCTTATTTAGGAGTCAAATGGGAGGCAGGTTTCCCTGAAGTTGTTCCCAGCTTGACTTTTCCCTTGGCATAGTGATTTGGGGGTCTCAAGATTTATTTTATTTTTCACACTTGGCTACAACTATCTCCCTACTGAATTATCTTCACACTACACACACAGCCACCTTCTTTATATATCTTGTGCCTAAGATACATTGCTCCTGCCTTAAGTCTTTGCAGTATCTGACTTTTCTACTCAGAATGATCTTTCCCAGTTCTTCACAGTTGACTTTTGTTATAAATTAGTTCTGAAATTAAGTATCATCCATATCAGTTTCCTAACAGAGTAACACAAACTAGGTGGATTAAAATAACAATTTATGTCTCACAGTTCTGGAGACTAGAAGTTCAAAATCAAGGTACTGGCAGTGTTCATTCCTGTTGAGGGCTCTGAAAAACAGTCTACCCCATGCCTTGCTCCTAGCCTTGCAATCAGAAAGCTTTGGCATGCCTTGGTTTGTAGATGTAGCATTCTAATCTCTGCCTCTGTATTCACGCAGTGCTCTCCCTTCTGTCTCTGTGCCTACATTTTTCTCTTTTTTTAAGAACAACAATCACATTAGATTAGGGCCCATTCTGGTGACCTCCTCTTAATTGGCTTACATCTCCAAAGACCTTTTGAAATAAGGTTACATTCACAGGTACAAGGTTTGGCACTTCCATGCACCTTTTTGGAAAGCACAGTTCAATCTGTAATATCACCTTCTCTGGGTATGTTTTAAGTAAAACATCCCACTCACTCGCATAATGTGGTATCTAGTTTTCATCATAGCACTGACCATTATCTGTTATTTTTGATTAAGGGTTTGTTGTATGCCTTCCCCCAAACAAGTGATAAATTCCTTTAGAAAGTGACATCTGCTGTTGTTGGTTCTGTTGATTTTCTAGCTCTAGTGCCCAGAAAAGTGCATAGTATACATTAAAAACAATATAAATGTGGTATAGTGTGAATTATTAATAATACATTTATTATAATTTGTATTATCCCTAATATAGCTATTATAATATCTGTTCATTTTAATAACTCTATTATAATATGTGATATATTATATATGCCATTTTAATTTTGCCCTTACATTATAATCAGGATTTTCTACTTAATGACCAGTCAACATTATGGTAAATGTTTTGTGACTTTTTTTTTTAATCCAATAGAACATATGCAATTCAAGAGTGAATCTCTCTCCATTACATTAGTGTAGCACAAAATCCGGTTTTTGGCAGTGTTCCCAGACAATCAGGGTTACGAAGTCATCTTGTCCTTTACATTTGCGTATAATAGAGAAACTTGAATCATTGTGATATATTGCAATGTTACTGAGAGGAGTTGACCTCATTCTGAAAGTCACATGATTATTTTCACTGTCAGAAGCAATTTATAAAATTAATAATCATTATATTAATTTAAAATAAAATAAATCATGGAATAAGAATTAAAGCGACTACAAATCTATCAAGTAAAAAATTATAATCAAGCAGAATGCTATTTTATCAAGAATTTAATGTAATTCTTCCAATATAGCATGAACTAACATGTAGAACCAGATAATTTTTGAATTGTATTATATTGATGATTTATATATTTTTTAAAAATGGTAAAATCTAAATCTATGAGAAACTGGCCGACACATCATAGTTTAGATTTTCAAAGTTTTCACATATTTCCATATTTTAAAATTAGCAAATTCTTCATGACAGTTACTAGATTTATTGGTCTTTCAGACCACTACTATGCAGAATATTGAATTGTAGCATGATTTATGAAAGTTGTAAATTCTACCCAATGTAGTTGAAAACTAAATATTCCCCATATACATTTTAGTAAGTTTAAAAAAGAAATAGTGTATAGCAGTGCTACTAATTTGTGTACATGGATTTGATAACTTGAGACTTTACTGAATTCATTTATCAAATCTTGGAGTTTTGGGAGGTGTCTTTAAAGTGTCCTAGGTATACAGTCCTATCGTCAGCAAACAGAGATAGTTTGACTTCCTCTTTTCCAGCGTGGATGCCCTTTATTTTTTTCTCTTGCCTGATTGCTGTGGCTAGAGCTTCCTCAAATTTTATGCTAATGCATTTTCTTTTAAGTCTTTTAAGTAAGCTAGAGCCAGTTTTTCTTGCTTGCAGTAACGAAATTCTGTTTTATGCTTCCTGCAATATATCTTATTTTAAAATGACTACTTTTGTCTTTTTAAAATGTTCGGTTCATCGAGTTTTTTTTTTTTTTTAAACAGAGTCTCACTCTGTCACCCAGGCTGGAGTGCAGTGGCACCATCTTGGCTCACTGCAACCTCCGCCTCCCGGGTTCATGCCATTCTCCTGCCTCAGCCTCCCAAGTAGCTGGGACTACAGGCGCCCACCAAGACGCCTGACTCATTTTTTTTGTATTTTTTAGTAGAGACAGGATTTCACCCTGTTAGCCAGGATGGTCTTGATCTCCTGACCTTGTGATCCGCCCGCCTCAGCCTCCCATAGTGCTGGGATTACAGAGGTGAGCCACAGCGCCCGGCCCATTGAGTTGTTTTTTAATTTTAATTTTTATGGGTACATAGTCTGTGTATATATTTATGGGGTACATGAGATATTTTGATAAAGGCATACAATATGTAATAATCACATCAGAGTAAATGGGGTATCCATTACTGCACACAGTTTGTGTGTGTGTGTGTGTTATGAACATTACAATTATACTCTTTTAGTTATTTTTCAATGTACTATAAATTATTGTTTTTCATTGAGCTTTAATGATTCTATTCATATATGGCATCACCAGTCAAAAGAGATACCTTCTGGAGCAGGTTCTTGAATAACATTGTTTCATTCAACTTCATTTCAGTATAATGTTGATGAGAAAAAAAAAAATTGACTCCCAGCAGTGCCACTCTCTGTGTGGAGTTTGCATGTTTTCCTCATGTCTGCATGGGTTTTTTCAGGGCACTTCAATTTCCCCCAACATCCCAAAGCTGCACACATTGAGTTCATTCCTGTGTCTACCTTGTCCCAGTCTGAGTGAGTGTGGGTGTGTGAGTATGCCCTGCCATGGAACAGTGTTTTGTCTAGGGTTGCTTCCTCACCTCTGAGCTGCTGGGATAGGCTTGACCCAGAACTGAAATTACTGGGTGAATAATAATCTTACTTGATTTATTAATATTTTGTAAATGTAAATATAGGTAGAGTTCACATTTATTTCAATATTTAATATTAAAAGTGTTTTGTGTTTTTATTTAGAAGTTTGGTGATGTTTTTCTCACCAGAAATATGCCAGAGGAACTTAATCTTTATTTATATTAATTAGCCTATACAAATTCTGTTATTTCATGTAAAGTGGTGGTTTTCAAGGACCTATTGACAAGGTTAGGTGAGGATTGACTGTATTTTCTTCACCTTAACGAGTTTTCTCATGCCATTTTCTAGCCAAACCCCTTCCAGAGACCAGTTCATCACAAGTGTATTTTTATAACCCAATGACCTCCTGGTCATTGACCTGTTCAGGGAGATTTTGAGTTTGAATATGAGCTTTGCCATTATTCCAGTTCTGCCAGCCTCTAACCCTATAAATTAACATATGCCAAACCTTCCTGTCTTTTAATACATATATATTTTAAGTTTGTCAAAATTAGAAAAAAAACTTTTGAGTCATAATTTTTGTTTCATTTTATGTTTATGCTTATTCTCAAAAAAGAATAGCTTATCTTAAACTATATTGTATTTTTTTGTGGAAAATGGACTGGTAACCCTCTCCTATTTTCATTGTGAAAAAAAAATGTGTTTCAGGAAAATAAATGTATCATCTTTCCTATAAGACTACCATAATATTTAAAGTAACTGGAGAAGATGCTCGTATTTAGTTTGTTTTATTCTTTTAAAACAAATACACAATAATGAGGATCTCATATGTGACTTCCCAAATTTTCTGTCTTTCATACTTGATTCTCAAATTAATGAAATAAGTAGATTGTATTCTATCTTTGTGTTATTACTCATTAGTTTTGGGAAAAAATGCTTCAATAATGGCTTTTGGAGAAAATGAAAAAATGCCACATTAATTGTAGACAACCATTTTAAGATATATTTCATTCCAACTACAAAGACATTATAAGTGTTTGAGATGGTAAGCAAACTGATTATCATAATTTGATCAATATGCAATGTACACATGTACTGAAACATCACACTATACCTTATAAATACGTACAATGATTATGTGTCAAATAAAATTAATTTTAATAAGTAAAATTGGGGGAAAAAGTCGTGTTGTAGATTTAAGGCTTATGAATGGTTATATTATCTATTTTAAACTGTTTTCATTATTCAATTAAATAGCAGAATAACATATTGAGTTTTTACAACTTTAAAAATACTCTAATATTGTTTTTCTTTTGGAGAGAGCTGAAATACTTAATCTTCTCTTTGGATAAGAGCTCTCATATTGAATAAAGTATGTTTTTAAATATATGGCTTTCACAAAAATTACCCTAATCTGATTATATCTTTAAGGATAGATTTACAAATACATATTGATAGCTAATATGTACTGTAAACCATTGTTTAGTTCAAAATAATATGAAATTATGAAAATGGCTTATATTCTTCTATATGGTTTTCAATTTGGATGATATTTTATTAATTATGCTTTCGTAGAAAAAATTATTTGTAACGTTAGGGATTTTGAAGCTTTATAACATTATTTTTGTAAGATTTATAACGGCTTGGCCGGGCGCGGTGGCTCACGCTTGTAATCCCAGCACTTTGGGAGGCCGAGGTGGGCGGATCACGAGGTCAGGAGATCGAGACCATGGTGAAACCCCGTCTCTACTAAAAATACAAAAAAAAAAAAAATTAGCCGGGCGTGGTGGCGGGCGCCTGTAGTCCCAGCTACTCAGAGAGGCTGAGGCAGGAGAATGGCGTGAACCCGGGAGGCGGAGTTTGCAGTGAGCCGAGATCGCGCCACTGCACTCCAGCCTGAGTGACAGAGCGAGACTCCGTCTCAAAAAAAAAAAAAAAAAAAAGATTTATAATGGCTTATTTTAATAATCATCTATTTCAGAAGATAAATAATTCAACAAATTAATGTTTGACAATTAAAAATAAATTTTGTGGTCTACATAATAACGTGTGTATATATGTGATATATAATTTTTTTCATAAGCCAATTCATACTTAGAGCATTCTGCCTGGCACCTATATTAAATCAACTCAATGCTAGTTCAATAATAAATAGTGTAACATTTAAGACAACTAACCATATTTTATTGTATGATAATGAATCAACTTGAAAACAGAAACCTATTACTAATGGTATTAAACTCTGAAACATTACATATTTTGTCTTAAAAAAATAAGCTTGTTGAAAGACCACATGTATTAAGAAGACAAATTTTGAACACCACACTTGGACTACAATGTGAGCCTTAGTTAATGTCATTTACAGATCACTGAAATTTTTGGCTTCACACTACAATAGCCCCATCCAGAAAAAGTAGGCTGACTAGATTTAATTAGAACTTGTAGATGTGATTAATCTTGGCTTCTAAAAGCAGAAATGGCATTGATTAGAGCAGTAGCGTGGTGATGTGAAATGAGCAAGAGTTTGGAGCCACAGAAAAAGGTTAGGTTTAGAAATTCCATCATTACCAGTTTTGTCACTCTGCAAAAGTTATTTTATTTCTAAGCACCCCATTATCTGCCTCTAGAGAATCTGCAATGCTCACATAATTTTTGAATAATATGCCAATAGTGTAGAATAGTAGTTAACACAATAAGCTCTGGAATAAGACAGACTTGCTTGAGATAATGCCACCATAACTTACTAGATCTGTCACTGTGGACTTATCCTACACCAATGGGACCTAATGATAAGAATATGTGTGTCTTCTTATGGCTATTTTAAAGGGATAAGGAAACAGAGATACACTCTGATGATATTTCTTGGTCCATAGTGATCAATAAACACATTTAACTATTTTCACAAGCAGGATGCTTACATGCCACTTTGCTCATGTGATGTGGTATGCTCTAAAAAGGTAATCTTCATATGATCTACTCTATAATTTTTTTGCTGTTATTAACAGATACGAGGCAGCAGGTACAGTGAAAAGTCTTTGCTCTTTGGAGATATGTGAATACTGGCTTCATTCACCACTTACCGGATATTGATTTTATGCAAGCATATGTTTGCTTGTCAACTTATAATTTGTATAAAAAGCTGTTTATGAACATGACTACTCTAGATGCAAGTTAAGGCCCTAGAAGAGCTTAGCAGGATACAACAAATACATATTTAACCGTCATGCAATGGACATGTCCATGAGCATGAAGTCTGGAGCAAACAGAAGAATAAAAGTAGAGAAGAGAGCTTGCACTGTCAGAAACAACTAAATTTTATTTAACATTAATGTTTTCTTATTTAATTCATGCTACTTTCATTTCTTTGGCTGTTTTCTTGTGGTGGTGGTTGTTTTTCATTGTAACTGTTTTTATATTTGTTCTTTTATGGGCTAAAGAAAAGAGCTGACAACCCTATCTGTGTTATTTGAGTTCATTATTATCTGGAATCTGTAGAGAAATCAAAAGATGATAGAGTGAGCCGTTCGCTAACTAACGCATCAGAAACAGCAGCTCATAGCCAGATTTAAATTTGCAAACCCTATACCTGCCTCTTGCTTATTGAACATGGCATAAGGTTACAGGAAATTTTATTTGACGCTCAAAAGGAAATATACCTCTCCTGATATGTGGGTTGCTGAAGTGTCCAAACCAATTGTGGAATACAGTTTCCTGATGGGTAAAATGGGTGTAATGAGAGCTATCTTACCAGTTTTTCTATAAAAAGTAAATGCCATGAGCATTCGAATTTGCTGCATTTTATTCTTCATTAGCTGTCCAGGAATCATCCCAAAAGTACAAACAAATGTTTGTTCTGGGAATTAAACAGCACCAAGTGCAATACGAAGTACATAAAATAAATAGAAAATGTTAGTTAATTATTTTGTCTTATATTTTAATAGCTTATGAGTAAATAGCATTAATATACCCTACAATAGACTACATATGTTTTGTATGTGAATACCTATAATACATGTGCACTATGCTTGGTGCTGTAAATACAAAGTGAAGACCTAAATAAATCAAGGATACCTTTGTTTTTGTATTATATGAGGTCCTTGATTTGTTCAGGGAATAATTTCCACCATCTCTCTTATCTCTGATTATGGATACCTTGTTAATACGTTAATTGATTTTTAATACTTCAGAAATACAAATGAAACACAACCATTATGAAAGTAAGGCAATATATGAAACAAACAAAAAAAAAACAGCAAAATACAACACAAAACTTCACAATCCAAAGTTATCCATTATTAACTTTAGGTAAGCATTTTCTCAGGTGATTAAAGAGAGTTATATATTTCTTAACAAAAATAAGTTCAGGACATACATGCTTTATATATATATATATATATATACACATATATATATACACATATATATACATATATATATATATACATATATACATATATATATACACAAATATATATATCTTCATTAAAATGTAATGGAAGGCAAATAAACTCCACTTATTGGAACAGACAATTTGATCACTTTTGACACGTGTATATATGCACAAGTCTCCTCACAGTCACAATAATGAACACTTCCATCTCTTCCAAATTTTTCCTCATTCCCCTTTTCAATTTATTACTCCCCTGTTTCTAGGCAACCATTGATTTTGTTTCTTTCACTCTACAGATTAACTCGCTCTTCTAGAATGGGGATAGTACAGTATGTATTTTTCAGTGTGAGATCGTTTAGTGTATATTTTGGTGGGGAGGGAGGCTGATTTTTTTATTTTTGAAATGATTTTGGATTTTTGCAAACATGTATAGCTTGTTTCTTTTTATAGCTAATAAGTATTCCCTTGTATGAGAACAACTTTATTGATTTATCATTCATAAATTGATGGATATTTTCCTAATATCTCATCAGCTATTACAAAAATGAAGGTATTATGAACATTGGAATAAAAGTCTTCATGTAGCTATAAGTTTACTTTTGTTTTGATAAATCTCTAGAAGCAGAATGACTGAGTCACACAGGTATATGTTTTTACATTTTAAGAAAGAAATCCACTTAGAATATCTGAGTCATATAGAAAATTTATGAGAATTCTAGTTCCCCCATATTTCACCACATTGCTTGACATTGTCACTCTTAAATTTTAAATCAGTCTTATGGATATTTAGTGGTATGACATTGTGGTTTTAATTTGGATCTTTCTGATGGCTAATGATTAGCATTTATTTTATATGTGAATTGGACATTCTTGTAGCTTTCCTTATGAAAGAAATGTTTGTCCATATATAATTGGGCTATTTCTGTTTTAACTGTAGCTTTTTAAGAGGCATGCATATATTTTCAGTATAATTCCCTTGTCTATTACACATGTAATAAATATTTTATCTGAGTCCGTATATGTTGATGGCGAGTATCTTTTTGTGTTTTCTGGAAACATTTGAAGAGCAGAAGTTTTTACTTTCATATAATATGCTTTGTGATAATTTTGTTCTATGGCTTGTGTTTTTGTGTTATTAATGTAAGGAATATTTACTTATCTGAAGTTGAGAAATATTGTATCTCATTCGTATCTTCTTTTAGAAGTTTCTATTTATAGATTTAATAGTTATGTCTATGGTTAATTTTAGGTTACTTTTTGAGCATGGTATGATATCAAATTTGATGTTCTTTTATTCCTCTGTGGAGATTCTGTTAACACCATTTGTTACACAGACTTTTCTTTCTCTGTTGAAGTGGTTTTATAGCTGTATGTGGATTTACTTCTGGACAATTTATTTTGTCCAATTTTTCTATATGTCTATCTTTCATTGTTAATAAGCTGTATTGATTAATGTAGCCCCATAGGAAATAGTGAACTCATATAAGAAAAATTATCTAAATTTGTTATTTTATAACATCTGTCATTTTCTAGCTTCTTTATATTTGCCTTTAAATTTAGAATTTTCTTGTAACATCTGTCATTTTCTAGCTTCTTTATATTTGCCTTTAAATTTAGAATTTTCTTGTAAGGTATACAAATCAGCCTCTCAACATTTGTATCAGAATTCTGTTTTATCTGTAGATCAATTTGAGAAAGATTGCCATCTAAAGAGTATTGAGTCTCCTGATTTATTAACATGGCATCTTGCTGCATTTATTTAGAACTTTACTATCAATAACGCGCTATAGTTTTTGCTGTAGAATTGCGGACATCTTCTGCTATTCATAGATATTTAAAGTTCTTTCACACCACTCTACTTGTAATTATTTATAATTACTGTATATTTTCAAAATTTTTATAAAGTATATAAAAATATTGTTTGATACTAACCTTTTTTCTGCTTTCTCACTAAATTCTTTTATTATTTCTTGTTATCACTGAATCTTTTGGATATTCTAAATAAAAAATTATGCAAAGTACAAATATGGACAGTTTCACTAGTTCCCTTCCCATGTTTATGACTTTTACTATTTTTTTGTAGTTGTCTTATTGTAGTAGCTAGAACCTCTAGTACATCAATACAAAGAAATGGTAAAGATTAGCATGTTTGCTTTATTTAAAATCTCAGGAGGAAACTGTTTTGAGGGGATGACTTTTCTCTAACCTTAATTTCTTTCCCTGGGGGGCCCATGAATTAAACTGCAAAAAGGCAAATTAACAGGAGAGAGAGAAAAAAAATAGATTTATTTGTAGGAACAAAAGGAAAAAAAAAAGCTAGCAAAGGAATTAGGCAGAGTTCATTAAATGGTTGAAGTTAGAGGCTTATATACCTACCCCAGTAGAGAAAAGACAGGTAGAGAAAAGGGGCTATTACGTGAAGAACAAACAGGTTTCTTTATGGAGAGAACTTTTTGTTGATTTTTGTTTGTTTGTTTTTAAGGAGGACAAATAGAAGATAAGAAAGCTCCTGGTAACGTTTGCTTATTCAGGTCCTCAAGGGCTTTAGGTCAGCTTTATGGCCATGAAACTCCTCTGGAGAAGGGGTTTGTAGTAGTCTCATTTCCCAGAAGTTCCTGCTATTAGTCAGATAAAGGCAGCTCAGAGAAGGCCTCTCTGAATTCACAGAATCTCAAATGTCTTCAGCTGAAAATAACCTGCATATCAACACTAGAACTCTGAGATGGGTCCTCACAAAACCATTCAATCTTTCACTGTTAAATATGATACTGACTGTAGATTTTTTATAGACACCGTTTATAAATTTGAGGAAGATTTCTATTATTCCTATTTGTGGATCTTTTTCTTACAAATATGAAAGGCTTTTAAATTTTTGGAATGAATTTTTTGTATATATTAAAATGGTCATATGGTATTCCTATTATATTTATTTTATATGGTGAATTATATTTTTTAATGCCAAACACTTTGCATTCCCAGGGTAAACTCTATTTGTTCATAATATCTTGTTCATTTTATGTATTGTCAGAATTAATTTGATAATGTCTGATAAAGAATAACGTTTAAAATGGATTAAGTCTAAATTTAAGACTTCTAACAATAAAACTGCTAAAATAGAACATTGGGAGAAGTCTCCAGGACATTGGTCTTGGTAAAAATTTATTGAGTAATACCCCAAAAGCACAGGCAATCACAGCAAAAATGGACAAGTGGAATTACATCAAGTTAAAAAGCTTCTGCACAGCAAAAGGAAACAATCAACAAAGTAAAGGAACAACCTACACAGTGGGAACAAATATTTGCAAACTACCTGTCTGATAAGAGATTAATAACCAGAATGTATAAGGAGCTCAAACAACTCTACAGAAAAAAATCTAATAATCAGATTAAAAATGGGCTAAAGATCTGAATAGACATTTCTCAAAATAAGACATACAAATAGCAAAAAAAAATATTAAAAGGTACTCAACATCATTGATCATCAATGAAATGCAAATCAAAACTATTAGATAGCATCTTGCCCCAGTTAAAATGGCTTCTATCCAAAAGACAGCAATCACAAATGCTGGCGAGGATGTGGAGAAAAGGGAACCCTCCTACACTATACTTGGAATGTATAGTACAGCCACTGTGGATAACAGTATGGAGGTTCTGCACAAACTAAAAGTAGAGTTACCATATGATCCAGCAATCCTACTGCAAGGTATATACCCAAAATAAAGGAAATCAGTATAACACAGAGCTATCTCCACTCCCACGTTTACCGAAGCACTATTCACAATAGCCAAGATGTGGGAGCAACTTAAGTGTCCACCAACAGGTGAACAAATTTTTAAAAATGTGGTACATATACACAATGGAGTAATATTTGGCCATAAAACGAATGAGATCCTGTCATTTGCAACAGCATAGATGAAGCTGGTGGGCATTATGTTAAATGAAATAAGCCAGGCATAGAAAGATAAACTTCACATGTTCTCACTCATTTGTGGAAGCTAAAATATTAAAACAATTGAACTTATGGAGATAGAGAGTAGAATGATGGTCACCAGAGCTTGGGGAGGGTGGTAGGGTTGGTGGGTGGGGAAAAGTAGGGATGGTTAATGGGTACTAAAACATAGTTGGCTAGAATGAGTAAGACCTAGTATCTGAGAACACAACAGGTGACTACAGTTAACAGTAATTTATTGTATATTTAAAAATAAAAGAGAATAATTTGAATGTTTGTGACACAAAGGATAAATGCCTGAGGTTATGGATACCCCATGCATCCTGATGTAGTTATTACACATTGTATGCCTATATAAAAGTATCTCATGTATCTCATAAATAAGTAGACCTCCTATCCTACTATGTACCCATAAAAATTAATTAAAAAATGAAAAAATAAAAAATGTTTATATTAATGAGGGGTATTAATGTTTATCTTTTTTATTATTGTTGTGTACAAGTTTTATGATGATCTTGTTGCAGCTTTTTCACTCCTACAGTTTGGTGGTAGGAGTGTCACAGTTCTTTTACTCCCACAGTTCAGCAGGTTCCAGGTCCTTATCTCACGACCAATAGGAATAAGATACACAGACACTAGAGAGGGGATAAGGTGGAGTAGAATTTATTGAGCAAAAGAAAAGCTCTTGACAGAAAGAGGGGACCCAAAAGTGGGTAGCCGGCTGTGAGTCTGAGTCTGGGGTTTTTATGTGCTTAGAATGGGGAAATATGTGATTGGTCTATGGGTAGGCTTGGAAAAGGAACCCTTCGATTGGCTTGTGGAGAAAACCAATTGGGAGAAACTATGCATATGCAAAATAGTCTTGGAAAAAGCACCATTCCATTAGTTACAAGGCATCATTCAGAAAGAACCAATAGAGAGAGAGTGGGCAAAATGGGAATGGAAATTCTCACTGAAGTCTGTGGATTCTGTCTGGAACTGGTAACTTGTTTTTCAGGCTTTAGATTGTCCTTGGCTTAAAGGTCAAGTTTCACCAGGGACCCATCCCTATCTGTCTAGGAATTTGTCTCTCTCCTGTCACAATCAGTCTCATAGAATAGTTTGGGTGGATGTGATTTCTATTATTCCAGTATCTGAAAAAGTTTGTATAACTTTGGTGGTATAACATTTTTAATGTTTGATAGATTTCCTTATTAAATTCGTGTTTGCTTGAAAGTTACTTCATGAAATGATTTTTTAACACATTCTATTTGATGATAGATATAAAGCTTTCAGTATTTTTCCCTTTCTTGTCAATTTTTTGTTCTGGTTATTAAGACTATTATCACAGAATGCTATTTGTCATATTGTCTTATTATCCTATAAACGGCAATAGGGTCTGTGTTATTCAATTCTTGATGTGATGTTTTGCGTTCTCACTCTCTTTTTCCCCCCAGGATCAGTCTAGCTATATAAAATCTGCCTATGTTGTTGATCGTGTCATCCTTTTGGTTTTATTACTGCTTAATATTATCTCCCTGGTGTTTGTTTTGTTTTGTTTTTAATATCTTGCTGATTTCACTGTTTCTATTTTTTTTTTACTATGGTTTACTTCTTCCACTTCTTTAAGGTGTAACATTGTGTTATGTCAGAAAAGTCTCAAAACACAACAACAACAACAACAAAAAAAATCCAAGACATTCACCACCCGGTAGGTCACCTCTGTTAGTTTTGCCTAATTTCCACAATCTGCCAAATTTTTTTTGTTTTTTTTTTTTGTTGTTGTTGTTTAGTTGGTTGTAACTATGGTTAGTTTTTACAGTTTGGGGTTCAGGAGTAATGTGCTATTTAGTGTTACATAACTGGGGGGGGCACCAAACTGCCCAATAAAAGTATATAGACATTATTAAATGTAACTTCAGGTCAGTTGTGGCAGCTGAGCCTATAATCCAAGAACTTGGGGAGGCTGAGTGGCAGGATCACTTGAGCCCAGGAGTTCAAAACCAGCTTGGGCGACATAGGGAGATTTCATCTCCACAGAAAATTTAAAAATTAGCTGTGATGTATGCTGCTCAGGAAGCTGAGGTGAGAGGATAGCTTGAACCTGGGAGGTCAAGGCTGCAGTGAGCTGTGATTATGCTATTGCAGTCCAGCCTGGGTGACAGAGGGAGACCTTGTCTCAAAAAAAAAAAAAAGAAAAAATAAAAAGAAGCAACTTCAGTTTGACAGAAGAGGAAATGAATAGAAAAAAATGTTTAAAGAGTTAGTTTTTTACTACAAACAAATTTTTAAGAGACTTAAAAATTATAAAATTATAAAATATAAAGTTAAGACAATTGAATAATTATATTTAGAATTTGTTACTTGTCTCTTGTATAAGATGATATTAAGACATCTATATAAGTATATATCATTTCTAATGACTCCATATACAAACTCTTGTACTATCCATTTATTTTGATATATCTCTCAAAAGACTAATTTAAATGATCTAAAAAATCATATTAAGATGAATGTGGAATAATCTCTACTGACTGTTCAAGGATATTCTGCATGTTACTGTGGAAATTCATTTCTTATTTTCCTGTCTGGAATCTACTGTACTGAATTGCATGTATTCCTATATTTTTCTTTTCTTCCTTTGTGGATTTTTTTCTGTACACACCCCACCCCCGACACACACACACGATCCTCATAGAATATCCTCAGATGGTGAATGTGGACATGTTTGAAAATAATATGGCAACAAACTTGATTAAGTGTTGATGGCATGAATGTAGGATACAATATTAAATGAAATTATTTTTGCCTTATACATTTGAAGTGAACTTATTACATTATCTCGCATTGCTCAAGAGCTATTTGAGAACATGATATTCCTTCCTCTTTTACCTTTTTGTTATGTTTAGAAAACTTTAAAATTTTTTCTTAATCCTTAGTGCTCTGAACTTTCAGGATAATTTTTCTAGGGCTGAGTCTTTTGTGTTTTAAGTTCGAGTATAGTGAGCTCTATCAGTATGTAAACATATGCCCTTAATATATAGACATTTCTTTCTCCTATGTATTCTATCCCCCCATTTTACTTTTCTTTTTAATTTTTAACTTTATGGTTTCATTTGGCTTTGCTATTTACACATGTTCTCTCTCCTTATGTCAGGCTTATTAATTAAATGCTGTCTTTGTTGCAGTTATTTCTACATGTTACTTTGTCATATCAAGTAGAGACTTTTTTCATGGGTGTACTCTTTGTTGAATCTCTTTGGAACATCAGTAGAGTTTTGTTATATGCACAAATACACATAATTGTCTCTCTGCACTTTTAAGCATATTCCTAGGATTTTATTGCTTTCCTTTAGAATCAATATTTATATTACTGTATTGTGATATCTATTATATCATGAATTCAGATACTTTTGGTTTCAAATTGATTTTAAGAGTTATAACAACAACAGAAACAAAATGGTGCCTCAGTGCTCTGTGCCTTTACTATGGAAAATACCTAAATACAAGCTTGTTGGAACATTTGATCATGATCATTTCTTTAGTGAATCAAACTTTTATTCCTATTTTCCTATCTGCAGAGATTTCTTTCTTTCTTTTCTTTTTTTTTGAGACAGAGTCTCACACTGTTACCCAGGCTGGAGTGCCGTGGTGTGATCTCCGCTCACTACAAGCTCTGCCTCCCGGGTTAACGCCATTCTCCTGCCTCAGCCTTCCAAAGTAGCTGGGACCACAGGCGCCCGCCACCAAGCCATGCTAATTTTTTTGGTAATTTTAATAGACGGGTTTCACTGTGTTAGCCAGGATGATCTCGATCTCCTGACCTCGTAATCTGCCTTCCTCGGCCTCCCAAAGTGCTGGGATTACAGGCGTGAGCCACCGCGCCCAGCCTTATCTACAGATATTTCTTTTTTTTTTTTTTTTAAATTATTATACTTTAGGTTTTGGGTACATGTGCACAATGTGCAGGTTTGTTACACATGTATCCATGTGCCATGTTGGTGTGCTGCACCCATTAACTCGTCATTTAGCATTAGGTGTATCTCCTAATGCTATCCCTCCCCCCCACCCCATAACAGTCCCCGGAGTGTGATGTTCCCCTTCCTGTGTCCATGAGTTCTCATTGTTCAATTCCCACCTATGAGTGAGAACATGTGGTGTTTGGTTTTTTGTCCTTGCAATAGTTTACTGAGAATGATGGTTTCCAGTTTCATCCATGTCCCTACAAAGGACATGAACTCATCCTTTTTTATGGCTGCATAGTATTCCATGGTGTATATATGCCACATTTTCTTAATCCAGTCTATCGTTGTTGGACATTTGGGTTGGTTCCAAGTCTTTGCTATTGTGAATAGTGCCACAATAAACATATGTGTGCATGTGTCTTTATAGCAGCATGACTTATAGTCCTTTGGGTATATACCCAGTAATGGGATGGCTGGGTCAAATGGTATTTCTAGTTCTAGATCCCTGAGGAATCGCCACACTGACTTCCACAATGGTTGAACTAGTTTACAGTCCCACCAACAGTGTAAAAGTATTCCTATTTCTCCACATCCTCTCCAGCACCTGTTGTTTCCTGACTTTTTAATGAAGGCCATTCTAACTGGTGTGAGGTGGTATCTCATTGTGGTTTTGATTTGCATTTCTCTGATGGCCAGTGATGAAGAGCATTTTTTCATGTGTTTTTTGGCTGCATAAATGTCTTCTTTTGAGCAGTGTCTGTTCATGTCCTTCGCCCACTTTTTGATGGGGTTGTTTGTTTTTTGCTTGTAAATTTGTTTGAGTTCATTGTAGATTCTGGATATTAGCCCTTTGTCAGATGAGTAGGTTGCGAAAATTTTCTCCCATTCTGTAGGTTGCCTGTTCACTCTGATGGTAATTTCTTTTGCTGTGCAGAAGCTCTTTAGTTTAATTAGATCCCATTTGTCAATTTTGGCTTTTGTTGCCATTGCTTTTGGTGTTTTAGACATGAAGTCCTTGCCCATACCTATGTCCTGAACGGTATTGCCTAGGTTTTCTTCTAGGGTTTTTATGGTTTTAGGTCTAACATGTAAATCTTTAATCCATCTTGAATTAATTTTTGTATAAGGTGTAAGGAAGGGATCCAGTTTCAGCTTTCTACAATTTCTATATGGAGAAAGGGGTTGGGAATATAGCTAAATCCTGTCTAGATATATTTTAAGTCATGACTGTCTTTCAATCTCACATCTAATGCTTACCCTCTGCCCATCGACAAACTCAGTGATATGAGCCTCTCCAATATGCTGAAACAACAACTCCTTTTTGGTCGTATCTTCCTCCATGAATGCACTATTTTGCAGCTTTCTCCTACCTTCATTCATCAGTTATCATTTTCCCAACTTCTCTCTTTCTCCCACCACCCACCAAAAAGATGGATGTACTTTTGGAAAATGTATATTATCTTGGTTGTGGATATATTCATGTAAAGCATCACCGTAAGTTTATCTCATTATAGGTTTGTGGACTAATTTAGGTGAAACTAGATTGCTACAATTAAACTGAAAGTCTTTGTTATTATAATTGTCCTTTATCAAGTTTAAGTGATTTTCCCATAAACCAGTTTATTAATAAATGTTTCTCTCAGTGTCACATTCAAGCATACTGAAAGATAGACTATAAATGAAGTATAAATTATTCTCACTTAAAAACATGGGAAGAATTTGCAGCATGAATGCTTGAACACATTTGTGAGTGGAGGTAACAGATGTTTATTTGAACTCTCTAAACTAAATTTATCATGATGTCAATAAGGTAATTACATTTGAGCTGTGCAGTTTATTATAGGAACTGTATGCCTTTTATTTTACCTACATTATGCATTCTATATTTTATTTTTTAAATACAGACTCAAAACATTTTACAACTTACTGTTGAATATACACATAAGAAACCTGAGATTTCAGTTAGTAAAATGAATTATGATTTCCACTAGCATCAATTTTGTACAATTTCGAGAAGTGCAGGTATATAGATTTTTTCAGTGCACCTGATAATTCAGATTAAAAATAAATTAGTTGGTTTTTTCTAAAAATAAATTTGGATGAAGTTTTATTACTTGAAAATTACTCTTCATTCAATGCCCATATTCTAGGTATTTCTTTGACATCTGCCTCATATTTTAACATTAAATGGCATATAGATGATGCTCTATAATATTTTAAATAAATAAATATATTTATGAATCCCTCAACACTGTGTGATTTTCAGTTAAATTAGGAAACTAAACTTTAGAAAATGTAAACAACTTACTAAAGTCTGTGTAATTAGTAAGTGGTAGGAAAAAAATGCAAGCCCAGACTATTTGTCTAGTAGCTGACACTACCGTCCTTATCTCAGGTTTCATTTTGTTTTGTCAAATGTTATCAATATATAAAACATTATAATTCATTCAGAATTTTTATATACGATTTTGATTGAATCGTACTTCAGTACATTTACACATAAATGAGAAAATCACCACATAATTACTCTAAATCTATCTTCTGAAGATGAAAGAGAACGTAAATTGGAAATTATTTTAAAAATAATCAGAGACTTCCACCAGGGTACATGTCTACCCTATCACAAAAACTCATACTTAGTAAAGCATTCTTCTACATGTCTAGAGTTAGATTATTTTTTATTCATTTAACAAAAATCTTATTATTTATAATAAGTATATTAAAATATATTTAACATCAAGAGAAGTCATAGAAATTATAAGTTTGTAGATTATTAGCTTTTTCTCATTGGGGTGGGAGGGGTGGTTTTATTTAGCTGTATCTACAGAAGTCAAAATTCGGAGTGTTTTAAGAGTATAAAATCATAGGACATAAACCTTTTTATACGTAACTCCTTACCTTGCTTTTTGTTGTTCTTCTTACTTAGTTCAAATTTATCCCATTAAAAGTTTAGCAGACACTTTTCAATCATGAAGATAAAAGGAAAAGAGAACACTGGAGATAAATAGATCCAGGATCTTTTATGATGGTGCACTGGATTGACTACTTTCATTTAGGTTGATGTTTAAGGAAATTCTTACTTTTTTATATCATCCTTAATAAACCATCCTGTAGCTTACAAAAGAATGTTAATTTAAAGAGATTAGATCCAATATTCCTTACATAATCCAAGCCATCATTTAAAAAATTTATAAAAAGATATCACAGTATATTTCAGGGCACAGTTATTCTACCATAGTAATTCCTTGTAAGAAAGAAAGAATTGCTAGTTCAGTTTACGTGTGAATAA
Source organism: Hylobates moloch (assembly GCF_009828535.3). NCBI lineage: Eukaryota > Metazoa > Chordata > Mammalia > Primates > Hylobatidae > Hylobates > Hylobates moloch. The sequence goes on from NW_026652279.1 coordinate 142,887,871, forward strand.
AAATTTAGCGTTTAGAAAAATGGAATTAGAAGCGTAGAATAGGATCAGTGATGATCAATAAAATGTATTTTTTCAAATAATTCTGTAAATAATGTTCAGGACAAGGCAGGGTACATCTGAATATAAGTGCTAAAATGATTGCTTTTCAATATTTTTTTGGCTACATTTATCTATTCACTGTTTCAGGAAAACTTTATATATATTTTGTTAGAATTCAGTTAAGTTATTAATTTGCCAAATAATTTTACAAGCAAAAATATTTGAACCAGTACTGAAAATAAGAAACATAATATGAATTTTTGTATAGCTGGATAGCTGCCAGATATCCTTCAGTGGGTGAATGAATAAATAAATGGTGCTATATCTAGAAAATGGGGTATTATTCACCAACAAAAAGAAATGAAGTATACACCCATTAAAAGACATGGAGGAAACTGAAATGCATGTTATTAAGTAAAATAAGCCAATATGAAAGGGCTACAGACTGTGTGCTTCCAACTATATATCATCCTAGAAAGGCAAAACTGTGAAAACAATAAAATAATTAGTGGTTTCCAGGGTTTAGGGAGGTGGAAGGGATGAATAGGCAGAGCACAGAGAATTTGGAGGCAGTAAAACTATTCTGTATGATACAATAATGGTGAATAGGTGTCCTTATTCATTTGTCCATACACACAGAATGTTCAACAGCAAGATTGAACCCTGATATAAACTATGGACTTTGGGTGATAATTATGTGTCAATGTAGATTCATAGGTTGTAACAAATGCATAACCTTAGTGCAGGATGTGAAGAGTGGAGGAGGATGCCTGTAAGTGGGAATGGGAGTTACACGGGAATTGTGTACTTCCCACTCAATTTGCTGTTAATATAAAACTGCTCTTAAATACAGTTTATTAATTTAAAAAATTGACTTTTCCATGCAGCTATATTTAATTCTACTAATATTTAATGAACTGCATCAATATGATCAGACAGAAGGAAATTTCTTGTCAGGTTACTTTAGACACCATCTTTTCCCGAAAAGATGTATGGCTTTATGCTCAAGAATGCTTTCAGCTCTTCTGAGAAACAAGTAGAAGTTTCATTATTAACATGAATAAATACATCCTCACTATGAAAGAAAAAATAAACCAATTATTTAAAGCATATTTACTTTAGTGAGATTTAGGACAATATTACAAGTATGCATGTTTTCCTTTCTTAAAAAATAAAGTCATAAGAAAATGTGTTACCTTGGCCGGGCGCGGTGGCTCACACTTGTAATCCCAGCACTTTGGGAGGCCGAGGCGGGCGGATCACAAGGTCAGGAGATCGAGACCACGGTGAAACCCCGTCTCTACTAAAAAAATACAAAAAAAAATTAGCCGGGCGTGGTGGCGGGCGCCTGTAGTCCCAGCTACTCGGAGAGGCTGAGGCAGGAGAATGGCCTGAACCCGGGAGGCGGAGCTTGCAGTGAGCCGAGATTGCACCACTGCACTCCAGCCTGGGCGAAAGAGAAAGACTCCGTCTCAAAAAAAAAAAAAAAAAAGAAAATGTGTTACCTGTTTTCTAATTATTGTATAAAAATATTATTTTAGATTTATGCCCCTTGGTCTCTGTCATATGTTTATAGAGATATAAATATATATTTATATAGATATATATTTCCAAATATACAGAAGTTATGGAGTATATCCAGGAGTAAATGTTCACATAACTAGCCTATCTTTCTTAAAAGTTGAGGTAATTGTTCTTGTCACTCCCTCATCAAACAACATTAAAGCCGTTCTCCCTTTTCCCGTTTTTCCACATTTGGCACACACCACTAAGCCTTTTATTGTTTTTTTGTTTTGTTTGTTTGTTTGTTTGTTTTGTCTCTTTCAAATTAAGGATGTTTCTTTGGCTCCATTTGCCATAAACTTCATTTCCTGATAATGTTTAGAAGAAACAAAAGTTGCCAATTGAAAATCTACGTAAAACAAAATATCAATATTGTACTTGTAAGTGTGAATAAAGCATTTTGCTTCGTAATTCTAGTATTAATTCACTGAAATACCAGAAGAATTAAATTCTGTTTTTTTAAATTATTATACTTTAGGTTTATTTTTGAATTTCTTTTCTATCAGTGACATAAACCACTAAGCTATACAAATGAAACGAAAGACACTTAAAAAGGTAAAAAGAAAAAATAAGAAAAAATTCACCAGTTTTTATTTGTGGTTGAGGTAATAGCTGGCTCATTCACTTCATATATGATGTGTATAAATCCCAGGAGACCATAGTTAATAGAAGCTCTGCATTAGACCCGACCTGCATGTTCAAAGTTGTTGGGTTATTCCTTGTGAATACAAATTTTAGTCAAAATCAAAAGTAGGTTTAGAGTGTTTTTTTGTTCTTTCTGAGTCTATCTCAAGCATAGTGACTGAAATCCTATTTTTAATGTTTCATGGCAATATATAAATTATAAACATTCATAAAGTATTAGATTATAATTTTTTAACGACAGTATCTAAAAATCAAAGTAAAGTAAAACATTGAAAAATCATGACGTTATTGAAATATATAAACTTATAACTAAAATTGTTTCCCTTTGAATGTATACTAGAAAGCAGAAACAACTATTTTTCTTATTATTTAAATACATTTCCTGATTTAATCTTCAAGATCTGGAAGCTCTTTCACATTTTGTGAGAATTACAAAAAGCTTCAATATTACATTTTACAAGTTCACATCATTAGCACTTATAGTTAAAATCATAGTAAAAAACAAAATGCTAACTGCAAAAGGTGTGTTGTGAAGAGTATACATGAATGTAGTTAAAATAAGGAATAGGGATTTAATTTTAAAATCGTATTATTAGTTGAAACACAAATACACAGCTTTGAGCCCTGCTCCTGCTAAGACCATTATGTATAAAGAGACAATACCTTTACAACCTCCAAAGAATTCCATTTGCACACCTACAAATGGACGACTGAAATTCAATATTCTACATCTAAATTCAAAAATGCAACCATATTTTCTTTTATCTTATGGAACTAGAAACTTGCAGGTTGATATGTTGCTAAGAAGAAATACTTCACAAATCTTTGAGACTTAGATCTTGCAAAGTGTTGATTAATTAAATATTAAAATCTCATTAAATTTTATTCTTAACCATGAAAATTTCTAATAAATGCAGCTCTCTTAATATTTAAAATGTAAAGTTTATTTTGTAACATATTCATGTTACAAAATAAACTTTACATTTTAAATATTAAGAGAGCTGCATTTGCAATATAACAAATTTTAATACATTATCTTATTCATGACAACTTGTATTTCCTGCCAATTTAATGAAAACTCATGATGTGTTATTTCACTATGGCAAAGAATGAGCTATAAGATAAACACTATTTCACCAAGAAATGCCTACTAATTAAACATTTAACCAATTTTTTGTAAGCTACGCAGCTTTTGATTTAAATAAATTATCAATATAAAATAGGTCATCTATCAGTAAAAATAGTTAGAAAATGAGCAAAACACAGGTTGTATGTCTAGAGGCATAATTCTAAAATATCTTACTGAAATCTAAACAAAAGGGAAAACATATAGAGTCTTGATTCTTCTATTTGTTTATTTTTCTGGCTGGAGTGCATATCTGGAAGGGACTTGTCATATGAACATGAATTCTTACTTTGTATTGTTTGATAGGTTTATGAAATATGCATATCACATCTTTCTATGTTTTTAAATAATTAGAAAGATATATAGATGGATGTGTGTTTCATTATTATTTTACTTAATTTTACAAATCAGGTATACGTAATAGAAAATATTTAATTTTTAAAATGTACTAGGTGGGCCACAGGTCAATTTGCCATTACAATTGAATCACCGAATACTGTGGCCTAAATATGGGCTAATTTTCCTCTGAAGTAAAAGCTGGAATGAGAGATTGAGCACTGAGGGAATGATGTTGGCATTGTCATCGTCAAAACCAAGCTTCCAAGTCTGCTCCAATTATCACCATTTCTTAGACAGTATGATAGGAAAATATAAAGTCAAGAGCAAGTGGCTTCATCTGTTAAAAGACCCAGAAATAAGCCACATCATTGTGGTATGTGATAAGTGCCATTTGCATTTTATTGCCCATAACCCTAACCCTAACTCTAATCTTAATGTTGTCATTTGGCTTTATTAAACCATTAGAGAATTGAGAATTTTTATCCTTACCTGAATTTTAATGTGTGCATATAAAATTTGGCATCTATAAATAGGACATGAATGGAATGTGAGACAAAATTTGTAGTTGTTGTTAAATTAGTCTTCAATAGCTTTCCATATATTTTTGTGCTCTCTTCTTCTCAATGAAGAACAAAGCCTAGCATCCTACAAATTCTTTCCTATTCTCAGACCAGCTTAATCCCAAGATTTTGGGGAGCACACGTTTTACTCCAGAGGCTTGATGTGGTGGATGTTTATTTGTTTATCTTACTTCTCCAAGACATGAAAATTCATATAAAATTATAATTTTATAATGCATATAAAACTGTAATACTGTAATTTTTATATGAATTTTGACTTCTGTAGATACAGTTAAATAAAACCACCCCTCCCTCCCTAATGAGAAAAAGCTAATAATCTACAAACTTATAATTTCTATGACTTCTCTTGATGTTAAATATATTTAATATACTTATTATAAATAATAAGATTTTTGTTAAATGAATAAAAATAATCTAACTCTAGACATGTAGAAGAATGTTTTCCTAAGTATGAGTTTTTGTGATAGGGTAGACATGTACCCTGGTGTAAGTCTCTGATTATTTTTAAAATAATTTCCAATTTACATTCTCTTTCATTTTCAAAAGATAGATTTAGAGTAATTAAGTGGTGATTTTCTCATTTATGTGTAAAGGTACTGAAGTACGATTCAATCAAAATAATATATAAAAATTCTGAGTGAATTATAATGTTTTATTTATTGATAACATTTGACAAAACAAAATGAAACATGAGATAATTTTTGTATTTTTAGTAGAGACAAGGTTTCACAAAGTTGGCCAGGGTGATCTTGAATTCCTGTCCTCAAGTGATCCACTCACCTTGGCCTCCCAAAGTGCTGGGATTACAGGCATGAGCCACTGCGCCCAGACTGTTCACTTGTTTTTAAGATAGGCTATTGCTCTGTCACCAGGCTGGAGTTCAGTGGCACCATCACGGCTCGCTGCAGCCCTTCCTGGGCTGAAGTGATTCTCCTATCTCAGCCTCCAGAGTAGCTGGCACTATAAGCATGAACCATCATGCCTGGCTAATTTTTTAAATTTTGTGTAGAGACAGGTCCTACTATGTTGCCCAGACTGGTCTTGAACTCCTGGGTTTAAGCAATCCTCCTGCCTGTGCCTCCCAACGTGCTGGGATTACAGGCATGAGATACCACACCAGATCTTAAATTAATTTTTGTGTATGTGAATAAGTAGGTTTCCAGCTTCAATCTTCTGCATCTGGCTAGGCAGTTATCCCAGTGCCATTTATTGAATAGGAAGTCCTTTCCCCATTGCTTTTTTTTTTTTTTTTTTTTTTGCTGCCTTGTTGAAGATGAGGTTTTTGTATGTATACAGCTTTTTTTCTGAATTCTCTACTCTGTTCCATTGGCCTATGTGTTTGTTTTTCACCCTTTCCGTGATGTTTTGATTACTGTAGCTTTATAGTATAGTTTGAAATCAGGCAGTGTCATGCCTCTGGCTTTCTTCACTTTGGTTAGGATTGCCTTGGCTATTTGGATTTTTTTTTCTATATGAATTTTGGGATAGATTTTTTAATTCTGTGACGAATGATGTTGGCAGTTTGATAGGATAGCATTGACACTGTAAATTGCTTTGGATAGTATGATTATATTTATAATATTGATTCTTCCAATCCATAAGCTTGGAATGTTTTCTCATTTATTGTGTCATCTCTGATTTTTTTCAGTAGGGTTTTGTAGATCTCCTTGTAGAGATCTTTCACTCCCTGATTAGCTGTATAATATGGTTTGGCTCTGTGTCCCCACTCAAATCTCATCTCAAATCATAATTCCCACACGTCAAGGGAGGGACCTGGTGGGAGGTGACCAGATCATGGAGGTGGTTTACCCCATTCTAGTCTCATGACAGTGAGTGAGTTCTCATGAGATCTGATGGTTTAAAAGTGGTTCTTTCCCCTTCTCTCTCTCTCTCCTACTGCCATGTAAGATGTGCCTTGCTTCTCTTTCCACTTCTGCCATAATTGAAAGTTTCCTGAGGCCTCCCCAGTCATGTGGAACTGTAAATTAATTAAATATCTTTTGTTTATAAACTACAGTCTCAGGCAGTTTTTTATAGCAGTGCGAAAACGGACTAATACACTGTATTTCTAGGTATTTCATCTTCTTGTGGCTATTGTAGTAGGACTGTGTTGTTGATTTCACTCCAGCCTGAACATTGTTGGTGAAGAGAACTACTACTGACTTTGTACATGGATTTTATATCTTGAAACTTTACTAAAGTCATTTATCAGTTCTAGAAGTTTTTTTGTCAGGGCCTTTAGGGTTTTCTAGGTGTAGAAACATATAATCAGTGATGAGAAATAGTTTGACTTATTTTCCTATTTGGATGCCTTTTATTTCTTTCTCTTGCCTGATTGCTCTGGTTAGGACTACCAGTACTATGTTGAATAGGAGTGGTGATATTGGGTATCCCTGTTTCGTTCTAGTTCTGGAAGGAAATGGGTCCAGCTTTTGCCCAGTTCTGAAGGGAAATGGGTCCAGCTTTTGCCTATTCAGTATGGTGTTGGCTGTGGGTTTGTCATAGATGGCTTTCATTATTTTGATGTATGTTCATTCAATGCCTAGTCTGTTGAGGGTTTTTATTATGAAGTGATGTTGGATTTTATCTGAAGCTTTTTCTGTGTTTTTTGAGATGATTACATGATTTTTGTTTTCAATTCTGTTTGTGAGGTGAATTTATTGATTTGCATATATGTAGCCAGCCTTAAATCCCAGAAAGAAAGCCTACTTGATCATGGTATATTAACTCATTTATTGTGCTGCTGGATTCAGTTTGCTAATATTTTTGTTGAGAATTTTTGCATCCATGCTCAGGAGTGATACTGGCCTAAAGTTTTCTTTTTTCGTTGTGTCTCTGCAAGATTTTGGTATCAGGCTAACGCTGGCTTCATAGAATGAATTAGGAAGGAGCTCCTCCTCCTTGATTTTTTAGGAATAACTTTAATAGGATTAGTACCAATTCTTTGTTATGTCCAGTAGAATTCAGCTGTGAATCCATTTGGTCTAGGGCTTTTTTTTTTTTTTTTTTTTTTTGGTTGGTATGTTCTTTATTACTGACTCAATTTCAGAAGTTGATTTTGGTCTATTCAGGGTTTCAGTCTCTTCCTGATTCAATCTTGGGAGATTTTGTGCTTCCAAGAATGTGTCCATTTCCTTTACATGTTCCAATTTGTGTGCATAGAGTTGTTCATAGTAGCCTCTGAGGGTCTTGTATTTCTGTGGGATCAGTGCTAATATCACCTTTGTCATTTCTGATTGTGCCTATTTGTATTTGCCCTTTCCTTTTCTTTGTTAATCCAGCTAGTACTTTATAAATCTTATTTATTTTTTTAAAGAACAAACTCTTGGTATCCATTGATCTTTTGTATGGATTTTTGCATCTCGATTTAATAAGTTTTTCTCTAATTTTAGTCATTTCTTCTGCTATCTTTAGGGTAGGGTTGTTCCTTTTTTAAAAATTCTTTTAGGTGAAAAGTTAGATTGTTAATTTGAAATCTGTTTAACTTAATAATGGAGGCATTTAGGGCTTAACACTCTTTTGGCTCCAACCTAGTAATTTTGGCAAGTTGTGTTCCTATTTTTATTGACTTCAAAGAATTTTTTGATTTCTGCCTTAATTTTGATGTTCACCCAGGAGTTATTCAGGAGTAAATTGTTTAATTTCCATATATTTGTGTAGTTTTGAGAGATTTTCTTGATTTCTATTTTGATTGCACTGTGCTCTGAGAATGTATTTAGTATGATTTCAATATTTTTGAATTTATTAATGCTTGCTTTATGACTGAGCATGTGGTTGATCTTAGAAGATGTTTTGTGGGCAGATGAGAAGAATGTATATTCTGTGATTTTTGGGTGGTGTGTTCTATAGATGTCTATTAGGTCCAATTGGTCAAGTGTTAAGTCCAGAGTTTGTTAATTTTTGTCCTTGATGATATGACTAATGCTGTCAGTGAGGTGTTGAAGTCTCCCACTATATATATATTACATATATATATATAAAATATATATGGCATTTTATATATATATTATATACATATAAATAGAGTTTCTTGTTGAGTTGTACCTTTTATCATTGTGTTATGCCCTCTGTTGTCCTTTTAAATTTTTATTGGTTTGAAGTCTGTTTTGTTTGATATAAGAGTAGCAATTCCTGCTCTTTTTTGTTTTCTGTTTGCATGGTAAATCTTACTCTATCCTTTTACTTTGAGCCTGTGGTGCCATTACATATGACATGCATCTCTTAAAGACAACAAATGATTAGGTCTTCACTTTTTATCTAGACTGTCATTCGGTCTTTTAAGTGACGTGTTCAGGCCATTTACATTCAAAGTTGTTATGGATACTTGTGTTTTTGACCCTGTCATCAGGTTGTTAGCTGGTCCTTACGTAGATTTGATTGTGTAGCTGCTTTATAGTGGCTGTGGGCTATATGCTTAAGTGTGCTTTTGTGGTAGCAGTTTTCTTTTTTTTTTTTTTCCAAAGTGGCTGCACTGTGCCTTTATTTTTTATTTTTTATTTTTTTATTATTATTATACTTTAGGTTTTAGGATACATGTGCACAATGTGCAGGTTTGTTACATATGTATCCATGTGCCATGTTGGTTTGCTGCACCCATTAACGCATCCTTTAGCATTAGGTATATCTCCTAATGCTGTCCCTCCCCCCTCCCCCCACCCCATAACAGTCCCCAGAGTGTGATGTTCCCCTTCCTGTGTCCATGAGTTCTCATTGTTCAATTCCCACCTATGAGTGAGAACATGCGGTGTTTGGTTTTTTGTCCTTGAGATAGTTTACTGAGAATGATGGTTTCCAGTTTCATCCATGTCCCTACAAAGGACATGAACTCATCATTTTTTATGGCTGCATAGTATTCCATGGCATATATGTGCCACATTTTCTTAATCCAGTCTATCGTTGTTGGACATTTGGGTTGGTTCCAAGTCTTTGCTATTGTGAATAGTGCTGCAATAAACATACGTGTGCATGTGTCTTTATAGCAGCATGATTTATAGTCCTTTGGGTATATACCCAGTAATGGGATGGCTGGGTCAAATCTATATTTAGTCCTCCTTAAGGATCTCTTGTAAGGATGGTCTAGTTCCATCAGCGTTTGTTTGTCTGAGAAAGATTTTTATTTCTCCTTCACCTATGAGGCTTAGATTGGTGGCTACAAAATTTTTGGCTGGAATTTCTTTTCCTTAGGGATGCTGAATAAAGGTCTCTAATCTCTTCTGCTGAGAGATCTGCTGCTAGCCTAATGGGGTACCCTCTATAGGTGACTGGCCCCTTCTCTCTAATTGCCTTCAAGATTATTTCTTTTGCATTGCTCTTAGTGAATCTGATGACTATGTTCCTTGAGGATGGTCCCATCTATAATATCTGGCTGGAGTTCTCTGTATTTCTTGGATTTACATGTTGACTTCTGTAGTGAAATTAGGGAAGTTTTTGTGGACTATAACCTCAAATACATTTTCCAAGTTGCTTTTTCTCTCTCCTCCTTTTTCAAGAATGTCAATGAGTTATAGATTTGTTCTCTTGTAAAATTCCATATTTATTGAAGGTTTTGTTTCCATTTTTCTGAATTCTTATTTTATTTTATTTTATTTTTTTTATTATTATCATTTTCTGACCTAGTTGATTCCAAGAACCGGTCTTTGAGTTCTGAGATTCTTTCCTCAGCTTAGTCTATTCTGCTGTTAATACTTCTGAATGTATTATGTGATTATTGTAGTGAATTTTTCAGCTCAAGAATTTCAGCTTGTATCTTTCTTAAAATAGCTATTTTTGTCTTTCAGCTCTTGAATTCTTTTTCTGGATTGCTTGGCTTCCTTGGATTAAATTTCAACTTTCTCTTGGGTCTCACTGAGCTTCCTGCCATCCAGACTCTGAATTCCATGTCTGTCATTTCAGGCATTTCATATTGGTTAAGAAACATTGCTGTAAAGCTAACAGCCTTGTTTGGAAGTAAGCAGACACCTCCTTTTTGAATTGTCAGAGTTCTTTGTGCGATTCTCTCTCTTCTGTGAGGGGTGATACTCTTTTAACTGTGGTGTAGGTTGAGTATAGTTGGCTTCCTTACTGGAAGTTTTCAGAGGCAAAGGCTCTGTACAGGGTCTTTGTTTGTTGTGGCATTCTTGGCTTTGTTTTTGCTGGGAGTAGTATTAGTAGTGTTTTTTTGGTGTTGTATAATATTTTGGACTGAAATCCAGTAGATGGTGCTTGAGAGCTTTTACATAGCCATAGAGTTCGTTTGTGTATTCTTTGCAGTTACAGCTGTGTTCTATGGAGTGAGGGTGAGAGAAGTGACCCTATCACCAGGTCTGCTCATGGGCCTTGTGGGAACCACTTCTGATCATTGGCACCATGCCTGCTATTTTGTTGTTGTTTGTCTTTCAGTTGACTTTTGTTGTTGTTTGTCTTTTGTTGATGTAGTCTTTCAAGCTGCAGGGCTCCTTTGGGGAGAAGTCCCATAGGGAAATAGGCCACCCCCCATTGGACTATCCCTGTGGAAGGAGGCACACCTAGGTCCCAAACCAGCCCTTGAACCTGTGCCACTCTTCCCTCTCCATTTTCTGAGAATGTGGGCTCCTCCCCCATTCAGGTGCTAAGCACAGATCCCAGCTGGGCACTCTTGAACTGCAGGCCACAGCCCTGGGTCCAGGAGCTACTCATGGCTGTATCCTCCAGATGCCTGGCGTTGGGCTCTGGATACAGCATGAGAACCCAAGTACTCTCAGGCTGCCAGAATGCACTCAGGTGGAATAAAGCACCCAGGCTGGAAGCTGCACTGTGTACCTGCTCTTCGGGATGGTTACTGGGGACTGGGGGTTAGAAAGGGCCCTGGGAGGGGTTGGTGGGTAGGCAGGACTTCAGAACAGATGGGCCCTATTCCTGTGGAGAAGCAGGTCCTGCATTCTCCCTGGTGGTTAGCTGGGGCCAAAACTTCTAGAGAAAGGCAGCCCTGGGGGATGGGCACTTACGGCCGGGCTTTGCAAGAGTCAGCCTTCACTCAAATGCTCAAATGTCCCCAGTTCTGCGCTTGCTGCAGCTCTGCCTCTAATCTTGGGGGCATCCCCTGCCAACTCACACACTGGTGGGGGTTTGGGGTTCCCTGCAGCTAGAATCCCAGAGGTTCAAGGTGAGAGTAGGCAGTCCCCCAATCCTTTTACACACCCTATCGGGAGGTGCCTTTCAGGGCTGTGAATCAGCCACCGCCTTGGGGCATGCCATGTGGTTTCCAGTTTCCTCCCTCTTTAGGCTCAATGTCTGCCTCTTCTCTGCATCCACATTTGGCATTTTCTCTTTGAAGATCTATTCAAGCTATGTTGCTGTAGTCGAAATCATGATCTCTCTCTGTGAGAGTGGCACTTCACAGCTGCATCTAGTCTGTCATCCAAAAGGTGGTCATTTTAATGTAACTTTTTTTTTTTTTTTGAGACAGGGTCTCACTTTGTCACCCAGGCTGGTGTGCAGTGGCAAAAAACATGGCTCACTTCAGCCTCAACCCCCTAGGCTCAAACAATTCTCCTGCATCAGCCCACAAGTAGCTGGGACTACAGGTGTGGCCACCATGCCTGGCTAATTTTTGTATGTTTTATAGAGATGAGGTTTCAACCATGTTGCCCAGGTGTATCTCAAACTCGTGAGTCAAGCCATCCACCAGTCTGGCCTTCCAAAGTGCTGGGATTAAGGCGTGAGCCACCTTACTGAGCCTAAATATAACTTTTTATATTCTAAATATATGCTAACTTCAATCTTTTGTGTATATGATGCATTCTATATGAAAAATTTCAAAAGACATTATTCCTTGAAAAAATGTGGATACATAACATCTTATATATCACATGCACCTAATAACTCAAGTAAGTATATCAGGTTAGCTCTAAACAGAGAAATGAACAAATTACTATTAAAAAGCAGATATATAAGGCACATATTACTATGAAGTTGAAACAAGCTCTCCTGTGATCCCTGGAGGCAGCCTTAGAAACAACTACCTATAGATGAGGACATTTAGAGGGAATTCAATTCAATTTGGCCTAGTTTTCAACATTAATTCCTGAGAATTATATTACATGTAAGTTATGCTCTACTGTGATGGTACCAAATAACTTCAGAATTGAGTTTTCTATCTCTAGCACAATTTTGCTTAACACAGAATGTAAGTTATATATGTATATAATTGTAACATGCTTTGCTTTGGCTTACATGATTTATAGAGATTTAGAATGATATACTCCTGCATATACATACACACACATACACACAGGCACAATTTGTTACTATGTCAGAATCAGTGGTTATTTCAGAAAGAAAATATAGAAATATTTTGTTCTTCATGGCTTATATATTTTAAAATGTGACCATTATATAATATGCTCATTTTAAAACATTTTCTTTATGGTTTTTAAATTTCAATATTATCATTTTCATTCTTATCATAACCAACTGTAAGTATTTGTATAAAAAAGAGAAGTGAATGAAGGACTGTGTTTTTATATATAATCATATAATTTTTCAAAGGACAACAATATTACATTAAAAGTTGTTCTCTTGGTATAAGTTTGAAAGCAATTTGAATAGTTTTCATATCTCTAGAATGCTACAGAAATCTTGTCCTTACCCAAACTAAAACACTTTATTTCAATGAACAGTTATTGATTCAAAGTGTGCAAAATACCCTAATATAACTAAGTTGTTTTCAATCAATTGGGAAGAATGAGGCTTATTCAAACTACTTTAATATTGTGAGTTGCCTAGACAGTTGAGATTACTTTGTAAAGATTTTAAAGAGTTTACGTCTAAAATTTGTTTGCTCATTCATCTCAAGATATTTTTTCATTATCTACTGTATGGCATGTACTATGTTTGCTATTTGAGTTAAAATGCAGTGCAAACAAGACATAGACCCTTTCTTCAGGACGAACGAATAAGGACACAGTGATACTAAACTGCAACCACTACTTAGGAGAAGTACCTGATACCATAAATGTGTACTGTGGGGGAAATGACTCAGCCAGGGAGATCCGGAAAAGCTGTCCCAAAAATATGATAATTGGATGATTATACAGAAGTCTCAAGCCAGATTATGAGTTAACTAAATTTTGGTGTACAGGAAGAAGACAGATAATTCCTCCAGACTCACCTATGTGAGTGTCTAAGCTTAAGGGTGTATAAATACTTTGACATTTATGGAAGTAAATCGTTCTTTGTATTTTATTGTATTTTTTTTAATTAAAAAGATTCCCTTATGACCATTTCTTCTTAATGTGACTTACCTGTGGGAAGTAATTTATTTTATATATGAATTCTATCTGGCAATTCTAGTTCATTAGTATTACTTTCTATATATTATTCATCCTTATTTTATTTTGGAAAGAATACTTAACATGGTATCTATGCTCTTAACAAATTTTTAAGTGTACAATGTGTAAAAATGTAACAATTTGGAACTATTTTTAAAAATAACACTATTAATATTGCATGTACATATTATAAGATTTTCTAAAAGGCCAATCTGGGGTTATTGCTAAAAAAAAGACTGCTTGCTCTTTCTGGGTAACATACTTCGAATTTTGAGTAAATTAAAATACTCTGTTTTCCATCAATAAAGCTAAACATATTTTACTTATACAATAAAAAAAAAAAAAAAGATTCCCTTAGTATACTTTCCATTAACATTTTGAGGCTTTTACGTCTTTAAAGCTGACATATAAATAAAATAACTTATGGTTTTAATGCCCAAATATAATGAAATTACATACAAAATATCTCTCTATACAGTGTCTTGATCATTACACTGTTATCTTTGTAGAGATTTTAAAACACGTTTTTTTTTTAATCTTGTATGTGGATCCTAGCAATTATCAAAAGATTCCCCTATTCCTTTCTAAATATTTGACTCACTCCTAACACAGAATCCGGGGGAGCTGGGGTGTTAGAATATGCCACACTAACTCAACCCTACGCTCCCTGTTCTTTCTCTCTGTTAACCCACTGCTGTGATTGCAACAGGATGAAAGAGGGGAATGAATTATGAAGAGGCACAATAGTGATTCATTTATCATCTCAATTCCCTTTGCGTTAGCCCTGCCTCTGCTGATTTAGAGAGAGAAGAACTTGGGATCAGAGTAAAGGTGAGAACCTCAGCCACACTGAAATTAAAAATTAAATTTAGAAATCTGGCCCAAGCCACAAAATGTAACAGCGTTTGAAGTTGTGAATCAAGGAGAATTGCATGGCTCGCTGATGAAGAAGGAAAGGCTGTTAAAACAATAAAAGAATATAGGAAATAGGTGAGGATTAATATGTCCTGATTAATTGCTTCATAAAATATTTCAGAGGAAAACTGGAAGAAACTGGGGAAAGTTAGATGTAGAATTACTTTTAAAACATTCTGAATTTTAATATTTGTAACCAATATTCCTAGACTCCTTAGATACATGCTTCTACCTCACCCCATGAGTTAGGAAAATATAATATACATTATAATATATATATTTTTTAAGTGTACACGTATGATACAAAGATAACTTTGGAGAAAATCATCTTGGCTTGCTAAAAATAAGGTTATGTTTCCTCTTTTTCCTCCTTCATTCCTCCTCTCCCTCCTCCTTATACTATTATTATTAGTAACATTGTGATTATTACTGTTTGATTATTCCGCTCAACTTTAATGCAAGGCAATTATGGAAGACTATGAAAATCAAATTATTAAATTTATTAAAATTAAATTATCAAATTATTAAATTATTAAACCTCATTATTTAAACTGTGATAGATGTGTTGGATCATTCATTTTATAAAACTACTTGTAACATCTATGATAAAGAAGGACCTTTTATCTTTTAGCAATGGCAAAAGTGATTTATTTTCCACACGAGGTTATAAGCTAAGATTTAATTTGTCATTTGAAAATTTCCAATGCTTCGGAAAATCAACATGCCTGACCTTAACAATTTTTGCTTGTTTTAGTATATATATATATATATATATATATATATATATTTAATATATGTTTAGTATATTTGTATGTTTTATATATATAAAATATGTTTTATATTTATATAAATGTGTATATATATGTTTATATATACACATTTATATATATGTTTATATATATGTTTTAGTACATATATACTATATATATGCTTTACTATATATGTAAGAGCTCAGATATGTTTGTACAAAGATATGGCACAGCTATGCAAATATCAATTCACCGTTTCTTTTACAAACATTCTACTAAATATTTTACAAAAAAGCACCTTCCTCATTTCAAAAATATAAAGAACATTAAATACATAAAATAATTTCTTAAGGTTCTATATTCAGAGTTTTACCTTCAAGTCATGGTAGACAGAGTGATCAAGAAATAATAAATAAAATATATTTGGCATAAACAAAAAATTATCAGGACAGGGAATAATTTTTAAATTCTCCTGGTCATGTTTTTAATCTATTTTTTGTTAAGAAGGAACTATCCAGATGGTCCCTGACTTATGAGATTTGATTTTATGATGGTGGAAATGTGATAGTCATGTAACATGCTCCTTGACTTACAAAACAATTATGTCCAGATAAACCTAGCATAAGTTGAGAAGTTGAGGAACATCTGTATATGAATATGATAATCACATTGTATTTTATGGGAAGCTAGTGTATATATCGTAGTCTTAAATTTATTACTTCACCACATAAAATCCCTTCTTTTCTTCAAGTTTCTAAATGTTTGCCCAAGCCACAAGCCTCGTTGTGTTTTCCTATTTCTCCTTTTCATTTCTCAGATATAATTAATCATTATGGGTAATTAATTTTACTACCAAAACCTGTTTACTCTTTTATCTTCATCCTGCAATGTAGTACCGGCCATTATCTTCTACCCCTAAATTACTACAAGACTCTTTAAAATTCGTCTCTCTCCGTTCATGAGTCCCTCTGAACAGTTCATTTACTCTAGTGAGAATTTAAAGAGATAAATTTGATCATGTATATTGTTCTGTTTAACACCACCTTGTGAGTTCCAAATTTTCCTCAGATTTGAGTAGAAACTCCTTAACAAGGCAGATGAGGCCATGTAGTTCTGCCCTTTCTCCCACCAATTTCATATCTCACCATATACCTTTTATGTGTTGTTTCCTCTGTGCTCCCTCATCCTGCCAATACCTTCTACACTTTTTTTATACTGCTTAGCTAATCCTCCTTCTTTAAACATCAACTTAGATGTTACCTCCTCCAAAGAACCTCCCCTGAATTACTAGGGCATTAAGTATCTCTCCTAAATAGTATCATGCTAACTAGGAATAGTAAAATTGCGATATATATAGTATACAGAATTGTGATTGTTTACTTAATTAAGTTTCCCCCAATTAAATTTTAGGCATCTTGGAGTAAGAGTTATGGCTTTCATCTACATATCCTTGGAAGCTAGAGCAGGGTATAAACTGATAGTATAAGTTATCAATTAAATCGCATTGATATAATTTGAAATTTAACTTACAAATGATAGCCAGTAAATTTTTTGCTGTGAAACATGCTTCTAATATTTAACCTGAAAAAATATACAGGCTTTGAAAGAAGATGGCAAAAGAGAGAAAAACAATATAAGAAAGATTGCAAACCAATTCAAATATATCCAAGTATGTGAAGTGAGTTTAGAATACTGGAACAGAGAAGAGAGTCTATGGGTATAGACCATTGAAAAAGTTCATGTAGTTTTGTGGATACCAAATTTAAGGTAAAAAGATAGATAAGGGAATTATACGCTTAACTAGGTAAGCTGACTCCATGTGATAATTTGGGGAGCTTCATTTTATGCTATTGCAAGAATTTTGTATTTTATTTTGAGACAAATAAGAAGGTATTAAAAGATCTTCATAAGGTGAGTAGCTGTTTCCTTACCAGCCCTGTTAAAGATCTGAAAGGTTCAGGACTGGTGGTAGAAAGACTAGTTAGAGTCCCCAAGCCATTTATAAATGCCTCCTGTCCTAAATGATGGGAGTTATTATTCTCTAATACTTTCACAAAACAGTTCAACTGAATTCCTCTAGAAGTGTAGAACAGGCTTTTAGCTCAATTTTTTTTTTTTCCCACTGAGTTGACAATGGAACTCTGCTTTCTTTTTTCCCCCAGGAAGTTTCTGAGGTTCAGTTACAGAAGTATTTTTTGTACAGCATAAATATTTCCAAACTGTATTTCTTCAATTTTTTTCCCTTAGTAAGCACAGCTTACAAATATGTGGTGATAGAAAGACATGGATATATTTAACATCTCTTTCTTATACTCTCAACATGCTGTCAATATAATCGCTGTTGAATTTTTATAGGGAAGCGATATTTTACTTATGACTACCCAGTGATTAGATTGTCTACCATTCAAAGTGAGGTGCTTACAGAAGTCAGTTTACTATGGTTACTTACCTGAGCTGTCGGCTTTGCCCATACCTCCAAAGTTAAAAATTCTACTTGTATTGTGTTTCATATGTGTTCACCTCCATCTTCCTTTTGCCATTTTAAGCTACCGGAATTTAACTTTCTCCTGTATATTTAGTTTTATTTGATGAATCTTATTACAACCCATTTTTCCATGCAGAATTCTTCTTAGTAACTCCTTTGTTAACTCTTCTCTATCAGAGCTTCTATAGTCACTTGAGACCTGAAAGCAAAACTCAACTACATCCCAAGACTTTCATTGAAATTCTCTTAGATTATGAAAACTACATTAAAAGTTCTAGTAAATAGATAGTAGTAAAATCATTCACTACAGAGAAAAGACATAAAGGAAGAAAAAATGTTTCCACTTCTTACTTAGAGAGGGCAATGTGGTATATTGAAAACAATGTATATATTGGCTTTGAATTATATAGTCTTCTGTTGAGATCCTTTCCTTCTCATTGTCAGCTGAATCATTTTGGTTTTAATTCTTAAGGACTATGGAATCAATTTTCTTATTGGTAATATTACATTCAGTGGAGATAAGTATTAAATGGATAATATATATCAGCATTTGGCAGATATGAACAGTCAATGTATTTACTTCTCTCGTTTTTGCGCTTCATTGTCATTCATGTCTTCCAGAAGATTTATATATGTATATATAAATATATATACTTAAATATATATACTTATATATATGCATATATATATGTATACATATATATATAAAGCTTTTAAAAATCTGTGTGAAACCGGCCATAGGGTTACATGCTTGTAATTCCGGCTACTTGGAAGGCTGAGGTAAGAGGATTGCTTGAGCCCAGGAGTTTGAGACCAGCCTGGGCAACATAGCAAGAACTCATCTTAGAAAATAATAATGATAATAATCAATATCTGTCAAGATTGATTGCAAAGATATAAACTAAAATATATATCACCATTGTATTCATTTCATATATTTCATTTGTATTCATTTCAATCACACAACCGTTTAACTGGGCTATTTGTAATACCAATAAAAATGCTGACAATTATAGATCATTTGCTTCACTATTTTTAAACAAATTAAGTTTTCTTTTTAAGAGACAGGGTGTCATTATGTTGTCCACTCTGGTCTTGAACTCTTCAAACCGTCTGTCTACCTTGACCTCCCAAAGTGCTAGGATCACTTACTTTAGAATGAAAAATATCCTGTTTTCTTTTCTGAACAGAGAGTTTATTATTAGTAGGCAGTCTATATTTGTTAAATTGCTTATAATGTTGGTTAATTTTTACAATTTCATACATTTTTATTTTCTAATGATTTTTATTTAATATTTCTCATTTTTGCTATGTAAGGAAAAATAAACCAAAGAAAAAAATTAAAATCAAGTTCCCTGAGTCATAAACTCTGTCACTGGTGTCCAATAATGCTTTAAGATCACAAAGATAATTTGTATATTCCTGGAAGGTATGAAACACTAATCTCAGGGCTAAATCATATTACTTAACATTTTACAAAAAATTTATAATTATTGATGTCGAATTTCTGTGGGGTCTATAGATCTTTATGCTGCCATTTCATAAATGAATAACGTGAAGCTTCCTTCTATGACATTCCAAATCCCACACATAAGTCAGTGGAATGGAGCCAGAGGGAATGTTAGACAGTTTTGAAGTCCGGTCACAATGCATAGTGAAATATCTCCTCACTCAATCCATTAGCAACATTGCCTCAAATTTCATGAAGTAAATCTCATTTAGAAGGTAAAAATTTTGTTAAAGTACTTCTTACGTATCTCCTTGTATTGAGTGGACAGGTTTTCCATTTGAAGCCCACTGTCTATAAGACAAATTGACCTTAATGAGAGCACCCTGAATAGCATTGCCAATGTAGAGGTCAAAAGTAACATTAAAGAAGAAAATAGCACTATAAGAATAGCTGAGAACTCAGAATACTCTGTGCTCAGCACTAAATATACACAGTGGGAAGGGGTAGGAGGGAGGTGATATGTGTTCAATTGACCATCTATTTTATGGGGGAATAAATAATTTACTCAGGGTTATTTGAAGGGCAGTGAAGTATTGTGTCTTTCTTGCTGAGGTGGTTAATTATACTTTGGATTTATTCTCAAGGGAAAATGGGCTCCTATCTTTTGATACTGTAATATAGAAATAATTGCTGCATGTGATTATACCCTCTGTACATATTTATTGAGTAAATGAATGAAAAAATGAAATAAAATTATAAATTAACTTGTAAAAACTAGTGCAATAGAAAAACACTATTTAATCTCTGCCTGCCCTTTCAGACCAAAACCAGAATAGAACAAAACAAAATAACGTAAGGTTTCAATTCGGCCTATCTGGGCTACTACAACATTATTTGTAACTTTCACATATTTACAAACATTATAAAATAAACTTCATAATGAAATTTAACAAAGCAGTACATTTGGAGAATGTTCAATTTAACCACTTTAATTTTAAAACATTGCTTAGCAAAATAAACAAATAAATTTTATAAAGTCAAAATAAAATAAGTAGGCACAGTTCTAAAAAAAGCTGATATATGAAGAATAAAAATTAAGCTTTCTACCCATTTAGCAATTCCATATCAATTACCTTATTTAGCCATCTCTGCAATGCTAGAAGATATTATTACTCATTTTTGCAAAGGAGGAGGTGCAGCTTGGAGTGCTGATGTGGCTCTCCCAATAACATGTAGCTTCCTGTTCCACATTTCACAGTCTTCAAGTCAACCGCACTAGGTATATTTTGATCTCTCAAAAATGTCACGGTCTCTTTTGTTGTAGATTTTAAACAGCTGATTCCTTATTCTAGAACTATCATTTACTTCTCTCCTTATCCCTTTCACTTGACTAAGTTCTCCTTTAGCCAACAGTTATATTTTTAAATCTCCGTCTGTGCTAGAAACTGTAATTCTCTTTCATCCTTCAAGTTTCAGTTTAGTACTTCTTAAATTGGAAAGCATTCCCTAATTCTACAAATATAGGATTGGAGCCTTTTTGTACTAGAGATTGGCAAACTATGGACTAACCTGCTGCCAAGTCCAGCCTGCTGCCTGTTTTTATACAACCTCTGAGCTAAAAATGTTTTTCTCATTTTTAAGTGGTTCAAAAAAAATTGTGCAGTATGAAAATTATATCAAATTCAAAATTGACTTTCCTTAAGTATTTACTGGGACACAATTATACCCATATAATAAACACTGGAATCTTCATAAATGTTCATACATACGTATCAAGGGCATGTCTGAGTTCTCTCTGAGACCAGCTGCATCAGATTCACCATCATGAAGCAACCAAATAGAGCCCGAAAAATTTCAGCAGCTGGAAAGACTCAAATCAGCAAAGATCATCATCATATCATTATAAATGAGGTAGATAAAAAGTGAGATTTTAAAAAATGCTTTTGTGACAGTAAAGTTGGGCAATTATTAGACAGGTTTCTAAACAAAGATAAATGAATAATATTTAAACTAGTAGAAGATGAAGGGGACTCTGGGGAGAAAGAAAGAATGTGTGGGTGTGTTATTATAAATATATCATTTACTTTTTATCTAGCAACCTAGTGATTATACCAATAGTGGAATATATGACTAATAAGTTATTCTGTATGAGTTTTTCAATTTTTTCTTAAGTTTTGCTATTTTAGATTAATATTTCTCTTAATTTTTTATGATTTTGAATTGTGTATTCTAAAACACATGAGTAAAAATGCACAATTTTATAAAGATTAAGGAACATCTTTAATTTTGAAACGTTACTCATTAAAATATTACAGTTAGTATTTTACATTATTAATTGAAATAAATTATTTTAATTCTCTGGTTCCCTTTAATTAATAGTCACTTTTATGCTGTAGAGGTTTCATTTTTTATATCTTTTCTATAGAAAATGTAATCTTGGAGAGGAGTGAATCCTAATTTAAGTCTGTAACTAGCAGCAGAATGTTAACTACTTCAGTTTCCAATATCTAGTGGCTAATGTGTAATCTCTGATTATATCTCTAGGTTTTTAATATTCCTCACTCCAAAAGACCTTGACCATACTAATTTACAAGTTCTGCTTACAGGGTTAGATTTCTTATTTTAATTTAATGTTCTAGAATTCATCCATAATTCAGAATAATACATGACTGAATAAATAAACCTGAATAACTTATTGCCATAATATGAAGAAAGGCAGAAACCAAAGTATATTCAACAGATCCAATTATATTGTTAAGTACAGCAGCCTGTTGTTTTTGTTTGTTTGTTTTTTTGAGATGGAGTTTTGCTCTTTTTGCTCAGGCTAGAGTTCAATGGCGTGATCTCAGCTCACTGCAACCTCCACCTCCTGGGTTCAAGTGATTCTCCTGCCTCAGCCTCCCGAGTAGCTGGGATTACAGGCATGCACCACCATGCCTGGCTAATTCTGTGTTTTTTAGTAGAGACAGCGTTTCTCCATGTTGGCCAGGCTGGTCTTGAACTCCCAACTTCAGGTGATCCTCCCACCTCGGCCTCCTATAGTGCTGGGATTACAGGCGTGAGCCACTGCACCCAGCCTGAAGCCTATTGTTATATACAAGTCTATAAAACTGAACTGTTTTAAGGCTTAAATTAGGCCAAATTCCATGCATTTTTGAACAATTTTAATGTTTCAAATTTTTATCTTATTAGGAATATTTGGAAAAGAGGAAGAAGAAATGTGTCCTCAGTTGAAATACAGGCCACGGGCTAGTAACAACATTTTTAGTATTTGTTGAATGCACTATGTCTTCTTTTCAAAATATTTGCATGATGGTTTATATTGAGAAGGTATAATCTGTGTTGAACTGAATAGGTGTTGATTGGTATGCCTAGCAGGATGAGAAAAATTACTCTCATTGTTCCTGGCCCTAGAAGAATATATTGGTCCATTTAGATCAGTTTCCCTTAGTATTAGGACATTTTGTTACTTTAGGACATGTCTATTACTGTTAAAACGTAAGATTTCTGGAGTCACAATTGGATGCTTGAAGTCCTCAGTGATGCGTTTCCATTCTGGTTGGACAGAAGTCCAAGGAATGAATAACCACTGGTATCTCCAATTTGCTTTAAGCTCCACAGTGGTTACACTCTTCAAGACCTTCACATGACCAGACCAATGCTTGTTCAAAGACTAAGAGGAAGCCCTCATGAAAACTTTTGGGGCCAAACTTGGCACAGTTTTCTAGTTTCTAGTAATATTGTCTACAAATTTCAGCTTTTTCTGCAAACTGAACTCCAATCTTTGTATCCCCATCTCAGAAAAACTACTTCTCTCTTTGTCTGACAATGCATCTTCTGGGTATAGTTTAAAAAGTACATTAATGTTGAAAACCAGATTGAAGGTAGGGCTCACTTTATTTCTATCAAGCGTCACAGTTTTGCACTACCTGTTTTCCTAGGCCTAAAAATATTTGCTCACATGTTATATCCAATTCTGTAGTTGTTTACCGGTTAGAGTAAGTCCAGTGTGAGTAAATCCAAAAGGGCTGGAAACTTTTGCATTTCCCTCTAATTCTATTTTTCTAAAATTAATTTAATAATTTATATTTCTTATGACAAATCAATGGCTAAAATGAAATCAGTGTTACCCTTACATTTGCTTTTTTTGGGTGATAATTATTTACAATGATAGTAATAGCAGTGGGAGACAGACAAATTCCTAGGCAGACAGGTACGGATCCCCCGTGAAACTCAACCATCAAACCAAAGACAAGTTAAAGCCTGAAAACTGAGCTGTCAGTTCTGGGTAGAGTAAATGACTAGAGTGAGAACTTCCTCAATGACTTTTAGCCAATCAAATTGTGCCCTTTCTAGGCCCGCCCATGGACCGATCAGTATGCACTCCCCTACTCTGAGCTCATAAAAAACCAGGACTTGGCAGGGCTGTGGTCCTGGTTACGGTGGCTCACGCCTGTAATCCCAGCACTTTGGGAGGCTGAGGTGGGTGGATCACGAGGTCAGGAGATCGAGACCATCCTGGCTAACACGGTGAAACCCCGTCTCTACTAAAAATACAAAAAAATTAGCCGGACGTGGTGGCAGGCGCCTGTAGTCCCAGCTACTCGGGAGGCTGAGGCAGGAGAATGGCCTGAACCTGGGAGGCGGAGCTTGCAGTGAGCTGAGATAGCGCCACTGCACTCCAGCCTCCACCACAGAGCAAGACTCTGCCTCAAAAAAAAAAAATAGGACTCAGCCACCCATTGGACAATCTGCATTCAGGCCTGCTCTCATACAGAGGGCCACCCACTCTTGGGTACCCTCTGTGCTGACAGCTTTCCTTCCATAGCTCAATAAAATTCTTCTCTGCTTTGCTCACTCTCGAGTGTCCACATACCTCATTCCTCTTGGAAGCGGGACAAGAACCTGGAACCTGCTGAACAGTGGGTGCAAAAGGAGCTGTAAAACTGTAACCCTCCCTCCTGCTCATCGAGCAATGAGGGAGAAATGCTGCTAGGTACAACATGCCCCCATTTGTGGTGCTGTGGGCTGAGAGAACGAGCTGTAACACAAACAAGGTATAACAAAAAAAGGGCTGTAACATGCCCCTCGTTTGCTGCACTACAGACCACAGAAACAAACATGAGCTGTAACATGAATAAGCTGTAACACGCCCCACCTCTCATTTGCTGTACTGTGGGAGGCAGGAAGAGAGAGAGAGTTCTAACAGTCCTTGAGGATCAGATCTAGGGACTACCCGGGTGAGAGTCAGCTCCACAGTTGCTGGCATCTCTGAGTCTCTGGGAACCGCAGCATTTCCCCTTGTTCAGACACTGACACCCAAGGTGGAAGCAGGTCATGGCATGCCCAGCTCAGCCACGGGCTGAGTGGGGAGTCCCTGTGCATTCTCGGGATCTGGGCTGGTAGTGTAAGCTGAATGCAGCCGCCATACCAACTGGGTGGAGGGAGCACAGCAGTGAGCCCAGGGCAGAGTCCCTGTGCACTCTTGGGATCTGGGTTCGTAGCTTGAGCTGAGTAAAGCCCGCCGTACTGAGGGGGCCAAGTGAACACAGCAGTGAGCCCAGAGCTGAATGAACCTCGGGCAGGGGCACCACTGGCTGTGGAGATTTCCAGCTGGCAAAGTGGCACTGAAAGAATTCAGTGTCAGTATTACACGGGAAATCCCCCATTCACAAGAACCTATTTTTACCCCCATTGCCAATTTCTCTGAATGTTTTATACTATTTCATAAAAACTGAAATATTCGTCTACACTATTTTCAGGATTGCTCTTTTTTTCTGTAGTATTCTCTACAAATTTCAGCTTCTTCTGCAAACTGACAAATAACGACTTAAATGCAGCTACAGATAATCACTTCAGTTTTAGGAGTACATGTCTTAGACTGCATTCCACTCTTTCTTGCCCAATGTCCCTTTTCTGTGGATTCTTATGAACCAAGTGAAGAAAGATGGCATACTGGTAGTTTGAAGAGTTCCTTGCCAGCTTATAAAGATTTCAACACCTTAACTCTCATGAAGTTTGTGTGACTTTTCAGGAGTTAGCATATAATAAAATCAAAACATTCATAGTGATATCCAATGGTAATAAAATCTTACTCTCTCTTTCTTTCCTTCCCTCTCTCTCTTTCTCTCTCCATCCCCTCCTCCTTTGCCTCCTTTTCTCTTTCACATATACTCACACACAATATAGCTATTAATAAGCAATTGTAGAATCATTCATAGCTTGAACACTGAGATATGACTGCATTATTTTTAGTTTTAGATACCTTTGAAATATTGGTTCTTTCTAATGTAAATGTATGATATATGCAACCAGGTTTCTTTAATGACAATGTCAATTGTTCACATTCTACAACTTTTCACATATAATTGTTTTCTCTAGTGATACCTTCATTAACAAGTAATTAAAGCAATTTACATGCACTGTGTTGATAAACACTGAATTTGTGATTCTTGAATCATTTGGAAGATGGGAAATATGCATTATGCTGATAGGTAAAATCAAAATAATTAAGGCTAAAATGAATCATGTCAAACGCAACTTCATGTTAACATGTTTTATTGATTCACCAACTTAATCCAATTACTGTGTAAACCATTCACAATGCAGTAATTTAATAGTTTATACACATTTAAAAACATGATATTTAAGTATTCTGTACATCTGCAAAACAAATTAGACTATAATTAATCAAAATAGCACCACATAATTTTGCATTCCAATCACAAAGATGTTTTTGTATTGTTTTCCAAATAAACTTCAGATGTAATTGAATAAAACATCATATTCATTATCAATCTGAAGGAGCCCACAAATCAGTATTTTTTCCCCAAAACTTGTGCCCATGTTTGTTGACTATGTTTTTCCTGTAACAAAACAAAGAGAAATAGATTCATTTTGCTAACACTGGGGGCCTGGAGATAAATATATTTCTAGGACACTTTAGGAGTGATTTTGTTTTCTGAACCAGCAAAAATCCCAGTGATTTCCTAAGAAAAAATGATTACTATTTTTGATTATGTTTTTCCCTTAAAGCCAGTTATTCTCTTCTTTGTTCCTTATTTTATTTCACCTTGTTTATAATAGATATGGATTTAAATTACATATTTAAAAATAACAGCTACATTTTGACTGATAAGACTATAAAAAACTAACACACTAAATGTATTAAAAACAAAATTTATAAAGGCATCTTTTAATAGCACAAGATTGCTGTTTTGTAAGACAAAACACATGCTGATAAAAAGATTAGCTCATATCCATTTGTCTGGTACAGTGATACTATACAAATCCTGGTGTTCCAAAAAATATTTGCTGAAGAGTTTTTTAATGGAATATAAAAACATATTCGATAGAGGAATTCATTTCTCTAATTTGGCCATCTCCAATTTGGAAAATATAAAAAAAAATTAACAAATGGTAATATATTTTGAAGAATACAGTGAGAAAAGAGAGGAGGAGGAGAGGGAGAGAAGAACAAGAATATAAGTAATTAGGGTGACTTTATAATCTTGGACTAAAAAAACAAACAGAAGACTGAATAGATTCTCATAAGTTTCTTGCAGAAGTCGCCAGAGTGTAAAGCATTCAACATGTTTTGGGATATTAAAAGAAAGATAGTGTATGCAATCATTTTCTTATAAATTTTTTCATTAAAATTATTACCACCTGGAGAAGTGTTCCTTGAAACACGAATTGAGGAAATGTGCTTAAGTTTTAAAAAGTGTGAGGTGTTTCGCAGTGGCTCACGCTGGTAACCCCAGCACTTTGGGAGGCCGAGGCGGGCGGATCACAAGGTCAGGAGATTGAGACCATCCTGGCTAACACAGTGACACCTCATCTCTACTAAAAATACAAAAAAATTAGCCGGGCATGGTGGCGGCCACCTGTAGTCCCAGCTACTGGGGAGGCTGAGGCAGGAGAATAGCGTCCACCCAGGGTTCCCGTAGCTTGCAGTGAGCTGAGATCGCGCCACTGCACTCCAGCCTGGGGCGACAGAGAAAGACTCCATCTCAAAGAAAAAAAACAAAAAAACAAAAACAAAAACAAAAAGTATGATACACTCCACACTCACTTGTAATAATGAATTAATAAAAAATAAGATAATGATTAAAAATAAGTAAATATTCTAGTATCTATCAAAAAGATATTGTCCAAAATTGATCATAGAAAGTGTTTAATATATAGATTACACAAGTTCTATTTTTTTACATATATACTTTAAGTTCTGAGATACATGTGCAGAACGTACAGGTTTGTTACATTGGTATACACGTGCCATGGTGGTTTGCTGCACCCATCAACCCGTCATCTACATTACATATTTCTCCTAATGCTATCCCTCCTCTTGCCCACCATCCCCTGACAGGCCCCAGTGTGTGATGGTCCCCTCCCTGTGTCCAAGTGTTCTCATAGTTCAACTCCCACTTATGAGTGAGAACATGCAGTGTTTGGTTTTCTGTTCCTGTGTTTGTTTACTGAAAATGGTTTCCAGCTTCATCCATGTTCCTGAAAAGGCCATGAACCCATTCTTTTTTATGGCCACATAGTATTCCATGGTGTATATGTGCCACATTTTCTTTATCCAGTCTAACGTTGGTGGGCATTTGGGTTGGTTCCAAGTCTATGCTATTGTGAATAGTGCTGCAATAAACATACGTGTGCATGTGTCTTTATAGTAGAATAATTTATAATCTTTGAGTATATACCCAGTAATGGGATTGCTGGGTCAAATTGTATTTCTAGTTCTAGATCCTTTAAGAATTGCCACACTGTCTGCCAGTATTGTTGAACTAATTTACACTCCCACCAACAGTGTAAAAGCATTCACGTTTCTCTGCATCCTCTCCAGCATCAGTTGTCCCCTGACTTTTTAATGATCACCATTTTAACTGGTGTGAGATGGCATCTCATTGTGGTTTTGATTTGCATTTCTCTAATGACCAATGATGATGAGCTTTTTTCCATCTTTGTTGGCTGCATAAATGTCTTCTTCTGAGAAGTATCTGTTCATATCCTTAGCCCACTTTTTGATGGGATTGTTTTTTGCTTGTACATTTGCTTAAGTTCTTTGTATATTCTGGATATTAGCCCTTTGTCAGATGGATAGATTGCAAAAATGTTCTCCCATTCTGTAGGTTGCCTGTTTACTCTGATCGTAGTTTCTTTTGCTGTGCAGAAGTTCTTCAGTTTAATTAGATCCCATTTGTCTATTTTGGCTTTTGTTGCCATTGCTTTTGGTGTTTTACTCATGAAGTCTTCACCCATGCCTATGTCTTGAATGACATTGCCTAGGTTTTCTTCTAGGGTTTTTATGCTTTTAGGTCTTAACATTTAAATCCTTACTCCATCTTGAGTTAATTTTTGTATAAGGTGTATGGAAGGGATTCCAGTTTCAGTTTTCTGCATATGGCTAGCCAGTTTTCCTAACAGTTTATTAAATAGGGAATCCTTTTCCCATGGCTTTTTGTCAGGTTTGTCAAAGATCAGATGTTTGTAGATGTGTGGTGTTATTTCTGAGGCCTCTGTTGTGTTCCATTGGTCTATGTATCTGTTTTGGTACTAGTGCCATGCTGTTTTTGGTTACTGTAGCCTTGTAGTATACTTTGAAGTCAGCTCTCATGATGACTCCAGCTTTGTTCTTTTTGCTTAAGATTGTCGTGGCTGTACAGGCTCATTTTTGGTTCCATATGAAATTTAATGTACTTTTTTCTAATTCTGTGAAAAAGTCAATGGTAGCTTGATGGAAATAGCATTGAATCTATAAATAACTTTGGGCAGCATGGCCATTTTTAAGATATTGATTCTTTCTATCCATGAGCATGAAATGTTTTTCCATTTGTTTGTGTCTTATTTTCTTGAGTAGCGGTTTTTAGTTCTCCTTGAAGAGGTCCTTTGCATCCCTTGTAAGTTGTATTCCTAGATATTTTATTCTCTTTGTAGCCATTGTGAATGGGAGTTTGCTTATGATTTGGCTCTCTCTTTGTCTCTTATTGGTGTATAGAAATGCTTGTGATTTATGAACATTGGTGTTGCATCCTGAGACTTTGTTGAAGTTGCTTAGCAGCTAAAGGAGATTTTGGGCTGAGACGACGGGGCTTTCTAAATATATAATCATGTCGTCTGAAAACAGAGATAATTTGACTTTCTGTCTTCCTATTTGAATACCATTTATTTCTTTCTCTTGCCTGATTGCCCTGGCCCAAATTTCCAATACTCTGTTGAAGTGTATTGGAAAGTGGTGAGAGAGGGCATCCTTGTCTTGTGCCAGTTTTCAAAGGGAATGTTTCCAGCTTTTGCCCATTCAGTATGATACTGGCTGTGAGTTTGTCATAAATAGCTCTTATTATTTTGAGATGTGTTCCATCAACACCTAGTTTATTGAGTGTTTTTAGCTTGAAGCGGTGTTGAATTTTATCAAAGGCCTTTTCTGCAGCTATTGAGATAATCATGTGGTTTTTGTCATTGGTTCTGTTTATGTGATGGATTAAATTTATTGATTTGTGTATGTTGAACCAGTCTTGCATCCCAGGGATGAAGCCTACATGATCGTGGTGGATAACTTTTTAATGTGCTGTTGGATTTGATTTGCCAGTATTTTATTGAGGATTTTTGCATTGATGTTCATAAGGGATATTGGCCTGAAATTTTTGTTGTTGTTGTTATTGTGTCTCCACTAGGTTTTGTCAACAGGATGGTACTGGCCTCATAAAATGAGTTATGGAGGACTCCCTCTTTTTCTATTGTTTGGAATAGTTTCAGAAGGAATGGTACCAGCTCCTCTTTGTACCTCTGGTAGAATTTTGCTGTACATCTGTCTGGGCCTGGGCTTTGTTTGCTTGATAGGCTATTAATTACTGCCTCAATTTCAGAACTTGTTATTGGTCTGTTCAGGATTATATTTCTTCTTGGTTTAGTATTGGGAGGGTGTATGTGTCCAGGAATTTGTCCATTTCTTCTAGATTTTCAAGTTTAGTTGAGTAGAGGCGTTTATAGTATTCTCTGATGGAAGTTTGTATTTCTGTGGGATCAGTGGTGAACTCCCCTTTATCATTTTTTACTGTGTCTATTTGATTCATCTCTTTTTTCTTCTTTATTAGTCTGGCAAGTGGTCTATCTATTTTGTTAATTTTTTCAAAAAACCAGTTCCTGGATTCATTGATTTTTTGAAGGGTTTTTTGTGTCTCCATCTCCTTCAGTTCTGCTCTGATCTTAGTATCCTGTCTTCTGCTAGCTTTTAAATTTATTTGCTCTTGTTTCTCTAGTTCTTTTTATTGTGATTTTAGGGTGTCAATTTTAGATGTTTCTTGCTTTCTCCTGTGGGCATTTAGTGCTATAAATTTTCCTCTAAACACTGCTTTAGCTGTGTCCCAGGGATTCTGGTAAGAATAAGTAACTTAGTTATAAGAGAATAAGAAAACTTACTTATTTCTGCCTTAATTTTGTAATTTACTGAGTAGTCATTCAGGAGCAGGTTGTCCAGTTTCCATTTAGTTGCGTGGTTTTGAGTGAGTTTCTTAATCCTGAGCTCTAATTTGATTGAACTATGGTCTGAGAGACTGTTTATGATTTCTGTTCTTTTGCATTTGCTGAGGAGTGTTTTACTTCCAATTATACGGCTGATTTTAGAATAAGTGCTATGTGGTGCTGAGAAGAATCTATATTGTTTTGATTTGTGGTGGAGAGTTCTGTAGATGTCTACCAGGTCTGCTTAGTCCAGAGCTAAGTTCAACACCTGAATATCCTTGTTAATTTTGTCTCATTGATCTAATAGTGACAATGGGGTGTTAATATCTCCCACTATTATTGTGTGGGTGTCTAAATCTCTTTGTAGGTCTCTAGGAACTTGCTTTATGGATCCAGGTGCTTCTGTATTGGGTGCATATATATTTAGGATAGTTAGCTCTTCTTGTTGCATTGATCCCTTATGTAATTGAAGGGCATTATGTAATGCTGTTCTTTGTCTTTTTTGATTTTTGTTGGTTTAAAGTCTGTTTTATCAGAGACTAGGATTGCAACCGCTGCTTTTTTTTTTTTTTTTTTTCCATTTGCTTGGTAAATCCTCCTCCATTCCTTTATTTTGAGCCTATATGTGTCTTTGCATGTTAGATGGGTCTCCTGAATACAGCATAATGATGGGTCTTGACTCTTTATCCAATTTGCCAGTCTGTGTCTTTTAATTGGGGCATTTAGCCCATTTACATTTAAGGTTAACATTGTTATGTGTGAATTTGATCCTGTCATTATGATGCTAGCTGGTTATTTTGCCCATTAGTTGATGCAGTTTCTTCACAGTGTCTATGGTCTTTACATTTTGGTATGTATGTTTTTCCTTTCCATATTTAGTGCTTCCTTCAGGAACTCTTGTAAGGCCGACCTGGTGGTGATAAAATTCCTCAGCATTTGCTTGTCTGTTAAGGAATTTATTTCTCCTTCACTGATGGACCTTAGTTTGGCTGCATATGAAATTCTGCGTTGAAAAATTCTTTTCTTTAAGAATTTTAAGAAGTTGAATATTGGCCCCCACTCTCTTCTGGCTTGTAGGGTTTCTGCAGAGAGATTTGCTGTTAGTCTAATGGGCTTCCCTTTGTGGGTAACCCAACCTTGCTCTCTGGCTGCCCTTAACATTTTTTCCTTCATTTCAACCTTGGTGATTCTGATGATTACATGTTTTGGGGTTGCTCTTCTTGAGGAGTATCTTTGTGGTGTTCTCTGTATTTCCTGAATTTGAATGTTGGTCAGTCTTGCTATGCTGGGGAAGTTATCCTGGATAATATCCTGAAGTGTGTTTTCCAACGTGGTTCCATTATCTCTGTCACTTTCAGGTATAACAATCAATCATAGATTTGGTCTTTACACATAGTCCCATATATCTTAGAGGCTTTACTCATTCCTTTTAATTCCTTTTTCTCTAATCTTGTCTTCACACTTTATTTCATTAAGCTGATCTTCAATCTCTGATATCCTTTCTTCCACTTGATCGATTCAGCTTTTGATACTTGTGTATGCTTCACAAAGTTCTCATGCTGTGTTTTTCAGCTCCATGGGGTCACTTATGTTCTTTTCTAAACTGGTTCTTAGTTTCCTTGAATTGGGTTAGAACATGCTCCTTTAGCTTGGAGGAATTTGTTATTACCACCTTCTGAAGCCTACTCTGTCAATTTGTCAAACTCATTTTCCATCCAGTTTTGTTTCCTTGCTGGCGAAGAGTTGTGATCCTTTGGAGTAGAAGAGGCATTCTGGTTTTTGGAATTTTCAGCCTTTTTGTGCTGGTTTTTCCTCATCTTCATGGATTTATCTACTTTTGGTCTTTGCTGTTGGTGACCTTCAAATGGAGTTTTTGTGTGGTCCTCTTTTTTGTTGATGTTGATGCTATTCCTTTCTGTTTGTTAGTTTTTCTTCTAACAAACAGTCAGGCCCTTCTGCTGAAGATCTGCTGGATTTTGCTGGAGGTCCACTCCAGACTCTGCCTGAATATCAGCAGCGGCTACTGCAGAACAGCAAAGAATGCTCCCTGCTCCTTCCTCTGAAAGCTTATTCCCAGAGGGGCATCTGCCAGATTCCAGTCAGAGCTCTCCTGTATGAGGTGTCTGTTGACCCCTGCTGGGAGGTGTCTCTTTGTCAGGAGGCATGGGGGTCAGGGACCCACTTGGAGAGGCAGTCTGTCCCTTAGCAGAGCTCCAGCACTGTGCTGAGAGATCCACTGCTCTCTTCAGAGCTGGCAGGCAGGAACGTTTAAGTCTGCTGAAGCTGTGCCCACAGGTGCCCCTTCCCCCTGGTGCTCTGTCCCAGGGAGATGGAAGTTTTATCTACAAGCCCCTGATGAGGAGGAATCTAGAGAGGCAGTCTTGCTACAGTGTCTTTATGCCACTGTGGTGGGCTCCACCCAATCCAAACTTTCTGGTGGCTTTGTTTACACTGTGAGGGGAAAACCGCCTACTCAAGTCTCAATAATGGTGGATGCCCCTCCTCCCACCAAGCTCAAGTGTCCCAGGTTGACTTCGGATTGCTGTTCTGGCAGCGAGAATTTCAAGCCAGTGGATTTTAGTTTGCTGGGCTCCATGGGTATGTGATCCACTGAGCTAGACCACTTGGCTCCAGCTTCAGCCCTCTTTCCAGGGGAGTGAATGGTTCTGTTTTGCTAGCATTGCAGGTGCCACTGGGGTACAAAAGTAGAAAAAATAAATAAATTTATAAAACTCCTAGCTTGGTGTCTGCCCAAATGGCCCCCAAGTTTTGTGCTTGAAACTCAGGGCTCTTGTGGTATAGGCACCGTAGGGAACCTCCTGGTCTGTGGGTTGCGAAGACCGTGGGAAAAGTGTAGTATCTAGGCTGGAGTGCACCGTTCCTCATGGCACAGTTCTCTTGGCTTTCCTTGGCTAGAGGAGGGAATTCTTTGACCCCTTGTGCTTCCTCGGTGAGGCAGTGCACCATCCTGCTTCTGCTCGCCCTCTGTGGGCTACACACACTGTCTAACCAGTCCCAGTGAAATGAGCCAGGTACCTCAGTTGGAAATGCAGAAATCGCCTACCTTCTGCATTGGTCTCACTGGGAACTACAGACTGGAGCTGTTCCTATTCCACCATCTTGCTTGGGCATCCCGCAAATTCTTATTAATAGAAATATTTAAAATATGCTATAAGATAATGTTAGAAAATATCAAACTGATTAAATATTTGATTTTTTAAAAATTATTTCAAGGAAGCTTTTTTCAGTGACAAAATGGTTGTAAAACAATGTGACTGAAGGAAATATTCATAAAAAAGTGAAAATTGACACATATTCTTCTTGTCATTAGCAGTCCGAGACCAAATACATTACGGGTGACTTCATGAGGGCAAATGTACTCAGAAATCACTAGTGTATTTTCCTTTGTTTTTCTTTCAAATGATTAGATGAAAAAAGCAATTTGTTTACATTCTGGTGTGTCTGAAAGCCCTTTTTTTCCCATTGAAACACACACAGTCTGTCTCACACAAATAAAGCTGTTTCACATAACTGAATAAATTTAAGAGTGAATCCAAAATCCATGATTCTCCTGTCTGCTTGAAGCCTCTCCAGGCTATTGAATTAAAATAATGTCTTACAGTTCCTTTGAAGTTCAGCTATACTTAAAATATTTGAATTCCTTGAAATTTATCTGACCTTTACACTAAATTCCTCTTTGATTTACCTGAGTTGAGAGTAACCACATTTTTCTCCAAATACCTGAAAAAGATATGGAGATATAGTTAGGAGCCAAATTAAATGTTCGTCATAAGAAAAACAAAAATACTAGTTAAATTTATTAAATGTAGTGAAATGATCATTTCCCCTGGAAACACCAGTTTGTTGATGTTAACAAAATTAAAATGAAATAGAACTAGTCTAAATTAATCAAGACAAGGAAAACAGAAAAACAGTTTATATTTTCCCATAGAATTGAAGAAGCTTTTCAAGAAAAAAAGCATAAATGGCGTGGAAGGTAACTAGTTTAGTAGAAAGAAAACATAGACTACATTAGAAAATGGTGATGGAAAAAATTGGCCTTTCCCTTGGACCTCTTGATTCTTTAAGAGGTTTAGGACAAAACTCCAGGAAACTGATTGAAACTTGCACGAGGCATTTGTGTCTCCAGGTTTCTTTCTTCATCCAGCACAGCCAAGTCACTACTTCCATAAGAGATTAAAAGTTATTCTCAGAAGAAATTTACCTGAGATGTTTCAGATTTGGAGACAACAGAGGCACACAGAGATGGCACTCTTGAGGCAGCAGGGAGCTAAAGCATGGGATTCTGTGACTGTCTAAACTCCCGGGACATCTGGGCTGCATCCCTCTTGCCTCCTAGTAGAACTTGACAAACACCCTCAGCCTAGATATGAATAAAAATATAATAATGTTGAGGATAACAGTGTATATGAAAACAATGTTTTGGGGATTGGTGTGTGAATTTCCAAAGTGAAACACTTGAACACTTTACCATAGATGGCAATCTTAAAATAACAAAAGAAGGACTAGTAAATAAATTGACATGCAAAGTATTTGACACTGTTGCAAAGAAAAATGGAATAAAAAATAACTTCATTTCGTATGAGGAAAAAATGTAATACTATTTAAAAAACATCAAATTGACTTGTATGTTTCTTCACTCTCCTCAAAATGTGACTACACGCATTTGAAAATAACTCCTTTGCCTTTCCACACTCACTTATATTTTAGATGTAATGAATTGTGTAATGATGATAAAGCCAACTCATTTTGTTCAATGACAATGGAGGTTACAGAGATAATAGGGTTTGATAAGGATTTTTAGATGGTTTTCTAATCAAAATGAAAAATGCCAGAAGTCATAGGTTATCTCTAGACATTAATGAATAATTATAATTTTTAAAAAGTCAGATTCATCTGCCAGTTCACAGGGTAACAGCAATTTTTAAAAAATATTGATTCACATTGTTTCAATGTGAAGCAGGGGAGCAATTCACTGACTAGTGTAAAAATTAGTATTTAGTGTTGTGATAGGCTGATTAAAGGGCCCTCAAAAGAAAGTCTGTTCTAATCCCTAGAAACTCTGAATATTACTTTATACTTAAAAAGATAAAGAACTTTTCACATGTGTCAAATTAAGGATTTTGAAATGTAGCTATTATCTTGGATTATCATCCTGGTGGCCTCTAAATGCAATCTCAGTGTCCTTATAAGATAAAAGTAGAGGGAGATGTCAGTCAGAAGAAGACAAGGCAATGGTACCATGAAGGCAGTGATTGTGGTGATGCTATCACTAGCCAAGGAATGCCGGAAGCCATCAGAAACTGAGGGAGGTGTGCAACATTCTCTAGAGCCTCCCGAAGTAGGGCAGTCATGCTGATAACACCTTGACTTTGGCGCAGTGAAACTGATTTTAGACTCTGGCTTCCTGAGTTTTGTGAGGGAATAAATTTCTGTTGATTTAAGTCACTAATGTTGTAGTAAATTATTATGGAAGTCATAGGAAACCAATGTGAATATGTGATTGGGAAAATTCAATCAATCAGTTATCTTAACTACTTTGACATATTGTATTGTGTCATGCTCTATAAGTCTTCTCAATAAATGTCTGTATGTAATAGAGGTCTGAGCATCACAAGTGACATTTGGAACATACTTAAATTCCCAGAGGAAAAATAAAATGAGATTTCCTTGAGTAGAGTCACTTTAGAAAATTGAATAGTTATTTTTCTATTTCAAGCTCAATGCTTGATATATGTTTTTTCAAAACGAAATCCTCCACATTTTAACAGATGTTCACTGCAGAATCTTGTTTAGTCAGTGAAGTGCTTGCTTTCCTCTTAACTGATTTTCTAAAAAATATTACTTCTGTTTAACTTCTAAATATAGTTATTGTTTCACACAAATTCCAGAAATCCATGATGATATATAATACCTACGATGCACATTTTCATTTTTACTATAAATTACTTGAGCCTGTAAATTAATTATAAGATATTAAGTGCATTTCTGGGAAAAATGTTTAATGAGTAAAGGGTGGCTAATTATCCCAATAATAATTTCTGATTTTTCATATGCAAATGTGCAAACTATGTATTCAAAAAAACGGTAAGTTTGAATCATAGGCCATGGGTTGACCAATATACCCATGAGTAGTCTAAAGCAATATGATTTAATAGGTTTTACATAGGTATGAAATTACTGATTTACTAATGTATATGTTTCTTCTAAATTAGTCAATAGCCTCTATGCCAATTTTCTTGGTAGTTGCTTAAAAAGCATAGACACATTTATAAGCCACCCCTTTTTCTGTCACTCATAATAAGATAAATGCATAAGTGCATTTATAAGTGCATTTATAAATGCAAAAAACACAGATGCATTTTCTGTCACTCATAAGATAAATGACCTATAAAAGAAGCAGCAACAGGATGTTGCACTTCAAAAAACATATGACTCAATTGTGCTCCCCAAAAGTAAAGTGTGAATTTTAGCAGAGTATAAAAATAGCCAAAAATTACCTTTTTAATTAAAGACAATTACCGTTTTAATTAAGGAAAAACAATATACACAGTTACTTTTAGAAATTGCTACATACTAGGGGAACACAGATGAATGAGAAGAGGAACAGGTGCTAAGGAGCTCATAATATGACTAACATATGACTTGCTGTACCATCCTATGATAGAGATAAGAAATCATTGCTATGGAAACAGAACTGGGTAGCAAATAATTTGATTATGAGGAAAAGCCCGTCTAGAAAGCTCAGAGAGAAAGTGATGTTATTATGGCTATCACGGGGAGATGAAGAAAATCTTCTGGACATTGAACAAACAAAAAAACAAAAAATATATATGGCATTTCCTTAGCCTGCTTGATAATTTTATATACTATATTATGAATAGAAGCTGGAAGAAGAGGGTCTGCTTTTTTTTTTTTCTTTTTTTTGAGATGGAGATTCACTCTTGTTGCCCAGGCTGGAGTGCAGTGGCGTGATCTCAGCTCACTGCAATCTCTGCCTCCCAGGTTCAAGCGATTCTCCTACCTCAGCCTCCTGAGTAGCTGGGATTACAGGTGCCCGCCACCAAGCCCAGCTAATTTTTTGTGTTTTTAGTAGAGATGGGTTTTCGTCATGTTGGGCAGGCTGGTCAGGGTCTGCTCTTTTAATATAGAAAAAGAGAAGTAATTTGGAGATAGACTGTAAAAAAGAATGAACACTATGATAAATAATAGTAAACACAAGTAAGGTGTTGATTGTTTCTATATGTGTTG
Organism: Hylobates moloch; assembly: GCF_009828535.3. Lineage (NCBI taxonomy): Eukaryota > Metazoa > Chordata > Mammalia > Primates > Hylobatidae > Hylobates > Hylobates moloch. The sequence continues at coordinate 142,925,788 of NW_026652279.1, forward strand.
TATTGCTGCATTTCTGAATTATTTAATTGAATTGAGCAGATGAGTAGTTTATCCAGTGTCATATAACAATGGACAGTCTTCACTGTGGACTGTAAAATTGGAGTATGAGCTAATGCCAAGCTGCTATTAGAATTCAAAGTGAAAAATTGATAGTTCTGTAATCTTTAAAAAAAAAAACTTGCCAAACTATTAGAAATTATTTGTCAGTAACATACATACTAGGGAATGAAGAGACAGTAAAAGTAATATTTATTTAGTGTACACTAAATGGAAATACTTGAAACATTGACAATTTCTTTGTTTAAAAAGAAGTAAGAAGAGTAGTTCAAACATTGATTACCTTCTCCTTTTATATGGAACAAGGGTCTTTTCCATGCCTTAGTGAATTTCTGTCCTTCCTTCTAGGTTTGAATCAGCTTTCAACATTTTATCTCTTTTGCTTCTAATATTGTGAAAATCCTTCAGTAGTTCCTCTAACATGATATTTGTTTTCAAGAGTTACTTACTCCAGCACATCTATCACAGCCACTTTTCTCATTTATGCTGGTAACTTGGCCCTCATTAAGTTCCTCTGGCTGCATGTCTGGTGTCTCCAAAGAAAGCAGCATCCACATTTCCATGTCCACTATCTTCTAATCACATTCAATTTCATTTCCAGTGTTACCACTTTTCTGTTGTTTGCTACACCTTCATCTTTGTTGACCTATTACCTCTTTCGATTACTTATTTTTGTTAAATGTCACTTGGGCTTAACACTGGGAGACAAGGTAGTAACACAAATACATATTTTCTGTTTGTGTGTGAACTGAATCACAGATGCACAGTGACCAATTCCTGACAGTCTTTAAGAGAAGTGGGGTGATTTCCTCACTGATCATGAGGTACATCTGATATTTTTGTAGTGATGTCTGGACTAAAGAGCTAGCAGCAACGTTTATACAATTACAGTTGATATACCCAAGTAAATTTCATTTCAACTTTGTTATTAGGGAAGTGGTGTTATATAAATACACTGCAGTAACTGAATTTCATATATGTCAGAGCTTGCAAAGATAAGAAGGTTATATTATAAAATAGCAACAAGATTGCTGGGATTTCAAATAAATGTAAAATATAATAAAATTGAAGTATCAATACTCATTGTTAAAGGTGTAATATAAAATATAAAATTTCAACAATATTCAACACATCGTAATGTTATTAAACTGAGAGAAACACATAAAAAATGTTTAGCCTTTTGAGTACCCTGAAGGATGCTGCATTAGGGATCCTCAAGCCTGTGTTCTGGAGTTATTCTGCATTCCCTCTCTCTGATCTGGGACTCTGTGGTTCACTAGTAACTCTACCCTATCTATTTATACTTTGCGTGGAGCTCCTGGGGACTGATGAGAAGAGCTGCCTTTTCTTCTCCAACCACCGTTCTGCGCTTTGCTGATCTCAGTTTTCCATCTGAACTCTCTAGGCTTGCACAAACAGATCCTCAAATCCTAGTCTAACTCCATCCATTCTTCTCTAGCTCACAATCTAGAAGATTCAAAAGACCAAACTCTTCCCTGTGCCATAGCTGGCCCTTCCTGCCTTCTTTGGCCTCATCTCCTCCTGCTGTTTTTTTTCCCCCTGACCTCTCATGACAGTAGCTCAGGTCCTAGCCATTTTCACCTCTATGCTTTTGCAGTTCCCACCTTTGGGGGCATCTTTCTTTTGTGCTCCCTTCCCCGATAACGTCCCAGAGCAAGAATCCAGTTCCCCCTTCCAGACCCCTGTGGGGATCAGCACCCATGTTGTGCTGGGTCTGTGGTCCAGCCACCTGGGGAGGTGCTCTCTCCCCTAGGTGGCTCATTTATCTCTTATCTCCCTGTCTGCTGACCTCCCCTAGTGCTTGGAAATCAATCTTGGGACTCAGTCTTTTCCTGGTTGGGGGGTGGGAGGGAAGGGCATGAGCAATCCTCCCCTCTCCACCCCACACCCAAGCCCCAACACCGTCTCTCTTTCTCTCCCTCCAAAGATACTGGCCTGCGCCTCCAACGACGTCACTAACCCCACCACCCAGCTCCCAGACCTTCCCTGGTCTCCCACAGAAGTGTTGAGATGCGCTGGTCCCCACACTCTTTGGCCAGGAATACCTTCTGAGAAACAAGCAATATGGCGACCCCGGCTGAAAGGCAGACAATTGAACATCTCCATTTCCCTTTTTCCAGCTAAACACTGAAAGTTCTACCTAGAGAATCTTCACATTCATTATATAATGGGCCTGCAGCTTCCTGGGCTCCTGCAGCAAAACCCTGTCTCCTACTTCCCCAGGGATGGAAGCAGAGGTCCTGGAAACCACTCTGGCTGGGTCACCCAAACCCTGAGTAGAGATGGCCAGCAAATATAATAATCATGCTATTTATTTACGCAAATGAACAACAGCAATACATCCTCGTTACTCATAAAAATAAAGTTTACTTCAGCAACTCACTGTAACATGAGTTTCCCCTAATCCTCTCGCAAGGTTGGCTTCATATCTATCTTCTTAAAAACAAACAAAAACTAACTTACTTAAGTTTTATCATTCAAATAATAAGCCTCAAGACATAAATTTTCAACAGTCTAGAGTTGACAATGATGCATATCACTTATTTAAGCATTTATAGTTAAACATATGAATTTGTTATCATAAAAATAATGATATAGGAAAGACCAAGCTTTAACTCTCTCACTTCCTCTCCAAGATCTGACAGAAATGTTCAAAGGAAAATAAACATGACAATAAAATGGGGGGGTGGAGTAGTTAATCAATGTGAAAACAAGTGAATTAAGATAAAGCAATTATTCAAAATTCAAATAATTTCTGTAGGTAAATGACAGAGGATTTGTAATGAAGGGAACTAGTAAGTATTAATGTCTACCTTACAGATGACAAGAACATTGTGAGAAGTTACAGGAAGAAGAAGGAAATTCTGACAAACCTTGAAGCATCAAATTGTAGGGTTGAGGATCAGAGTCAATGAGGGGTCACAGAGACAATTACAATTCTTACCTTTGTGAAACAAAAATCTTCAGGCCCCCAAATCACCAAGCTTAAGGGAAAAGTCAACCTGGGAACTGCTTAGCCCCAACCTTTCTCCCATTCTATTCAAAGTGAACCCTCTGTTCACCGAGATACATACGTATCTGAGTGCCTCCTTTAGAGGGGCTCATGAGAAACTCAAAAGAATGCAACCATTTGTCTCTTATCTACCAATGACCTGGAAGCCCCCTCCCCACTTTGAGTCTTCCCGCCTTTGCTTTGAGTTGTCCTGTCTTTCCAGAAAGAACTAATGTTCATCTTGCATATATTGATTGATGTCTCATGTCTCCCTAAAATATTTAAAACCAAACTGTGCTCAGACCACCTTGGGCACGTGAGAACCTCCTGAGGCTGTCTCACAGGTGCTTGTCCTCAATCTTGGCAAAATAAACTTTCCAAATTAACTGAGACCTGTCTCAGATTTTCTGAGTTCACACCTTTTAGTAACGATTGTTGAATTCAAAGGCTATGGCTGCAGGGTTAAATGATTGAACACTAGGGTGAAACATTTGCTCCACATTAATTCTCTACAGATGCAAAGGCTCACTTCGATGTGGGGGAAATCTTTTGGAAGTAGAAGAAATTCCATTAGTTTGGAGAAATGAGACTAGGGAAGAAGAGAATGCCAGCAATCAGAGAAGTGAAAATTACTCTACCCAAAACGACTTTTGCTCAAATAATCTAACAATATTTAGATTTAAAAGTCTTGAATATACACAGGGAAGAGTTTTAAGCAGTGAAATTTAAGTTATTTACAAATTTGGTTATGGAAACTAGAATGAAAATATCACTTACTGGCACAGTAGGAGGAAAAGCAAGCACTGCTTTCTTTTTTAATGTTTAAAAACTATACACCATTTCTTTGAAATATACTCCGGCCATGACATTTTTGTAGGTTAGCCTTAACAATTTCAGGTACTTATTGTGTTCCTTCTCTAGCTTCAGAGTGAAAGGGCAAGCTATTTATCACGCTAGGTGGTTCACAGGGCCTGGTGGAAATAAGGCTACCTTGTGTTCACCATTTCCATCAAGAACCACAATGTTTGAAAATAATTTGTTGCACAATACATTCTACAAAGACAATGGGGAAATTGCTAGAATTCTACTTACCACAACATTGAGAATAGTTTCCTTTGTAGAGAGGTCATATTCCTTCAGTAAGAATGAAGGATTTGGGGTTTTTGAGGTGGATTTCATGATTGACAGCAACATGTAGGAAATGCCACATATCACAGGTAAACTGTGGAGACAGAATCACATTTTGGTTTCAGATTATTTTTACAATTTTCATTAAAAACAAATTTTATTGTGTTAATATGTAAACAATATTGACCTGTTATTGGTATGTCATAGGCAAATATCTGTTCATTATTTTCACTGTTAATAAATTGATTTAAGTAAAATAATTAAAACAAGAAGCCACTGGGGGCAGTTTAAAGGGAAGAAACAACCAATTTCAAAGTCATAGATTTACAGGAAGGACTTGACACGCTTACTCTAGGGCATATTACATATATTTGATGAGGAGGTCCACACTGTGGTAGAGATTTGGTGGTCAGTCCTGACCAAACCTTAGAGGGTACTTATAAGACACCACAAAATAGAGGGTATGGGTTTTTTTCTGTTTTGTGATCAGTTTGCTTGTTTTAGCACTCAGGGCTTTTTATTTGTTGTTTAATTTTTTGAATTTTTTTAAGTCAGAAAGATCTCTGGGTTATCTCATGTGCTAAGGAAAAACTATTTTGGTTTTTCCAACTTTAATAGTTAGTATTTGTAGGGGAGGCAATCAGGAAAAGATATGCCATTAACTGTTAGCAGTGTGAAATCTGTAAGACTTAGTCTCTGTGATCTCAACCAAAGCCTTCTGAGTCCTGGAACTTTGCTTTGGGACGATCTTACTCTACCCATTTATATACTGTACTTAACAGTTTGTAGCTAATTTACAGGGGTGATATCTTTTATATCATTCATGAATAGCCTTTTTTAAAAAAGTAATAATCCCTGAATACAAAAATGGAAGTGGAAAATTTATAATCATAACCCCCCAATTGGGAGTATTATAAGTTTGTAATGCTTGAAGCACTACCTCTTAAGATGATAAATTTATAAATGAGAATTTTGATTTAAACTATTAAACTATTGTTAAATAAATGCCAATTCTATAAAAAAATTAAGAACACATAATGATAAAGGATGACAAAAGTATACATATTTATAAATATTTTCCAATGTACCCATTTAGCAGATCATAAGTTTATATCTACAGTAGCTAAGGTGTAATTACTTTAGTAAAGTCTTTCCCACTTTAGGTTCTATATATTATACACCTCCATTGAAGTTTCTGTTTCTCTTTCCTAGCACTCATAACATTACTAGTATTTTCTCATCTTCATCTGCCAAGACTATGTATCTACTTCATTGTCCTGGTTCTCACCTCTCCCTGGTTTCAAAGCTATGCATAGATTTCAGGGACTATCACAAGCAAATCCCTGATTGAACATTGAATCACACATTCTTCAGTCAACCCAACTAAACATAAAAAGTCTGCAAAAAGGTCTGAGCTGCCACTCAGGAGACAGAGTTTTATCCCTGTTTATTTCTGGTTTAATAATAAAAACTATAATTTTCAAAGCATAGTGCTGAATTCAGTGTAATCACAATATAATATTCACAATATCCAGGGCAAGATCAGAAATTGCTCAACATAAAAAAAGAAAAATATTAGAGATTCTCAAGAGAAAAACAATCAACAAAGAGTAACACTAGGTGTATTTGTCAGGGTTCTCTAGAGGGTCAGAACTAGTAAGACAGATGTATATATGAAAGAGATTTTGTTAAGGAGTATTGACTCACGCCATCACAAGGTGAACTACCACAATAGGCCGTCTGTAAGCCGAGGAGCAAGGAAGCCAGTCCAAGTCCCAAAAGTAGGGAAGCCAACAGTGCAGCCTTCAGTCTGTGGGTGAAGGCCCAAGAACCCCTGGCAAATCACAGGCTAAGTCCAAGAGTTCAAAAGCTGAAGAACTTGGAGTCTAATGTTCAAGGGCAGGAAGCATCCAGTACAGGAGAAAGATGAAGACTCAGCAAGTCTGCTCTTCCATCTTCTTCTGCCCACTTTATTCTAGCTGTGCTGGCAATTGATTAGATGATGCCCACTCAGATTGAGGGTGGGTCTGCCTCTCCCAGTCCACTGAATCAAATGTTAATCTCCTTTGGCAACACCATCACAGACAAACAGAAATAATACTTAATATCCTTCAATCCAATCAAGTTTACACTCAGCATTAACCATCATACCTTAACTTTTAGCTTCCTGTCTAGTAAACAAATCTAGATAAGGAAATACAAAGATAGGCATATCTTGACTGGTATGGCATTACTTGAGAAATTTCTTTGTAAAATTTCATTTTTTTTCCATCAACAGTAAAAATGTTGACTGCCTTCACCCTAATAAGTATTGAATCTAGTCTCAAATTCAATTTAGTTGCCTTCTCAGCTCTTTCATTCTGTGACTGTAGACTGATGCAATGTGTTTCGTTTAGCTATACTCTCATGCTCCTTCCTACAATTAGATTATAGGTATTATAGCCTATATTCATGCATCATTTTCCAGTTTTAATCAAACTATCATTTAATTTTTCATATACTCTTCTTTTCTAGAATGACCTGTGTCTGATTTGTTGATGCTAGACAGAAAATCAAATGATAAATTTGGAGCCAAAGTGTAAAGTACAATATAACATTGTTTTAAGAGACAGATTATGAAATAAAGTTAGGAGGTAATCTCTAGGAATAAACCCCTTGTAATTAAGAGCAAACATGAAGTAGATTACTCTGTAGTAGTACCACTTCCTATGTGGAGGTTTGAATTGAGTTGAAATTGGAAAGAATTCTGAAGTGTAGAAATGGTTGCAGAGTTTTCTCTATTTAGTCTTCACTATTAAACCCTTTTGGCCTTGGCAGAAGGTATCAATTGGCACTAAGGACATCAACAAATGTCCACATCTAATATCTGTGCTACATCAAGCCTTGTGCTAAAAGGCCTCCGCTACATATATTTTGATCTTAGAACTAACATATGTGTTTCTCTGTTTCACAAAACAGGAATTGAAAAGTAACTCAATGGAAAAAGTTGAGTCCAGATGACTTACAAACAGTAATGTTTGTAAAAATGTAAATGTCATATGCACCATCTCACAATTCAAAAATTTTGTGGAAAAGCCAAAACTCAATACTTCCATATAGAATAGAGTTTTCTTTTTGTATTGTCAAAGTCTTTGATTGTAAGAAATAAAACTTTGCTATAGCTATCTTAAGCAGAAGTAGACTTTATTGGAACTCAAAATAAGTTAGATTATCAGGCTTGTGAAATGGGCAGAAACCATGGAAACGTGGTGGGATAAAAAAGCACGAAGCAGAAACAACCTGGCCAATATAACACCACCCTAACTTCAGGATATAATTAACGCTGCTTGCACAAATGTAAACCTGCACCTCTTGCCTCACTTAACTCTGGAGGAACATTGTCTGGCCCTGACTAGGTCACGTTTCTATCCTCTGGACAAAGCAGATAGCAAAAAATTACAGATCTTGGCCGGGCGCAATGGCTTACGTCTGTAATTCCAGAAATTTGGGAGGCTGAGGCAGGGGATTACCTAAGGTCGGGAGATGGAGACCAGCCTGACCAACATGGTGAAACCCCCCTCTCTACTAAAAATATAAAAATTAGCCAGGCGTGTGGTGGCAGGTGCCTGTAATCCCAGGTACTCAAGAGGCTGAGGCAAAATAATCGCTTGAGCCTTGGAGGTGGAGGTGGCAGTAAGCCAAGATTGTGCCCCATTGCACACCAGCCTGGGCAACAGAACAAGACTCTGTCTGAGGGAAAAAAAAAAAAAGCCATTACAGATCTCGGCTTCTGTGATGGGAAGCATGAAACACATACTTGAGACAACACAGACTAATTACAGCATATTAGAGAAAAATTAAAAGTATACATATATTTAGAAAATGTTAGAAATGTCCAGAAATTAGTTTCTTACTGATAATTATATTGTAGTATGTTTAAATATAAATAAAGTTTTTGAAAATTTCTTGGCTCTGTATCATTCTTCTCAAATCCCTGGGGCAGACCACGGAGATGACTGTCCTTTATTCTGGATAAATATGCACAGTGCATTCTAGATACCACATCTTAGAGAAAGAATATGGCGAATATTTGTAATAATGACTACAGCACAACCTATCCTCATTTTTTCTCACTTTCAAACCTGCAAATAAGAGTCATTTCTCCATGATTTGAACAATTCCTTCTCCATTTCATCTCATTTCCAGACCAGATTCCTGATTGAAAATGCATTGTGCTACAGAAAATGAATGAATGAATGAATAAGACTCTAAGGAATAATATACCAGTTTGTCTTAATTGTCTCTTTAGAGCTAGAGAATTTCGAGTATTGTTTCTTTACCACATTTTCAAAGGTTCTATATTCTTTTAGTTGAAGGCCTTCACCTACTCTACTTCTCAGTTGTTTCTCAGTCATCCACCTGGATAAATGCTGATTGCATAACATGGCCCAGCATCCATTTTATTTCATAAATATAAAAAACAATTATGTTATAAACATATGAGAAAATGAAATTGAATTGATGAAAATTTTAATTCAAGTTATTCCTTTATGTGTCCAGTATCCCTCTGCTTTGTAAGGCAAAATCCTTAATTTAGAAAGTAACATTAATGAGTAGATTTTAAACAAGCTCTTACGTTAGCAAGATTCTGTTCTCAGTACCGTGATTTATCTTACCTATGCCCTAGGTCAGATTACATAAAACAGTACTTCAAGGGTGCTATAATCTGTTTTTCAAGCCAATCTTTTGAGCACAAAGTGTAGTACTGATGATATGGTGTGAATGTTTGTTTCCCTAAATCTCATGTTGAAATGCAACGCCCAGAATTGGTGGAAGGACACAGGATCATGGGGGTGGCTTTCTTATGAATGGTTTAGTACCTTCCCTTTGCTGCTGTTCTCATAATAGTGAGTGAGTTCTCATGAGATTTGATGGCTTAAAAGTGTGTGGCACCTCCCTTCCTTCGTTGTCTCTCTTTGCTCCTGCTCTGACCATGTGAAATGCTGGATCCCCCTTTGCCTTCTGTCATGATTGTAAATTTCCTGAGGCCTCCCCAGAAGCCAAACAGATGCCAGCATCATACTTCCTGTATAGCCTGTGGAACTGTGAGCCAGTTAAATCTCTTTAAAAATGACCCAGTCTCAGGTATTTATTTATTGCAATGTGAGAATGGACTAATGCAATCAAGTGAAATTTGAGAGAGAAATGTCACATTGCAAAAAGCAGTGACAGAAAATCAAAAGCCTGAATTCTATATGCCTGAATTCTATATTTGTATGTTTGTGAGAGAAAGAAAAAAAGGACTGAATAACTGAAAGACAGTCTTTACAATCTCAATGGAAGTTAGAATGTATTAATAGTAATAATACCCATGATAGTATATATATATACAACTGTAAAATTCCAAAATTGAGTAAATATGAAACTATATACTTCATAACCATTTCAGTATTTTCATCCAGTGTTCTCTGTAAAAACACAGTTTTGCTCTATAAGTGTTATATAAGTGCCAAACATTAGGTGGTTAATGAATAAGAATCCTAAAATAGGCTAAGATGTATTACCATATAATTTTCCAAAGGGTCTGTATAAGTTTAAAATTCCATTTTATTGATCAGCCATATTGTTACAGCGATTTGGAAGGGTATTTTGCAGGTATAATTGATCTAAAGATTATATTAATCATTCTTAAGTTTTCACAATCTACTTAGAGTTAATATTGTATCATATCACATATAATATTAGCAACCGTGAAATCCTATGGATCCATTAACTAAGTCCCAATCTGTAATTCATGCTATAGTTATCTTATAGAACCTGTCTACATATATTAGAAACTCACCCCTCCCATACACACACAAACTATGACATTTTTAAAAATATTATTTCTGCTTTTAAAGAAATGAAGAGAAAAAGTATATTTTATGTGTATCTAGACATAACTCATCTTTGATTATCTTTATTTCTCCAGACCTTAGATCTTAATGAAGATCTGGTATTATTTTCTTACAATGTAGAATGTCCATTAGTATATCTTGAGGTGAAAATTTGCTGTCAATAAATTCTCTAAGCTTTGGCTTATCTAAGAATCTGTTTATTTCATCTACTCTTTCAATGATATTTTTGCTGAATATAGACTTCTGAGTTTACAGGTTATTTTTCTCTCCATGCATTGAAGAGGCTGGTCCACTATCTTCTGACCTTTACAATTTTTGATGACTATTTACTGGTAATCTAAATTTTTCTTCCTTTATGTGTATTATGGCATTTTCTCTGTTTTTACAATATTGTATTTATATTTGTTTTAATTTAAACTTGCAACAGATAAGGCTTCAAATGACCAAACTACTCTGAGCTACTCCATTCAAACCAATGGCAAAGAAGTTAAAAGCTTTAAAAAAAAAATTAGGCGAATGGATAACTAGAATAACCAATGCAGAGAAGTCCTTAAAGGACCTTATGGAGTTGAAAACCAAGGCACGAGAGCTACGTGATGAATGCAGAAGCCTCAGTAGCTGATGCAGTCAACTGGAAGAAAGGGTATCAGTGATGGAAGACAAAATGAATGAAATGAAGCGAGAAGAGAAGTTTAGAGAAAAAAGAATAAAAAGAAACAAAGCCTACAAGAAATATGGGACTATGTGAAAAGACCAAATCTACATCTGATTGGTGCACCTGAAAGTGATGGGGAGAATGGAACCAAGTTGGAAAACACTCTGCAGGATATTATCCAGGAGAACTTCCCCAATCTAGCAAGGCAGGCCAACATTCAAATTCAGGAAATAAAGAGAATGCCAAAAGATACTCCTTGAGAAGAGCAACTCCCAAGACACATAATTGTCAGATTCATCAAAGTTGAAATGAAGGAAAAAATGTTAAGGGCAGCCAGAGAGAAAGGTCGGGTTACCCACAAAGGGAAGGCCATCAGACTAACAGCTGATCTCTTGGCAGATATTCTACAAGCCAGAAGAGAGTGGGGAACAATATTCAACATTCTTAAAGGAAAGAATTTTCAACCCAGAATTTCATATCCAGCCAAACTAAGCTTTATAAGTGAAGGAGAAATAAAATACTTTACAGACAAGCAAATGCTGCGAGATTTTGTCACCACCAGGCCTGCCCTAAAACAGCTCCTGAAGGAAGCACTAAACATGGAAAGGAAAAATCAGTACCAGCCACTGCAAAACCATGCCAAATTGTAAAGACCATCGAGGCTAGGAAGAAACTGCAACAACTAACGAGCAAAATAACCAGCTAACATCATAATGACAGGATCAAATTCACACATAACAATATTAACTTTAAATGTAAATGGGCTAAATGCTCCAACTAAAAGACACAGACTAGCAAACTGGATAAAGAGTCAAGACCCATCAGTGTGCTGTATTCAGGAAACCCATCTAACATGCAGAGACACACATAGGCTCAAAATAAACGGATGGAGGAAGATCTACCAAGCAAACGGAAAACAAAAAAAGGCAGGGGTTGCAATCCTAGTCTCTGATAATACAGACTTTAAACCAATAAAGATCAAAAGAGACAAGGCCATTACATAATGGTAAAGGGATCAATTCAACAAGAAATGCTAACTATCCTAAATATATATGCACCCAATACAGGAGCACTCAGATTCATAAAGCAAGTCCTTAGTGACCTACAAAGAGACTTAGACTCCCACACAATAACAATGGGAGACTTTAACACCCCACTGTCAGCATTACACAGATAAACGAGACAGAAAGTTAACAAGGATACCCAGGAATTGAACTCAGCTCTGCACCAAGCAGACCTAATAGACACCTACAGAACTCTCCACCCCAACTCAACAGAATATACATTCTTTTCAGCACCACACCACAACTGCTCCAAAATTGACCACATAGTTGGAAGTAAAGCACTCCCCAGCAAATGTAAAAGAACAGAAATTATAACAAACTGTCTCTCAGACCACAGTGCAATCAAACTAGAACTCAGGATTAAGAAACTCACTCAAAACCACTCAACTACATGGAAACTGAACAACCTGCTCCTGAATGACTACTGGGTAAATAATGATAGGAAGGCAGAAATAAAGATGTTCTTTGAAATCAACGAGAACAAAGACACAACGTACCAGAATCTCTGGGACACATTCAAAGCAGTGTGTAGAGGGAAATTTATAGCACTAAATGCCCACAAGAGAAACACCCTAACATCACAATTAAAAGAACTAGAAAAGCAAGAGCAAACACATTCAGGTGTTTGCAAGAGCAAACACATCCACAGCTAGCAGAAGGCAAGAAATAACTAAGATCAGAGCAGAACTGAAGGAAATAGAGACACAAAAAACCCTTCAAAAAATTAATGAATCCAGGAGCTGGTTTTTTGAAAAGATCAACAAAATTGATAGACCACTAGCAAGACTAATAAAGAAAAGAGAGAAGAATCAAATAGATGCAATAAAAAATGATAAAGGGGACATCACCACCGATCCCACAGAAATACAAACTACCATCAGAGAATACTATAAACACCTCTATGCAAATAAACTAGAAAATCTAGAAGAAATGGATAAGTTCCTCGACACATACACCCTCCCAAGTCTAAATCAGGAAGAAGTTGAATCTCTGAATAGACCAATAACAGGCTCTGAAATTGGGGCAATAATCAATAGCTTACCAACCAAAAAAAGTCCAGGACCAGATGGATTCACAGCTGAATTCTACCAGAAGCACAAAGAGGAGCTGGTACCATTCCTTCTGAAACTATTCCAGTCAATAGAAAAAGAGGGAATCCTCCCTAACTCATTTTATGAGGCCAGCATCATCCTGATTCCAAAGCCTGGCAGAGACACAACCAAAAAAGAGAATTTTAGACCAATATCCTTGATGAATATCGATGCAAAAATCTTCAATAAAATACTGGCAAACTGAATCTAGCAGCACATCAAAAAGCTTATCCACCATGATCAAGTGGGCTTCATCCCTGAGATGCAAGGCTGGTTCAACATATGCAAATCAATAAACGTAATCCAGCATATAAACAGAACCAAAGACAAAAACCACATGATTCTCTCAATAGATGCAGAAAAGGCCTTTGACAAAATTCAACAAGCCTTCATGCTAAAAACTCTCAATAAATTAGGTATTGATGGGACGTATCTCAAAATAATAAGAGCTATCTATGACAAACCCACAGTCAATATCATACTGAATGGGCAAAAACTGGAAGCATTCCCTTTGAAAACTGGCACAAGACAGGGATGACCTCTCTCACCACTCCTATTCAACATAGTGTTGGAAGTTCTGGCCAGGGCAATCAGGCAGGAGAAGGAAATAAAGGGTATTCAATTAGGAAAAGAGAAAGTCAAATTGTCCCTGTTTGCAGATGACATGACTTTATATCTAGAAAACCCCATTGTCTCAGCCCAAAATCTCCTCCAGCTGATAAGCAACTTCAGCAAAGTCTCAGGAGAAAAAATCAATGTACAAAAATCACAAGCATTCTTATACACCAATAACAGACAATCAGAGAGCAAAATCATGAGTGAACTCCCATTCACAATTGCTTCAAAGAGAATAAAATACCTGGGAATGCAACTTACAAGGGATGTGAAGGATCTCTTCAAGGAGAACTACAAACCACTGCTCAGTGAAATAAAAGAGGATACAAACAAATGGAAGAATATTCCATGCTCATGGGTAGGAAGAATCAACATCATGAAAATGGCCATACTGCCCAAGGTAATTTATAGATTCAATGCCATCCCCATCAAGTTACCAATGACTTTCTTCACAGAATTGGAAAAACTACTTTAAAGTTCATATGGAACCAAAAAAGAGCCCTCATTGCCAAGTCAATCCTAAGCCAAAAGAAGAAAGCTGGAGGCATCATGCTACTTGACTTCAAACTATACTACAAGGCTACAGTAACCAAAACAGCATAGTACTGGTACCAAAACAGAGATATAGACCAATGAAACAGAAGAGAGCCCTCAGGAATAATGCTGCATATCTACAACTATCTGATCTTTGACAAACCTGACAAAAACAAGCCATGGGGAAAGGATTCCCTGTTGAATAAATGGTGCTGGGAAAACTGGCTAGCCATATGTAGAAAGCTGAAACTGGATCCCTTCCTTACACCTTAAACAAAAATTAATTCAAGATGGATTAAAGACTTAAATGTTAGACCTAAAACCATAAAAACCCTAGAAGAAAACCTAGGCAATACCATTCAGGACATAGGCATGGGCAAGGACTTCATGTCTAAAACACCAAAAGCAATGGCAACACAAGCCAAAATTGACAAATGGGATCTAATTAAACTAAAGAGCTTCTGCACAGCAAAAGAAACTACCATCAGAGTGAACAGGCAACCTACAGAATGGGAGAAAATTTTCACAACCTACTCATCTGACAAAGGGCTAATATCCAGAATCTGCAATGAACTCCAACAAATTTACAAGAAAAAAAAAAAACCATCAAAAAATGGGTGAAGGACATGAACAGACACTTCTCAAAAGAAGACATTTATGCAGCCAAAAAACACATGAAAAAATGCTCATCATCACTGGCCATCAGAGAAATGCAAATCAAGACCACAATGAGATACTATCTCACACCAGTTAGAATGGCAATCATTAAAAAGTCAGGAAACAACAGTTGCTGGAGAGGATGTGGAGAAATAGGAACACTTTTACACTGTTGGTGGGACTGTAAACTAGTTCAACCATTGTGGAAGTCAGTGTGGCAATTCCTCAGGGATCTAGAACTAGAAATACCATTTGACCCAGCCATCCCATTACTGGGTATATACCCAAAGGGTTATAAATCATGCTGCTATAAAGACACATGGACACGTATGTTTATAGCAGCACTATTCACAATAGCAAAGACTTGGAACCAACCTAAATGTCCAACAAGGATAGACTGGATTAAGAAAATGTGGCACATATACACCATGGAATACGATGCAGCCATAAAAAATGATGAGTTCATGTCCTTTGTAGGGACATGGATGAAACTGGAAACCATCATTCTCAGTAAACTATCACAAGGACAAAAAACCAAACACCACATGTTCTCACTCATAGGTGGGATTTGAATAATGAGAACTCATGGACACAGGAAGGGGAACATCACACACCGGGGACTGTTGTGGGGTGGGGGGAGGGGCGAGGGATAGCATTAGGAGATATACCTAATGCTAAATGACGAGTTAATGGGTGCAGCACACTAACATGGCACATGTATACATATGTGACAAACCTGCACATTGTGCACATGTACCCTAAAACTTAAAGTATAATAATAATAAAATTTAAAAAAATAAATAAATAAAATCAAATAAACTTGCTCTAATTTTTAGGCAAAGCCATAGTTTACTTTGTATGCATAATGTCTTAGGTTTGCTGAGCTTTTCAATTATGAAAATTTATATTCTTTATCAAATTGTGGATTTTTTTGGCCACTTTTCTTCAAATTTTTTCCTTTCTCATTCTCTCTTCTTGTTAAGAGCTTTAATTACACATATGTGAGTTCTTTAGATGATGTCTCAAAGATCACTTAGGCTCTGCTTCTTTTCATATAAATGGTTTTTTTCCTTCTTCCAATTAGATGATTTTAGTTCATTCATCTTAAAATTAACTGCATCTGTTCTGTAATAACTGTTCTAAATAAATCTACTTAGTTATTATATTTTACCCAATGTGTTACATTTTAAGCTCTGAAATTTTCAGTTTTATGATTTGTATTTTTATGCAGACCTTTTGTATCTTCTCTATCATTGAAAGCATTTTTTTTACATTATCGAGAAAAATAATGATAGCTATTTTAAAATTCTTCTTTGCTAATTTTAACATCTGCATAACCCCATGATATGGTTTGGCTTTGTCTGCACCCAAATCTCATCTTGTATTGTAGCTCCCATAATTCTCATGTGTCATGAGAGGGACCCAGTGGGAGGTAATTGAATCATGGAGACAGGTATTTCCCATGCTGCTCTCATGGTGGTGAATATGTCTCACCAGAACTGATGGTTTTATAAAAGGGTAGCTCCCCTGTACAGGCTCTTAACTGCCACCATGTAAGACATGCCTTTGCTTTACCTTTGCCTTCTGCCATGATTGTGACGGTTCCCCAACCATGTAGAACTGTGAATCCTTTAAAGTTATTTTTCCTTATAAATTATTCAGTCTCAGGTGTTTCTTCAGAGCTGTATGAAAATGGACTAATACAGTAAATTTGTACCAGTAGAGTAGGGTACTGCTATAAGGACCCAAAAATGTGGAGATGACTTTGGACCTGGGTAACAAGCAGAGGTTGGAACAGTTCAGAGGGCTCAGAGGAAGACAGAAAAATGTGGGAAACTTTGGAACTTCTGCACCATGCACCTGGAAAAGCCATAAACACTCAAGGCCAGCCTGTAAAAGCAGCAAGAATGGGGAGCCACAGGGAGGGAGCTACCCAAGGCTGTGGGAACCCACCTCAGCATGACCTGGATGTTAAACATGGAGCCAAAAGAGATCATTTCAAAGCCTTAAGATTTGACTGCCCTGCTGGATTTCAGACTTGCATAGGCCCTTAGCCCCTTCATTTTAGCCAATTTCTCCCATTTGGAATGGGTGTATTTATCCAATGCCTGTATCCCCATTGTATCTAAGAAGTTAACTAACTTGCTTTGATTTTATAGGCTCATCAATGGAAGGCATTTGCCTTATCTCAAATGAGTCTTTGGAGTTGGACTTTTTAGTCCAACTGATGTTGAAATGAGTTAAGACTTTGGGGGACTATTGGCAAGGCATGATTGGTTTTGAAATGTGAGGACCTGAGATCTGGGAGAAGCCAGGGTGGAAAGATACAGTTTAGTTGTGTCCCCACCCAAATCTTATCTTGAATTATAGCTCCTGTAATCCCCATGTTTCAAGGGAGGGACCCAGTGAGAGGTAATTGAATCATGGGGGCAGGTATTTCCCATGCTGTTCCCCTGATAGTGAATAAGTCTCATGAGAACTGATGGTTTTATAAAAAGGGCAGTTCCCTGCACATGCTCTCTTACCTGCCACCATGTAAGACATACCTTTGTTCCTTCTTCACCTTCCGCCATGATTGTGAGGTCTCCCCAACCATGTGAAACTGTGATTCCATTAAAGCTGTTTTTCCTTGTAATGTACTTAGTCTTGGGTATTTCTTCTTAGCAGTATGAAAATGGACTAATACACAAGGCAACTATACTAATGATAATGACCAATGTACTTTTTATGGTAAAGCAATTTGTGGCCAAAACAAAACAGGAAAATGAGAAATAATGTCTGCTAGATATGATTCTCCTAAAAAAAATTCTGCATTATTTAAGTTGTAGCACACATTTTGTGGCTAGCTCATTACCTTTGCTATAGTGAAATATGTATCTTCTTGATATTTAATAAGAAGATAATTCTTATACTGCTTATAATTTATATTTATGAAAAATTAGTTTCAATGAGTATTCAAATAATTTTAAATGTCTTGTATTTTATATTTGTAAAATATGTAAATTATTGTATTCATATTTTAATTGCCTTGTTTTTGAAATATAAACTGAAAGCTAACATGTCAACATCAAAATCAATTTTCAAAATAGTAATAGAATGCATTAGCATCATTAATTATTAGTTAATAGGATTTGTTTTCTATGTCAAAAACACGTTTATAATTTATATGAATTTGTTAGCAAAATTATGTATTCTATTTCTTTTCGCTATTAATATAACTATTAATTATAGTTCCTACAAATTAACATCCATGTGACAATGTATCCTAAAAATCTCATGTAGTCCATTACTTATCAAAAAAACTTTTAAAATTGTTTTACATTTTTTCTGTTGAAAAATTTAACAAAAAGAGAATAGATAAATTCCTACTGTATTGTATAAATAGAAGTTCTATAAGGAAGTTTTAAGGGGTGAATAACTTTTTATCAGCATAACTTAAAATGAAGGTCACAGTATTTTATAGATATGTAAGAAGAAATCCTTCACAGACTCCATCACTATGATGTCCAGGATGAGGACATGCTGGGAAATTAAAAGGAGAATTAAGTATCTTTTCAAAAAGGAATTACAATGTAGACGAGGAGTAAAAAATACACACGAGGCAGTTAAGTAGAAATATAAGGTAAATATGCTAAAGCTATTTTATGCAGATGATTTTAAGTGCAAATGAAAGTCTTGAGAAAAGACTCAATGAAGCATATGGGTCTTGAGATAAGCCAAGCTCTATTGAGAAGGCCAATGAAAAGAGCAGTGCCAGGCTATTCTAGAGCAATGTGAAGAAATTAATCAAGTCTAGAGAGCAAATGCATGTAATTTTCTGTGGTCCCAGAGCAAAAAGAAAAAGATTTAAATGTACAATAGAGGTTTTCAGAGTCTCTAACAACTCTACGTACATCATGTATAGACTTTCTATGTATGTAGTTTTGTTAGAGAGTTGAGTAACCCTGATTCTTAGCTGTGATGATTAACGGATTATTGAAATAACTTTGACAAAAGTAAATGTGAATAAATATAAATATATATATATGAGATCAAGTTATCATTGTTAAGATGATATAATGGAGATTCTGCACCTATAGAAAATGTGCCTCAATATTACTGCTTTCTGTTTATATCCCCCCTAAATTTATATGAGGAATCCTAATCCCCAGCATCATTGTAATGGGAAGGTGAAGTCTTTGAAAGGTGGTTAGAAGTAAGGATTTTGGGTAAACCTCTCATGAAGGGGATTAGTTACCCAAAGTGTCCCCAGGGGTCTGCTTTGCTTCTTCCACCATGTGAGAATTCAGTGAGAAGGGGCTATCTATAAGAAACTGAGTCCTTGCCAGACACTGAATCTGCCAGTATTTTGATCTTGAACTTCTCAGTGTCTAGAACGGTAAAAAATGAATTTCTGTTTTTTACAAGCCACCCAGTCAATGGTATTTTGATTTATTAACCTGGATATATTTAAATAGGGGCTACTAAAATTATTATGAATTTAAGTGAAGATAGAGGCATACTTTCCACATTTGCTATAGAAATAGTATACTTGTTTTAATTATAGAAATTATGTATTTTAATGCATTCAGAGAATAAGTCTAATTGTTATAATTCTAGTCACAATGAATAATAGCCTTTTACTTAAATAAGATAATAAGACAAGTAATCTCAGTGTTTAGTTTGTTTTGTAATGTTGTAGAGCTTAGGAAAGGAAATCTGGGTATGAATGACTTTGATCCCTCCATTATTCACAAAGTGGAAGAAGAAGAGTCTAGCTGTTATTTTAGCATTATTGTCCCTGTGGTGATATTATAAATATACGTCATTTTAAATGAGTCTTTAAAACAAAAACTAAAGAGCAAATCTTTTTAAATTTTAAAAGAAACCTTAAAAATAATTTTAAAAAATTCTTTGAAAGTCAATATTTATCTTGCAGGAAAATATAAAGGGAAAAAAAGCCTGTTGTATTAGTCTGTTTGCAAACTGCTAATAAAGACATGCCCAAGACTGGGTAATTTATAAATGAAAGAGGTTTAGTTGACGCACAGTTCCACATAGCTGGGTAGGCCTCCCAATCACCGTGGAAGGGAAATGAGGAACAAAGTCTTACATGGCAGCAGGCAAGAGAGCTTGTGCAGGGGAACTCCCATTTATAAAAGCATCAGACCTGGTGAGACTTATTCACTACTCGGAAAGAATAGTATGGGGAAACCACATCCATGATTCAATTATCTCCATCTGTACCTGCCCTTGATATGTGGGGATTATTACAATTCAAAGTGAGATTTGGGTAGAGACACAGCCAAATCATATCATTGCACCCCAGCCCCTCCCAAATCTCATGTTCTCACATTTCAAAACCAATCATGCCTTCCCAACAATTCCCTGAAGTCTTAACTGATTTCAGCATTGAATCAAAAGTCCAGAGTCCAAAGTCTCATTTGAGATAAGGCAAGTCCTTTCTGTCTATAAGCCTGTAAAATCAAAAGCAAGTTAGTTAGTTCTTGGGTACAATGGGGGTACAGGCATTGGATAAATACACCTGTACCAAATGGGAGAAATTGGCCAAAATGAAGCAGCTACAGTCTCCATGAAAGTTCAAAATCCAGCAGGCAGTCAAATCTTACTGCTCCAAAATGATCTCCTTTGACCCATATCTCACATCCAGGTCACACTGATGCTAGAGGTGGTTGGCCACACTGATGCTTGAACAGCTCTGCCCCTGTGGCTTTGGAAGGTATAGCCCCCCTCCTGGCTGCTTTCACTGTCTGGCCTTCAGTGTCTGGAGCTTTTTCCAGGTGCACTGTGAAAGCTGTTCAATCTACCATTCTGGGGTCTGTAAGACAGTGGCCATCTTCTCACAGCTCCACTAGGTAGTGCCCCAGTGGGGACTCTGTGTGGGGGCTCTCACCTATATTTCCCTTACACACTGCCCTAGCACAGGTTCTCCATGAGGGCTCCAGCCCTGCATCAAACTTTTGCCTGGACATCTAGGTGTTTCCGTACATCCTCTGAAATCTAGGCAGAGGTTCTGAAACCTCAATTCTTGACATCAGTGCACCTGCAGGCTCAACACAACATGAAAGCTGCTAAAGCTTGGGGGTTGGACCCTCTGAAGTGAGTGCTTGAACTTTAATTTGACCCCTTTTAGCCATGGCTGAGATGCAGGGCACCAAGTCTTGAGGCTGTACAAAGAAGCAAGGCCCTGGGCCTGACCCTTGAAGCCTATTTTTCCTCCTAGGCCTCCAGGCCTTTGATGGGAAGAACTGCCTTGAAGACATCTGACATGCTCTGGAGACATTTTCTTTATTGTCTTGGTGATAAACATTTGACTCCTCATTACTTATGAAAATTTAGCCAGCAGGCTTGAATTTCTCCTCTGAAAATGGGCTTTTCTTTTCTATTGCATCATCAGACAGCAAACTTTCCAAACTTTCATGTTCTGCTCCCCTTTTAAACATAACTTCCAATTCCAAATCATATCTTTGTAAATACATAAAACTAAATGCTTTTAACAGCACCAAAGTCATCTATGGAACACTTTGCAGCTTAGACATTTCTTCTAACCGTTGCCATAAATCATGTCTCTCAAGTTCAAAGTTCCACACGTCTCTAGAGCAGGGACAAAATGCTTCCAGTCTCTTTGCTAAAATATAGCAAGAGTCACCTTTGCCCCAGTTCCCAACAAGTTCTTCATCTCCACTTGAGACCACTTCAGCCTGGACTTTATTGTACATATCACTATCAGTATTTTGGTCAAAGCCATTCAACAAGTGTCTAGGAAGTTCTAAACATTCCCAGATTTTCCTGTCTTCCTTTGAGCCCCACAAACTGTTACAGCCTCGGCCTGTTACCCAGTTCCAACGTCACGTTCATATTTTCAAGTATCTTTAGAGCAGCACTCCACTCGACTGGTACCAATTTACTGCATTAGTCTGTTCTCACACTGCTAATAAAGACATACCCAAGACTAAGTAATTTATAAAGGAAACAGGTTTAGTTGACTCACTTTTCTACATGGCTGGGGAGGCCTCACAATCATGGCAGAAGGAGAATGAAGAGCAAAGTTACCTCTTACACGACAGCAGGCAAGAGAGCTTCTGCAGGGGTACTATCATTTATAAAACCATCAGACCTCACGAGACTTATTCACTACCATGAGAACGGTATGGGGGAAACTGTCCCCATGATTCAATTATCTCCACCTGGCCCTGCCCTTGACATGTGGGGATTATTACAATTCAAGGTGACATGTGGGTGGAAACACAGCCAAACCTTATCATCTGTCAAACAATATTTTATAAATTTTCAAACTTTAGGTAACTATACCAAAATCTAACAGATAATCCAGAAATGATGTCCATGAAAAATATAAACAAATCTGGATTTAGGTAAGGAGAGACTTTGTTTGAAAAGACTATTACAATAGGGAGATCATTTTACTATTTATTCGTGTCCCTCAAAGTTCATGTGTTAGAAACTTAATCCCCAATTCAAAAGTGTTTTAAGGTGAGCCTGATAAGAAGTGATCACATCATAAGGGCTCTACCCGCTTGAATGGATGAGTGTAATTGTTATGGAAATGGGTTAGTTATGGCAAGAGTCAGCTTATTATAAAAACAAGTTCAACCCTCCCTTGCTCTACAGCTCTCTCTCTCAGGCTTTCTCACTCTTCTGTCTTCTTACATGGGAGATTCAGCAAGAAGACCCCCTCCATCAAATATGGGTCTCTTTACCTTGGCCTTTTCAGCCTGTAGAATCATAATATATATATTTATTATATATATGATTCATATATATTATATAATATACATATATCATATATATTATATAATATATAATACATATATCATATATTATATAATGATATATGATACATATATCATATATTATTGTATAATGATATATGATACATATATCATATATATTATATATATATTTATACACCTATTCTGTGGTATTCTGTTTTAGCATCACAAAACAAACTAAATACACTTTGACCTCTGAATTTCTGGGCATCTTAAAAATCAAAGATAAAAATACTTTTCTTTCGAAGAAAGGGTTAAACATTAAACATGTGTAGCATGAACTTTGTGAGCACTGAAGGTGAGCAGACAGCAGGATCATAGAGGCTTAACAGCATATATTTATGTGACCTGCCAATTCTTAGTGTGAGTTGCTTAAAAGGAATGTTCTGCATCTTAGTACTTGCTTATATGTGGGGACAAAATAGAGTTCAGGAAATTGCGGGATGGAGAGGAGTCTGACAAAAGTCTTGACAAGCCAAATGGGTGGGTAAGTTATAGATAATTGTGAGCACTTGGTTACTGGCAAACAATAGTCAAATGTTAAAGTGGCAGCCTAGTGATACTTTCACTTTCATTAAGAAATACTTTCTGGGCTGGGTGTGGTGACTCACGACTATAATCCCAGCCCTTTGTGGGGCAGAAGTGGGCAGACTACCTGAGGTCAGGAGTTTGAGACCAACCAGGCTAATGTAGTGACACACTGTCTCTACTAAAAATACAAAAATTAGCCAGGGATGCTGGTGCGCACCTGTGGTCCCAGCTACTCAGGAGGCTGAGGCAGGAGAAATGTTTGAATCCTGGAAGCAGAAGTTGCAGTGAGCCGAGATTGTGCTACTGCACTCCAGCCTGGGCGGCAGAGTGAGACTCCGTCTAAAAAAAACAACAAAAAACACTTTCTGTAGAAAATGCAAATATCTTTCATGTTTAATTAAGTCTCATGTAATATACTTTTATAAAAATATTGCCTCAGGATCATTTAGGAGTGATGTTGGTGCATAATGTTTCCCAATATTATTATCAAAACATTTTTTACATCTTTTTAGATCAAGGAGCATCATGTAAAATTATACATTACTATCTCATATCATTGTAAACATTAAAATTTACAATCAGATACAAAATAAATGTTTTAATTCTGACAGAAGAGTCCCAAGAAAAAGGGAAAACCATGTAAGACCCTTACAGTTTTCTAGGTAACTAAATGTAGGGGAAAATACTATACTATGTAGTAGTATATATATATATATTTTTTTGAGACAGAGTCTCACTATTTCACCCAGGCTGGAGTACAGTGGTGCAATCTCAGCTCAATGCAACCTCCGCCTCCCAGGTTCAAGTGATTCTCCTGCCTCAGCTTCCCGAGTAGCTGGGACTGCAGGTGCTTACCACCACACCTCGCTAATTTTTTGTATTTTTGGTAGAGACGGGGTTTCACCATGTTAGCCAGGATGGTCTCGATCTCCTGACCTCGTGATCCGCCTGCCTCAGCCTCCCAAAGTGCTGGGCTTACAGGCATGAGCCACCGCACCTGGCCTGTGGTAATATAATTTTATAAAAGAAGAGATGTTGAAAAATGTTCATAATGGCAACTAACCTTTACTGAGTGTTTACGTTCTTGTTTACAACTACTTCATGGATTACGAATTATCTAAATGAGAAGAAAATGTAGGCTTAAAGATGTTAAGTAATAAATCCATTGTAACAACAAATAATTACAGAGAAATGTTTCAAACTGATGTCTAAGAACTCAGAGCCTAGGTACAAGAGAACTGCTTCCTCTGACATGATGGACAAGAAGCAAATGATTGAATGAAGATAGGATCCAGAGAGAAAATATATACCTTGAAATATAGAATACTATCTAGGGACAGATCGCAAATTTTCTTTGGAAGTGTCCAACAGCCACAAGCTAAGGAAAAATAAAGATATAAACCAGACATTTTAGAAAAAAATTATCTTTGCCTTTTTTTTTGACATTCGAAAGTTAAAAGTTTATTTAAAAATCTAAGATAATCTCGGGGACATGATAGAAACTTATTATTTGTTGAAATGGAATTTAACACTAAGAGCCCATACATTTTCTCTTAAAATTATTTTCAATCAACCATTCTACCAGAGGTTTAATAAGCATGTAAATGTCCTTTTTTAATACTTCTGAATGGCTCATAATTTTTATATTTAATGAATTAATATATAGTGTATTCAATTCTGTGCATACTTTGATATATGATTTAACATATTTTTCAAAATGAAAGAAATGTCACTCAATTTATTGACTGATAATGCTTTTTCATCCTTGATTTGTTACAACTATGTAAACATATATTTGTATTATATTACATAGTTCCATATTTTATTGTGTGTCTGTGATGCATACATGTGTAATATGTATGCACATGTATACATGCATATATGTATACGAAATATAGGTTTACATATGTACTTAAATGTGTACCTTTTTGTGTTTATTGTTGAATTATTTTAGTTCTCTAAATATCGTATCATATTACAAAAGTTTTATAATTTATAGGTTTACATTTCTGACCTAGAATGGAAAATCATTCCTTTTAGTATTCTTTTGAAAAATACCTTTATACTTTTGCTTCTGTGGATAAAAATTAAAATAATTTTGTTACATTAAATATAAAAATAATTCAAGAATTTATATTTTGCAATTTTTGTTGTCCTTAATGAAGAACATATACAAATACATAGATTAAAATACAAATACATATACAAATACATAGATTAAAAAATAATTTTCTCTGTTGCATGAGAATGTAAAGTTTGGAGAAAAAATGTTCAGCTCTGTCACTATGGTAATCTGATGACTGGAATTCAATTATTGTTTAGGCAACCTATTTATAACAAATAAATGATTCCTAATAGAAAAAATGTCATCTAGGCTATTAGGAACTATGAATGAACTCTAAATACCCAGTGTGGACACTATAGCATTGAGTGTCTCTGAAGACATAACTCTTGTAGTGGGAAGGCTAAATAGGTGCTGTACAAAGAAATGTTAAAGGCGATATTTACTCCTATGGGAAATAAAGGTTTTAATCCAGAGGATGTTATGTGAGGGCAGCTCCCACACCTGCCCAATATGCATCTCCTCTATTCACACCTGGACTGTTCGCTGAGGAGAGACTAGCTCCCAAACTGCCCTAGGATTAGGAACTGCTGCCACCAGGATTCTTGCTGAAATAAATGCCTGGCAATGCTATACTGTGAAGCTGTTGTTCCTACCTGGCCATCTTCTAGGTAACTGATGCCATGTGTTGGCCTATGGTAGTCTGTGATTCAGAATATTTATTTGAATCCTAGACAATTGCCTGGTCCATATTATGGAAATATTATGGTGTAACTGAACCTTCAAATAACATTTAAATCCTTTTTTGTCACTTAAGCCCCCTACTCATTCTACAACATCTACCTTTAAAAAGAAAGAATCACCACTCCCCAGTAAGCAAATCCTTAGGCAGGGTCTGACCTCCAAGTCTCTTACATGTTAAAGATTTTGAAAGTAACAAAAGTCTATTATTTATATTTTTCTCTAAAGTTTACATGACACAAGAAAAAAAATCTACATTATTTTAATGAAAGCTACTTTTGTGTATCTTGTTCATGATAATTATTTTTCATTTAAAATTTGACATATAACAGTAATGTTTCAGATGAATTTTTTTTCCCTATTGACAGCTTATCAAAATATTGTTAGTTGTTTCTTCTCATTGATTCCATCGAATCCTAAGAAAATATGTTGTAAACACTTCTGGGAATTACATATTACACTTGATGACCCAAATAGCCTTACAGGGTGTTCTAAAGGTTAATGGATTTTTGTGTGTTGATTGATTTTTTTTAAGAATCAAAGGGAAACCATTTCAAGTGTCATCTTCCTTTCTCATTTTCTCTCAAATCTATATTTATAATATATTCATTTGAATATTCATATTTTATTCTGTTGCTGAGACAGTTTGTAAAAGTTTCTCAAATTCTTTAACTGTTAAGGTTAGGTGAGGCATGTATGTTAATCTTGATAAGATTAAATCAAATGTTTATATTTTACTTAAAATTTATGGTTATAGAAATAAATTCCAAGACACTTTTTGTCATAACATTAATGACTATGGTTTCAGTCACACTACTAGAAAGCCTATATGCATAAGATGCACATTTTTTTTTGCATCATAGTATGATGTTATAGATTTTAAGAGCATCTCAAAAATAATAAAAATTGTCTTCAAGTAATCTAGGTTCATCAATGGATTTAAGGAGTCGATTATACTCAGATACATAAGAAAATAATTTGCTCCTAAAATGCACAAACCAATGTGGCTGGAATACCAATTTGATGTTTTATTACTTAAATATTATTGTATTAGTCTACTCTGGTTGCCGTAACAAAAATATCACAAACTGGGTTATAATAATAGAATTTATTTCATACTTCTAGAGGCTTAAGTCCAAGATCAAGGTGCCATCAGAGTTGGTTTTTGGTGAAGCCTCTCTGTTGGGATTACAGATAGTGACTTCTTGCTGTGCCCTTACATGGTGTTTTCATTGGTGTCTCCTCCTCTTCTTTGAATGACATCAGCCCTATTGAATTAGGCCTTCACCATTTATAGTGCCAAACTAATGTATATCTGGGCTTAATTTACAAAATCTTAAACTAAGTAAACTCTAATAACATGGATATGTGGCTTTAAAACATTACTATGGAGAAATAATTTTTTTAAATGATGATGAAGTCACCCACAAACATCAGGGAGATGACACTTCTCTTGCTTTTAGTTCTAGGAAATCATAAAGCACAGGATGTTAAAAAAGAAAATAATTTAACCATAATTCCCTTATTAATGGCCCTATCTCGAAAAACAGTCACACTGGGGGTTAGAACTTCAACATGTAAATTTGGCAGGGGGGTGCACAATTTAGTCTATCCAGTCATAGACTGGATAGATTCTCACCAGGGACTTTTTTAGCCCATACAATCATAGTTCAGTAAAAGACCCAAGAAAGCGTCAGTGAATCTCAAACTATAATTCCAAAGAGATTCAGAAAATTCAAAGCTAGTACTACATTCCCCCTATATTCAATTAAAATGTGTAGGATAACTAAATTCTATTTCTAATATCTACAAAGTTTTCTTATAAACTTCAGTGAATAGATAAATATCAGCAAATATCTTTTATATTCAGGATTACTTAGATTATATTGGATATTTCCTTAATGAGGTTATTCTTGAATTTTTCTTTTTCCTTACATCACCCACCCAAGTCTTCAGCAAGTAAACTTAGCTTCTCCTCATATTAATTTCTACAATCTCAAGGAAATGTACTATATTATTTGAAAGGTCTAGTAATAGTAAGCAGTCTACAGGTCTTTATTGATATTTAATATTCTAATTGATACTGATACTTTTCCTCCATGCTTTTGTCACTGATTGCACAAGAGGTGTACAGAGGGAAGCAAGGTAGGGATGAAAGTACAGTAGACACTAAAACCTTCACTTAATCTTTTGGCTCAGTATAAAGTGTCATATTATTGTATGTCTGGGTTTAATTTATAAAATATTAAACTAAACTAAATCAACTACATCAAATGTATATGTGACTTTAAAACATTCCTATGAAGAAACAATAAAAGAGTGATGAAATCACCAGCAAACATCAGGGAGAGGACACATCTCGTGCTCTTAATTCTAGGAAACCATAACATACATTAGGTTAAAAAGAGAAGATAAGCACTGTCCTCAAAAATAACACAATAATTATGACATAATAATGTATTGTGTATATTTATATTGCTTTTATATTTTCAACTCTGATTTTAGATTCAGGGGGTACATGTGTAGGTTTGTTACATGAGTGTACTGTAGATACTGAGATTTGGGGTACAAATGATCCCATCACCCAGGTAGCAAACATAGTATACAATAGGGACATTTTCACCCCTTGCTCTCCTCCCCGTCTCCCACCTCCAGCAGTTCCCAGTGTCTATTTTTGCCATGTTTTTGTCCATGCTTAGCTCCTACTTATATGTGAGAACCTACATTGTTTGGTTTTCTGTTCCTGTGTAAATTCATTTAGGATAATGGCTTCTAGCTGCATCCATGTAGCTGAAAAGGACATACTTTCATCCTTTCTTATGGTTGTGCAGCATTCCATGATATATGTATATATATACATATATATATATATATATATCACATTTTCTTTACTAAATCCAGCACTGATGAGCACCTAAGTTGATTCCATGTCTTTGCTATTGCAAATAGTACAACAATGAATATAGAAGTTCACGTGTCTTTTTTGTAGAACAATTTATTTTCCTTGAGCTATATATCCAATAGTGGGATTGCTAGGTTGAATGGCAGTTCTGTTTTAGGTTCTTTGAGAAACTTCCAAACTACTTTCCACAGTGGCTGAACTAATTTACATTCCTACCAGCAGTGTATAAACCTTCCCTTTTCTGTGCAGCCTTGCTAGCGATTGTTGTTTTTTGACTTTTTGATAATAGACTGACTATGAGATGGTATCTAATAGTGGTTTTGATTTACATTTCTCTGATGATTAGTGATGTTGAGCATTTTTTCATATGTTTGTTGGCCACTTATTTGTCTTCTCTAGAGAAGTGTCTGTTCATGTATTTTGCCCTCTTTTTAATGGGGCACTCTCACAACTCCTATTCAACATAGTACTGGAAATCCTAGCCAGAGCAATCAGGCAATAGAAAGAAATAAAAGGCATTCAAATAGGAAAAGAAAAAGTCAAATGATCTCTCTTCACTAATGATAAAATTCTATACCTACAAAACCCTGAAGACTCCACCAAAATTCTCCCGGAACTGATAGATGACTTTAGTAAAGTTTCAGGACACAAAATCAATGTGCAAAAATTAGTAGCAATAATAACATTCAAGCTGAGGGTTAAATCAAGAACACAATGCCATTTACCATAGATACAAAAAAATGAAATACCTAGGAATATATCTAACCAAGGAGGTGGAAGATCTCTATGAAGAGAACTAAAAAACATTGCTGAAACAAATCATAGATAACACAAATGAATGGAAAAACATTCCATTCTCATGGACTGGAAGAATCAATATCATTAAAATGGCCATAATGCCCAAAGCAATCTACAAATTCAATTATATTACAATCAAAATACAAACATCATTTTTCACATAATTAGACAAAAAACGATTCTAAAACACATATAAATCAGTAAGGATCCAAAGCAATCCTAAGCAAAGAGAACAAAACTGGAGTCATCTTATTACCTGACTTCGAACTATACTTTAAAGCAACAGTCACCAAAACTGCATGGTACTGGCACCAAAATAGACACATAGACAAATGGACCAGAATACAGAACCCAGAAATAAAGCCACATTGCTCCAGCCACCTGATCTTCAACAAAGTTGACAAAAATAAGTATTGGGGAAAAAAGTCCTTATTCAATAAATAGTCTGGGGTAGCTGGCTAGCCATATGCAAAAGAATGAAACTGGGTCCCTACCTTTCACCATATGTGGAAATTAACTGAAGATGAACCAAAGATTTAAATGT
The DNA here is from genome assembly GCF_009828535.3 of Hylobates moloch. Classification (NCBI taxonomy): domain Eukaryota; kingdom Metazoa; phylum Chordata; class Mammalia; order Primates; family Hylobatidae; genus Hylobates; species Hylobates moloch. Next base: position 142,955,846 of record NW_026652279.1, read on the forward strand.
AACACCTCAAACTATAAGAATACTAGAAGAAAATCAAGGGAAAAACATTCTGTACATTGGACCTGGCAAATGATTTATGAGTAAGCCCTCAAAAACAATTGCAACAAAAACAAAATTTGACAAGTGAGACTTAATTAAACTAAAGAGCTTCTACACAGCAAAAGAAATGATCAACAGAGTAAACAGACAACTGACAGAATGGGAGAAAATATTTGCAAACTATGCATCAGACAAAGGTCTAATATCCAGAACCTATAAGAAACTTAAACAATTCAACAAGCAAAAATACAAATATGTTTATAATTATACATATAGATGATCTCTGACTTATGATGGTTCAACTTATTAATACAATTTTTCAAATTTGTCATGGTGCAAAACCAAATTGCATTTAGTAGAAACCATATGTCAAATTTTGAATTTTGATCTTTTCCTGGGCTAATGATATGATTTACTTTATGATAATCTCTTGCTATCCTGGGCAGTGGTAGAGAGCCTCAGTTCCCAGTCAGCCATGTGATCACATGGGTAAACAACCAATACTTTACAATGTACTATGTTGCCAGATGATTTCTACCCAATTGTAAACTAATATATGTGTGCTGGGCACATTTATAGTAGGCTACACAGCTGGGCGTGGTGGCTCATGCCTGTAATCCCAGCACTTTAGGAGATTGAGATGTGCAGATCATTCGAGGCCAGGGGTTTGAGACCATCCTGGCCAGCATGGTGAAATCCCATCTATACTAAAAATACAAAAATTAGCTGGGTGTGGTGTCACTGGCCTGTAATTTCAGCTACTGGGGAGGCTGAGGGACAAGAATCACTTGAACCCAGCAGGTAGAGGTTGCAGTGAGCCAAGATCATACCGCTGTACTCCAGCCTAGGTGGCACAGCATTACTCTGTCTCCATTAATCAGTCAATCAATCAATCAATCAATAAAGTATGCTATGCTAGGCCATGATGTTCAGCAGGTTAGATGTATTAAATGTATTTTTGACTTAGGATGTTTTCAATTTATGATTGGTTTAAGAATAATTTAATAATTATTATATGTGATGTATGATATATAATTATATATTTATAATTATATACATTCATTTTACATTCTTCTTACATTGTTGTACCTGATTTAGAATACGCATGTTGATCAAGCTAGTAGTCATGTATATCATTCAAAAATAAATATTTTCCAGCGTGTATGCTGAAGTCATCTTTTATCATCTAACTGGATGGTTAAACAAGCAGTTTTGGTGACCATGTGGCTGAATAACTGAGGCAACTCCATACTGGTGAATCCGCCTCTCTCCTCTTGGTTCTATTATTCACACAGCAGCAGAGAGGTCTTCTTAAAACTGACACCAGAACAAGTTATTCCCTTTTTACAATACTCCAGTGACTATCCATTACTTCTATTTGAGGTTCTTGGAGTTCCTAAAAGTTCTGGCCTCTATCATTTTTCTTGACTTGTCTTGCTCCTGGCAGCTCAGTGATAAAAGTTTTCCTGTGTCTAAATCTTTCATACATTTGTTACATTTTCAGTTTTGTTTATGCATTTTTTTCCTTAATAAATATTTTAGAGGTCTTTAGTCTATCCATCAATCTAGTGTCTAATTCACCTTTAAAGTAATAATACAACTTACTAATCTTCACTGAGTTGCAGTTTGTTTCTTATTTGCAAAACGAATAAAGCAGTTTGGCATATTCTCTTCTGACTTTGTGCATATTTTATTCTGTGATGTAATAGGAAAACAGAAAAGTGTGGAGGCTAAGATCCTTTTATATTCATATAAAATTTTGCATGTATTTGCATTTAAATAGATAAAAAAATATACTTCCCTACATTCTATTATAGAAATAGTCCTTATGGTTTTGTAAACAGAAACTGGTCTATAATTATTTTTTCTTTGTTGTTTTAGCACCAATATTGCAAGAGTTGTTTAGAAGTTAAAAAGAGAGATGTATTATTTGTACTTCTTAATGTATAATGTGAAGTTGAAGTGGAATTATCACTCAGTTTATTACTCTTGTTTCAATAATGTTAAAACAAGTTATCTGTGAGTTTGCATTGCAGGATGACTAACAGCCTACTACACTCTCAAGTTAGAAATAGATGCCCCTTTAACTTTCAAATTTGTTTTCAATTTTTATCCCAGTCTATATGACAACTCTATCAATTTTCTCTTTCCTCCTGACTTTGAGTGTTTTATATTCATAATATATATTTGAAAAATAAATGCCTTTATGTCAGTTAGAATCGTCAAGCCATCCATTGTTTTACACAAGATAAATGCAAGAGGAATGATTTCGGAGGTATATTTGTTTCATTATTTCTGTTCCTTTTATTGATAAATATTCCAAATATCCACATTTTCAGTCTCTTTTGGTGAGCTAGCTTAGGTATTTGAATTTGAGCTGTTGAGTATTGGAGGTTAAAATTGTATCTGTGAGAGACACAGAAGCCATTACTGCATGACATCGAGCATAGTTTGGTAGGGGTTGTATATTTTATCAATATATATTTTATCTCAGTATTACCCACAATTATTTTGTCACTTTGTCATTTTATCTAAGGATCCCTTGTTGGACATATATGAAGCTGTTATCTTTCCAAGGAGAAAGCATGCATAATGCCCACAGGTAGAGTAAGGCCCTGCCTGAAACTAGTTTGGAAGTACAGTGTTATAATTTTAACAGTTGATGAACAGAATTTTGCAATAAAAGGAAGAATATTTCAAAAATCATCATAAGTCCTCAGAACTAGCCAACCAGATGCCCACTTGATAACAACACGCTAGGTCTCCACAGAAGACTAGTTAACTTATTTAACTGCAAGCTCCATAGTTCCATACCACTATTCACATCCTATTCATGAATAACAAAGGTTTGTGCAGATCAGTCAAGAGACAGGTGTTTATTGGGCCCTGGTGCTGGAAGCATTTCTCTTTCTTGGTGTGTGGTTTCTAATATTTTTTTCTGTTTCCCTCCAGCTGCTCCCCAGCACCCACCTGTATAGTGGTTATTATATTAATAATATGGTCAGGGATGGACAATTCCTTCATAGCCAAATCTACCTTAGGAAGACATTGTGTCAACAGGGGATAACAACAACAAATACAAACGAACAGTAACAATAGCTTGGCCCCAAGGCTTATTGGAACTTTTATCTTATTTAGTTATGTTTTATGAATTTTTCTACTGGGAGGTGTGGCACTGGGGAGTGAACTTAGAATTTTAAGAGTCTTTGAGTTTGATGAAAAGATTAATTAAAACTCTTATTTAAGCTTATCTCTATCATGGAGAAAAATATTGTGCACAATTTATACTTACTAAGAAAATAGAGTGATTTTGAAATCAACCACTAATGCCACCATCACTAGTTTCCTTACAATCACTCCTTTTTTTCACATCAAGTGCCCTACTGATATATTTTCCTTTAAAATCCAGCCCGGCAGATAGATGCTATCTCAGTAGCTTACTGTTTGAAAATGAGATTGAGGAATTGTGATTCAGCCACGTCAATGAGACACATGGGACTTGTTTTTGCCATTGCTGCTAGATAGCAAAAGAATTGAGGAAATGCATGTAAATTACATTGAGAAATTTATTTTCTGGAGTATTATTTTTACCATATAAAATAGTTGACCTAATAGTGAGGTTTCATATTATTAAATTCCATGGAATCCAAGTGGTGGTATTATATAACTTTCTTTTGAGTTTGTTTGGACGTTATAGCAATGTAAGATTCAAATTAGGAATAACTCATCAACTGACTTTTCTAATGGAATGTGAAGTCTTGAGGTGAGGTTGATTAACATTCTGTTGTGTTCCATTTAAGATTCTTCAGAGAAAACAGATTCATATAAATTTTAGTGGGCCAAAGTGTTGGTAACATAATTCTCAAATTGATTCAAAGGCCAGGATAGATGTTTCTGAAACTCTGTAGTTCTTTATTTCTGAGAGGTATAATAGCCCTCAGAGAGAGCAGTTAACTCCTATTAATTATTAACAGCTTATAATTATTAATGAGAGAAAACAAACTTACTTGGCCTTTAGGGACAATTCTAGGTTGACCTCAAGTACTCATTTCTATTGATTTCATATAAATTTCACTAAAATTTATATGAATCTGTTTTCTCTGAAGAATCTTAAATGGAATACAACAGAATGTTAATCAACCTCACCTCAAGACTTCACATTCCATTAGAAAAGTCAGTTGATGAGTTATTCCTAATTTGAATCTTACATTGCTATAACGTCCAAACAAACTCAAATAGACAAATAAGCTGGCCAAATAGTAAGGATATTTCTTAGGCCATAATATAGGCACAGCTTGTTTTTATTCCTCATTAGAGTTTGGTGTCTTTGAGGAATTTCTTTCTTTCTCGTCCTGCTGCTTGCAGGAGAAGAGCCTGGAGTTACCTTCACCCAGGAGTTGCCCCACCCAGAGGCCTATGACCTAGATGAATTTCCTTGAATAGGATTTTCTTTACCATTGGAGTAGCCCATTAAAAAAAAAAAAAACCTAAAGAAATGAGGGAAAAATAACAAAAATTACATAATAAGAAAGTCCTCTCTATGCGTATGTCTACCTTGCAGTCTTTGTAAAAGGACGGTAAAAAAAAATCTCGGCAACAAAACAGGATTTAGAAATTTGTGATCCAATGTCTGCAATTGTTCTATCTCTATCCTTCACAAATATGAAAAACAGAAGGCAAATGGCATTTATTCTAGAGAAAAGGAGTGGCATCTTAGAGATGAAACTCTTCATTTATTTAGGTAATAAATGATTAGAATGATTCAAACAAGTTCGGATTTTATGTACCTGTTTTCTTCATAAGGTACTACCTCTTAAAAATACTATCTTAAGCTATTTACCTGTTGCAAACATTTTGAACATATCATATTTTTCATCCACAGATTATTTAAAACACAAACTCACAAAAACACTAATGCATATAATGAGATTTAAAAGTTAAGGCATTTTAATACTTGATAAGATAGTAGCAACTTAACCTGCTACAAGCAACCACAGTTAATACAATATTTTTTTTATCGAAATATGGAGGGCCTAGCTTCTGCTTAAAACTTTCCATCAAAGAATAGGCCTCCAGTATTTGAGAAAGTCCATTTCTCTGTCTTCAGTGCTTTGTTTACCAAACAAGAAGGCAGCTTTACTAGGGAAACACATGGAAGGGTAAGACAGTACACAGAGTCAGGAATAGACTTGATAAACTGCTGGGGTGGCAGACGTTGCACCATGTCACAGTTTGAGGTCCATGCATGTGATCATTTCCTTAAATAAATAAATCCACAGTTTAAATCTGGTTGTCACAGGTTTTTACAATTCCCTCCTACCAACCTCCAATATCAAATAAGGACTAGTGTTTTAGAAATCTGTATGCTTCTCCTCGAATTTTTCTCATTGAGATGTAAAAAATATTTTTAAATTAATTACCATTTTAACTATTGTACTTTTGTAATTGACAGAATAATTTCTAATTATTTACATATTTGTAAGAAAGACAAACCAAAACCAAATGCTTATTCTTTTTCTGAAATATGGATATGTGTGTATATGCATATATTAAATCATATCAGTCTTTTGTGAGTAGAAAGAGTTCACCAGCATAATTTTAAAGCAGGGTTTCTTGGTTTGTTTATAGGCAGAGACCTTCAAATATTTATTTGTTGTTTATTTATCATGGGATGCAACAGAGAGGCATAAAAGAGTAGCTGAGGAATAAAACCTCTGCTTCACTCATAATAGCCCTGCTTTTGAGGTTTGTGTCTGACCTTTGTAACTGCCTGAATGTAGCTTTTATGGTTTAATCATAATTTGGCAATTCAAAAACATTATTACATATGATGTATTTTTTTCTAAGCAATAAAATGCATTCAGAGATATCAAGTTGAATAGGATATAAAAAGAGGTTGAGATTTCATTGTTATCTGGTGACAGCATGGCAAATTAAGGAGATAATTACTAAGATACCATTAGATCCAGACACAGGAGATCAACTTGCATATCTTTCCGTTTCTTTAGTAGGTGTATTATTATCAACATTTACCCCCCTTTTTTTGTAGTATCAATATGATATCTATCTATATCTATAGCTATATCTATTTATATGTATTTCTGTATCTCATGACAAACAAGAGCAGATTTGAAGGAGTGATCTTAAAAAGGAAACTTTCTAATATGACAAGTTCAAACAGATTCAAGCTAGTAAGCTACATTAGAAAGATTATTACTTCTCAGAAATAATTAGCAGAACTCAGGAGCAATAACCTTTCTTTTTTGGACATCTTTGCAACAAAGATTGGATACAGAGACAGTAAAATTGTTTTTTTTTTTTTTTAAGTTTAATCCAAACTTCAGTGTTTTTCAAATCCCCAGCTCAACATAATTTGTTATTCTTTTGTAACGTAAACATTTGCTTGCTATTTACTAATATTACTTCCTTCTCCCTCAAAAGAAGTCCCATAACATGTTGCTTAGTTTCTAAAACTCAGAACTTCTCTGTTGAATTAATAATGACATCATCAAAGCAAATATTTTTGTAATTTATTACGTGCCAGACATTTCCTTAAGTCCTTGCATGGATTACTTCTCTCTCTCACACACACACATACACACACACACACACACACACATACACACACACACACTCCCCTTGAGAAAATAATTCATATCATATCTACTTTTCAAATAAGAAACAGAGAAAGATTAGAGTTAGTGAGCAGCTAGACTGAGTTATGATCACAGACCATAGTCTAGTCTGTGCTATTGACGAAGGCTACATTACTACATTGGGTTATTATACTAAATTAACATATGTAACATACTGTTATCCTGCATATTTTTGTAAGAGCTTTAAGCTATAATTGATATGCAACACAATTCACCCATTTAAAATGTACCAATGCATTATGCAACCACAAACACAATTTTCAAATAGCCATCACCCTCCAAAAATAAATACCCCCTTTCCCTTTAGCTATTCCTCAATACCTCCTAAGAAATCACAACTAAATACTTTCTGTCTCTGTGAATTTTTCTTTTAATGTACTCATATAATATGTGGTCATAACTGTCTCTCATATAGCCTAATATTTTCATAGTTAAATCATATTGCACTATGTGTCAGTACTTCAGTCCTTTTTATGGCCAAATAATATTTCAATATATGGATATAACACATTTTGTTTATCCATTTGTCAGTTGATGGACATTTGGTTTGTTTCCACCATATGGCTTTTATGTACAATGACGCTATAAATATTTGTGTGCAACTTTTTGCATAAAGATATGTTTTCATTTTACTAGGGAATATATCTAGAAGGGGAATTGCTGAGACATATGGTAACTTTATGTGTGATTGTTTAAGGAACTACCAGACTGTTTTAGAAAGCAGTTGTAACATTTTACTTCTCCATCAGCAGCATATGAGGGTTCTCACTCTGACTCCACACCTCTCTAACAGTTATTATCTTACTTATTTCTTCTTTTTTGAGTCAGGGTCTTGCTCTGTTACCCAGGCTGGAGTGCCATGGTGAAAACACGGCTCACTTCAGCCTCCTCCTGGGCTCCAGAAACCCTCCTTCCTCAGTTTCTCTTATAGCTAGGACTGCAGGTGTGTGCCACCACACCCAAATAATTTTAAAAAAAATTTCTGTAGAGACGGGGCCTCACCATGTTGCCCAGGCTGGTCTTGAACTCCTGGGCTCAGTCAATCCTTCTATCTTGGGATTGAAGTGCTGGGATTACAGGCATGAGCCACTGCACCCTGCCTGGCTTTTTAATTCTAGCCATTCTAATGGGTTACCTAATAGTATGATTGCAAATTTGATTTGCCTTTTCCTCCTGACTAATGAAGTTGAACACCTTTATGCATGCTTATTAGCCATCTGTATATCTTCTAATCAGAACTTTTGCCTATAGAGGGTATTATGCTAGGTGAAATAAGCAAGACATAGAAAGACAAATACTGTCTGACCTCATTTATATGTGGAATCTAAAAAAAGTCAAACTCATAGAAGTAGAGAGTAGAATGGTAGTTTCAAGGGTCTGGAGGCAAAAGAAAATGGGGAGATGTTGCTCAAACAGCACAAACTTTCAGTGAGACCATGAAAAGTTCTAGGAATCTCATGCACAGCATAGGTGGTGATGGATGTGTTAATTTAATTGTAATTATTACACAATGTGTACTTTTACCTAATCATCATATTGTACACATTGAATATACTTAGTCTTCATTTGTCGATTAAATATTTTAAAATAAATAATTACAAAACAAGAACTTTTATCCATTTAGAAAATAATACACTATTTTTTTAAGAACAGTTCTAGGTGTACAGAAAAGTTAAGGGGAAGTACAGAGAGCTCATATATGTTTGCTGCACCCCTGCACATGGTTTCACCATTAATATCTTGCATCAATGTCATCCATTTCTTACAATTGAGGAACCAGTATTTTTTTTTTTTTACTTTTAATCTACATTCATGGGTACATGTGCAGGCTTCTATATATATAAATTACGTGTCACAGGGGTTTGGCGTACAAATTATTTTATTACCCAGGTAATAAACATAGTGCCCAATAGGCAGTTTCAATCCTCACATTCCTTCCACCCTTCTTTCTCAGGTAGGTCCAGGTGTCTGTTGTTCCCTTCTTTGTGTCCATATGTGTTCTGTGTTTAACTTCCACTTATATGTGAGAACATGTGGTATTTGGTTTTCTGTTCCTGCATTAGTTTGCTTAGGATAATGGCCTCTAGCTCCATTCATGTTGCTGCAAAGGAAATTATCTCATCCATTTTTGTGGCTGCATAATATTCCATGGTGTGTATGTACAACATTTTCCTTATCCAGTCTGCCATTGATGGGCAGTTAGGTTGATTCCATGTCTTTGCTACTGTGAATAGTGCTGTGATAAACATACACATGCCTGTGTCTTTATGGTACAACAATTTATATTCCTTTGATATGTACCCAACAATGAGATTGCTGAGTCAAATGGCAATTCTGTTTTAAGTTCTTTAAGAAATTGCCAAACTGCTTTCCACAATGTCTGAACTAGTTTACACTCTCACCAACAATGCATAAGCATGAGAAACTGATATTCATGCACTCCATAGTTTACGTTAGGGCTCACTCCCTGTATTTTACAGTTTTATGCATTTTGAAAGATGCATAACTTCACACATCCAGTATTATAGTATCATACAGAAGAGTTTCATTGCCCTAAAAATTTGCTGTGGTCTGTCTTTGCATCCTGCCCTTTCTCCCTCTGAACCCCTGGCCACCACTGACCTTTTTTCCTTTCCAGAATGTCAGATAGATGGAATAATACAGAATTTAGGCTTTTCAGACTGATTCCTTTCACTTAGCAATAGACATTTAAGATTATTCCATATCTTCTCATGTCTTTATAAATCATCCAATTTCATTTTATGGATTACCACAGTTTGTTTATCCTTTTACCTATTGAGGAACATCTTGATTGTTTTCAATTTTTGGAAACTATGAATATGTTGTAAACACTTGTGCATAGGTTTTTTTTTTTTTTTTTTTTTTGTGGACATATGATTTCAACTGCAATTGCCGGATTATACAAAAACACTGTGTTTAGCTTTTAAAAACCACCAAACTGTCGTACAGTGGTTGCAACTATTTTCGTTCCCACCAGCAATGAATGAGAATTCCTGTTACTTCACATCCTTACTAGCAATTTGGAGTTGTCAGTGCTTTATTTTTTATTTCTTTTTAAGTTTAAAAAGTAGTTTACTAAACAGCTCACATAGCATAGGAAAAAGTCCAGAAGGTTACAGACCAAAATTCTCACAGAGGTTATATATTTTCATGGTAGGATTAAAAAGGTTTTTTTGGTCTGTTTTTCAAATGCTCTCTGGCCACTTAATTCGTAATTATATCAAAAAGGTCTTGCTTTCATATTTCTAAAGTGAAAATTAACCCTCAGAATGTTTGTTAATTCTAATTGAAGTTTTCATGGTTTTTAACATAAAATTCAAGCAAGCAGAACATTACCAAATAAACGCTGGAATTATAAAAGCGTATTTTAGATATTGCTATTTGTTGATGAAATAAATGATAATCAGATACTTTAAAGTTTATAAAATACAGACAACTAAGCATATATCTTAATATTTTGTTTCTCAGTAATCTTCATATCAAGGCACATTTGTCATTGTCTGAACTGACTGTAATACATCTCATTTATAAAAATATTTGTTGGTTAGCTTTGTTAGTGGAAAGATGAAGAAGTTGGACTTTTGAGAATATACTTGATCAGGAAAGTTAAAATGGAGAAGAGTTGATTTGTTTTTTGAGTTTACATAAGATATACTGTAATTCCTAACGTCAGAGGTGTACTAAGGGCCAAAAATCCAAACATACTCTAGTTCCATGTATGGGCAAAGAAAGACCATCTAGCAATTAGCTAGTCAGGCTCAGCTAAGCCTTTGCAAATTCAGGAGTCCCACAGTAGCTTTCTGTCTCTGTACATACTGTGGCTCCCTTCTTTTGGATTAGACCTCTCTCTTTTTAAATTTGTATTTTGAAAAAAAATTAAACTTAAATAATACTTGCAGGAATTGTTCAGTGAACTTCCACATACCCTTTATCTAGATTCACCAGTTGTTAACATTTTGCCACATTCACTTCACCACTCTCTACGTAGCCATAGTATTTTACTCAACAATCTGAGAGTAGGGTGCAAACATCTTGGACCTTTCTTCTAAACATTAGCATGCATGTCCTAAAAACAGATGTTCTTTTATGTAGTCCTGATACAGTGATCAAATTCAAGAAGTTAAACTTCGGTACAATGGTATATAAATACAGAGTTCACGTTAGTTTCTAATTATACCAACAATGTTTTCTTTTTTCTCTTTTCTTTAAAACTTTTATTTTAGGTTCAAGGGTACATGTACAGGTTTGCTATATAGATAAACTGCATGTTGCAGGGGTATGGTGTACAAATTATTTCATCACCCAGGTAATAAGCATAGTACTCAATAGGTAGTTTTTCCATCCTCACCCTCCTCCAACCCTCCACCCTCAGCTAGACTCCAGTGTCTGTTGCTTCCTTCTTAACATTTGAATGTGCACACGTGTGTGTGTTGTCTCTTTATGACATGTAAGAGTTCTTAAATATTCTTGCTATGAGTCTCATCAGATTTATGATTTGCAAATATTTTCTTCCATCTTGTGGGTTTTCTTTTCAGTTTCTTAAGATTGTCCCTTCAGGCACAGAAGTTGTATTTTGGATTAAGTCCAATGTATGTATTTTTTCATTTATTACTTGTATTTTGATGTCATATCTAAGTAACCACTGCCAGGTTGGTCGTTAGAAATATGTGTGCCAATTATTTTTATTACAAATATTTACTTTTTTTCTTACATTTATATGTCTGATCTGAGTTAATTTTTGTATGTGATAAGAAGTACGAGTACAACTTCCTTCTGTGCATGTGAATATCCAATGGACTCAGCACCATTGATTGAGAATACTGTTCTTTCCCTGTTGAATGCTTTCGCACTCTTGTCAAAATCAATTAACCATGTTTGTTTGTTTTCTCTGGACTCTCAACTCTATTCTATTGATTTGCAAGTCTATCATACGCTGCTGCCACACTACCTGGCTTACTGTTGCTTTGTCACAATTTTTGAAAGCAGAAAGAGTAGTTCTTCCATCTTTGTTCTTTTTCATGATTTTTTAGGTTATTTTGAGTACTTTGAGTTCCTAAATTAAATGTAGAACTGCCAATCTTTACAAACAAGCCTGCTGAGATTTTGATAAGAATTCCATTGAATTTTGTAGATTAATTTGGGGAATACTGCCATATTAATATTAAGTATTGAGTTACATTAACATGGATGCCTTCCATTTATTTAGATCTCTAATTTATTTCAGTGACATTTTTATAGTTTTCTGAATATAAATTGTGCTGCTTTTGTTAAATTTATTCCTAAATATTTTTAATCTATTGCAAATGAAATTGTTTTATTAATGTCATTTTCCATTTGTTCATTGCTGTCTTGCATATTTTTTTAACTCTATTTTGAACACTGATAAGTACTATAGTGAGTTATATTAAAACTAATTAACAGATGTCAGAGTCAGATGTAATCTGATATGTTCTGACATTCTAAATATTTCGTTATTAGTTATAAATAAATGATATAAAAGTAGAGCAAATATCTGTTGAAAAGAAAATATTTTCAAGATTGTTAAGTGAAATTAGCTGATATGCAATTTCTGATTCCTTGTGCACATGTATATACAGAGTTTATGTACCCTTGTTTTTCTGACAAGAAATATTTCATGGGCAATAAAATATTACGAACCACTTTTTGTTTTACATTTTTTCTCTCTTGAAAAATTAATAAATTTGATAAAAGCAACTAGCTTAATGGAAAATTCAGGCTTCACTTTGTAAAAAAAAATATTGTTTGTACAGAATTTAATACAGATAGAAGGTGAATTCCTGAGATAGAATCAGTCATAAGATCTCAAATCTCCTACTGCTTTCCTCTGGGAGATTTTCTGGGAGGCTGAAAACCTTAAAACATATTTAAAACACTGCACTGAAAAAACACTTACGTGCCAGGGAATTGACTTTGCTCTTTTTAAATGCTAATATGTGAGTCAGCCACATTTATATGGTTGTTGACAGAAAATGCCAGATTCCTGGATCAGAAACAAAGAAATCATATCACCATAGCTGTTCTGGTTTCCTCAACTCTAAATCCCACAGGGCAATGCCTAGGGCCAACTGATGCTGGCTTGTGTGGTGGATTATTCCCCAGGAGAGGAACTCTGAGCATAAGAAACACACTGATGTAATCACAGCCAGGAAACAAACCCACTCTCTTTGCAGAGAGAGGCATTTCTGTCCCTCTCCAAATCCCATAATGCATAAACAGGCCAGAAAAAAAAAAATGATCAAGGTTCACGGTCTAATAATCCCAATTACATAGCAAGATCTATATGAGCACAATAATTTCATGGTGGACTTCCTCTCAACAATCCATCTTAGGTCATACAATTTATTGACCTCTGGAACATTTTCGTATTAGTATGCTAGTCTATCAACTATTCTAAATAATGTGACACATAGAGGCTGGAACCAAATCCTTTCAATTTGTTTTATACAAGATTTAGCTAGTGTTCTTATCAATGGGACTCCAAGCAGGAAGATAAGGCTAAGATATAGTGTTTTTATTAACCATACCTTCAATATTTCATGCCTATCCAGATGGGAAAAAAAAATCCCATAAATCACTGAGTCTACCTTAGAAAACTAGGAGGCTTTCTTCTTAAATCTCTATTTTGAATTTCCATTTGTCCCAAAGCAATAATCCAACTATTTCAGGATTCATCACTTATTGCGCTGACTTTACCTACATCTGCAAGGGGAAAGTATTGGGCAATTCTGTTAACCACATCCACTATTTCCAGTGACTTGAGTCTGACCTGATCATCTTCCAAGTACCAGGTGGTGTTATTGATACTGTAAGCTAACATCAGGGAAAATAATCCCATTACATTTTCTGATTGAACAATCCCTAACCTAGCAATAAGCTCCTACAGGCTGTGCATAAATCGTAAGCCAGTCATCACTCTAGTGAACTTTATCAAGCAACTTGGGGTCACCTCCTACTGGAGAGTTTCCGCAGTTGTCTGAGGGCTACCGATAGAATAGAATTAGCATTTCTTAAAAATGTGAAATTCTCTTTTGACTTCAACAATGCACAATGCATTACAGTTTGAGTAGCAGAAACCTTCCTGCCAGGCTTCCACATAGAAAGTTTAATCATGTTGACACACATGGTGCCCTCAGGATAAAAGTGTTATTGTCGCAAGTGTTGTTTAGAATTTTCACACTAGAAATTTCTTTAGTTGGCAGGGGTGACTTGATTCCAACTGGTTGCATCAGAGAACAGATCCTTACCATGGGCATCTGCATTAGTAAATCAGACTTTCTGGTTGGCAATAAAGATTTTATTCCCTGACAGTTTACGGCTCCAAAGAGAAGTTTCTTTAATCTTCCATTATCTAGTCTCCCAAGTGGCAGTACAGACAGCAAGAGTGTAGGCAACAGCCTGAGATAATAAAAATGTCCCTAAGTTCATCAAGGGAAGTATTGGCTTGGTTATGGGTACTTTCTTGAGCTCTGCCAACTGAACAGATAGACCATATTGGCTTTTGGTTGTATCTAGCTTGTGCCGATTTTGGACAGATGGTTTTCCAAAGCAGTACAATGCACACTATTATATTTCAGCATGGACAAGCAATCAGTGAACCAGGTCCAAGCATTTAGGGAAACCTCTTGAGTGGAAAACCTCATTAAGCCAGCCGTTTTACTTAAGGCAGTGAAGTGAGAGATAAATTTTCCTCCAAAGGGGTAGCTTTTACTTTTTAGTATAAATCTGAGATGCTGCTAAAGCCATGTCAGCTGAACTCCTAAAAATACCATTTTTGTTTTTCTTGATAAGCAAGGCTGGTGGGCCCATCTCACCTTGTTTTTCATTAAGTCTAAGGTGATCCATCACAAGATATGAACATTAAGCTGGAGACTCACAGGCCTGCATGTGACATGAATTCAGCTTTTTCAAAAGAAGCATACTTGGTATTTAGCTCAGACAGGTGAAACCATTGCTCTGGGAAATAGCTTATCTAGTACCATGACTGCAGCCAATTTTCAAGCTAAAATATTTTCTTCATCCTCCTGTGATCATATATCATTTCTCCTGGGCTACCTGGGACAGGATAGGAGGGCAGGTTGTAGAGTGAATTACATGTTTCTCTGTCTCTCAACACAATTCTTCCTGAGTGGGAGAATCCTCTCTGACATATATGGACTAAGAAAGTGCAAACATGTAGCACATCAACTATGGGGGCTTAAGCAATAGTCAATTTAACATTTTTTCCTCACTATGGATGCCTTCCAAGGCCTATTTAAAAAATTTGTAGTGCCCCTTTCTTCTATGGAACCAGCTAAAATAGTAATTTGGGCACTTAATTCCAGTAGAATCATGAAAATGTGTGTCTTCCGTCCTCTTCCCCGGGAAATTGCCACAATACCCATGTCAAGTATGACTTTGTCCCCACTGGAGACAAGGAGACTACGTACATATTTTCCTTTAGAGTAAATAAAGTCAGGGTAAAGAAGCGGCCTAGGATCTGGACACACACAAACACACATGCATACAGAGAGGTCATTTTCAGCAGCATTAGAGAAAAAGCCTGGGACAGTAAGAGCCTAAATACCAGTCAATGATTCATATATTGTTTCCCACGAGAGGTTTTCAGTCTTATAAAACTCTCCTTGTATGAACCATAGCTCCCTTATAGCAGCCAGGACTCACTGCTGAAAACTTGGAGAGGTTTTATTGTTATCTCAAAATGGATCAAAGGTTGGAAAAAAAAAAAAAACTATAAGAGGAAATGAGCAGTAGGGCTTTCCACTTGCCACTTGCTGTCATTTCTTACTGTTGAGCATCATATGCCTCAAACCTGCATGACTCAGGTGAACTAGCCAGTGCTGTAATTATGTGGTTATGGAAGTCATGAATTTCTCTCAGTTCATGCTCACTGTAAGTTTATTTCTCTGTAAATATTGTCATATTGTCTGAAGTTGGTAGAACCTTCCTTCAACCCCAGAAGAAATTTATTGCTAATTGTCACAATGGGGCTGACAGCTGAATTGGCGAGGAGGTCCACATGCCTACAGGAAAGGTGTTTTTGAGCCTATTACCCGCTATTTGTCCCATTTATTAAAAAGCTGCATAGTAGAGAGCTATTTGTTGCACAAAAGACTATAATTTGTTCAGTATATGAAACTCAAGGACTTCCCTTAAATCTCTTTAATTAGCTCTATTCCAGAAGGTCATATCTCTATCAGTATCCCATCTGTCTCATAAAAAGTGTAAAGGGATTGACTTTACCCTATTTATAAGTCAATAAATTCATCTGATATAGTCAATGGATGCCAACAGAAGACCCAAGTTTCTGTGTCAGAGGCAAAAAAACCTGTACTACTCACAGAATAAATAACCACCAGAGTATTATCAAAGTTGCAATCTGCATGGGCACTTAATTGCCTCATAATAAGAGAAATATGAGCTTAATTTCTGTCACTTTCATCGAAAGCAGTAAGCAATGTTTGTTATGTAGAGAGAGATATGATATCATCTCTCAGAATTGCCAGTTGCATAAACAATCCTAAGAAAATGGTCCCAGGTGAAAGAGTGATCAGGTCTTGCAATTTTAAAACGGTCTGCAAGATGTGCACAGTTCAACAGGCCCATAGAGGGCTGCCTCCAAACACCATGTAATGAGTATCCAGAGTAAGAAACAGGATATTACCAGCACCTGAAAAACCATCCTTGTACTACTTCCTTTCAATTACCAGTTGCACTCTAAAAGTTTCCTTATTTCTAAATGTATATATATATTCATTTCTAAATGAATCAATTACATTTTTATACTCAGATAAATTAGGAACAACCAGTATATTCTCATTTGTGTCTGGCTTCTTCTGCTAGAAATTATGTTGATGATATTCATCCATATGGCTGTATATAGTTGTGGATTGTTCATTCTCATTGCTGAATAGGATTCAGTTCTGGGAATATAGGATGCCTTATTTATCCATTCTACTACTGGTGTACATTTATATAGTTTTCAGTTGGAAGTTGTTATGAGTACTGTTGATATGACCATTATAGTGTATGCTTTTCGATGAACATATTTATATATTTCTATTGAGTATATACCTAGGAGTAATACTATTGGGTCATAGAAAATGCACCATTGCCTAACAGAATTCTAAAGTGATTGTAACAATTTACACTCCCTACAAATATCCAGGTATGAAAAAAACAGTTATTCAACATCTTCTTCAACACATTGCATTTTTCATCATTTTCATTTTAGCCATTCTGGTGAGCGTGTAATGCTATTGCATTGTCATTTTCATTTGCATTCTCTTGATGACTAAAGATGCTGAGTATTTACCCATGTTTACTGGCAATTTTGATATTCTCTTTTTATAATGTCATCATTCCAAAATTGTCAAATTTTTACGTCTTCTTCCTAATAATTTTTGTAAGAATTTTATATAATTCTGAATCAAGTCTTTTGTTAAATATGAAAATATTTCACATACCTTTTCCAGTCTTAGGGTTGCCTATGTACTTTCCTAATGTTATCTTTTGATGACCAGATGTTCATAATTTTAACACAGTGCCACACACACACACACACACACACACACACACAAACACACACTTAGGGCATCTTGTTTCTTCAGTCTTTGTCTATTCCAAAATCTTACAGATGTTTCTTGATAATATTTTCTTAGGCTTTTGTTTTATCTTTCATAATTATATTAACCATCCATCTGATGTTGATTTTTTGTCCATGTGATTGCCTAGGTCTCATATTCCAGAGGACATGGCACCATTTATTGAAAAGACTCTCCATTCTTGCTGTGTTCCATTTGTCATAAAACAAGTTACCTTTTATGTGGAAGACTACTCTGGGCTTGCTATTCTATTCTACTGCTCATGTTTTCTGTTCTTGCACCATTGCCTTTTTGTCTCAATTATCTTAACTCATGATAGGACTTACTAACTTATGGTATTAATCTTTAGCTATAATTATTTTTCTTCAAGATTACTTTAGCCCAGAAAAAAATTTATTTTCATTTTCATAGGAATTTTAGAATCAACTTTCAATTTCATTACATAATATATACACATACACACACAAAACCTGAGGGACAATATGTACTGGGATCTATCTGTGGACCATTGAGAACTGTAGAATATTGAGCTTTCTAATTTATGATCCTAGAATATTCCTTCATTTATTTAGGTCTTGTTTTATTTCTCTCAAAAATGTTCTATAATTTTCAGTGTGGAGGACTTTTATCATTTTTCAATTAGATTTTTTATAATAAATTTGATGTTTTTCTTGCTAGTGTGAATATTAATTTAAATTTAATTTTCTCTTATCTTGGCACAGCATAAACAAATAATTATTTTTATATAAATACCTTATGAAGTGACTTTATCGATTTATATTGTGTAATATGTATGTTCTTTTGAAGCCTTTAGATCATATGTAAATGTTGTATGTAAATAAGGAAGTTTAATTTCTTTCTTTCCAATTCTTATACTTTACATTTATTGATACATGCTGTATTGCACTGACTAGTACCTACAGCACAATATTGAATAGAAGTGACAGTACTGAGCATCATAATTTTCTTCTTGATCTTAAGAGGAGATGGGAGTGAATGTTTCACCATCGATCATAATACATCTCAGTTTTTATGTAAATATCATTCATCTCTTTAAGAAAGTTTCCTGCTTAGTCTATTGAATTTTAAAAAGCATATAAATGAATGTTGATTGTTGTAATTTTTTCTGTATCTATCAATTCTGCCTTTCTATATGTCAATCTCATTTTTTCATTGATCTATGAAATTATTTTGGTTTAAGTAATTTTCATATATTAAATAATTTGTTATTCTTGTAGATTAAATTCTACTTCATTATTATATATTTTCCTAATATATCAATAGATTTGACTTGATAATGCCTCAATTAGTGCATTAAAAGTTGCTTTTTAATTTTTTTCTTCTAATAGTCTGTCAAGTTTTATACTTAAGATTATTATGGTCTTGCTTAGGATTGTCTTCACTATAAGGGCTCTATTTTGGTTCTGTATGAAATTTAAAGAACTTTTTTCTAATTCTGTGAAAATATCTATGGAAGCTTAATGGGAATGGCATTGAATTACTTTGAGCAGTATGGCCATTTTCATGATATTGATTCTTCCTATCAATGAGCATGGAATGTTTTTCCATTTGTTTGTGTCCTCTCTTATTTCCTTAAGCAGTGGTTTGTAGTTCTCCTTGAAGGGGTCCTTCACATCGCTTGTAAGCTGTATTCCTAGGTATTTTATTATCTTTTCAGCAATCGTGAATGGGAATTCATTAATGATTTTGCTCTCTGCTTGTCTATTGTTGGTGTCTAGGAATGCTTGGAATTTTTGCACATTGGTTTTGTATCCTGAGACTTTGCTGAAGTTGCTTATCAACTTAAGTAGTTTTTTGGATGAGACGATGGGGCTTTCTAAATATAGAATCATGTAATCTGCAAACAGAGACAATTTGACTTCATCTCTTTTTATTTGGGTACTGTTTATTTCTTTCTCTTGCCTGATTGCCTTGGCCAGAACTTCCAATACTATATTGAATAGCAGTGGTGAGAGAGGGCATCCTTGTCTTGTGCCAATTTTCAAAGGGAATACTTCCAGCTTTTGCCTATTCAGTATAATGGCTGAGGGTTTGTCGTAAATAATTCTTATTATTTTGAGATATGTTCCATCAATGCCTAGTTGAGATTTTCATGTGAAGGGATGTTAAATTTCTACATCTATTGAGATAATCATGTGTTTATTTGTCATTGGTTATGTTTATGTGATGGATTACATTTACTGATTTGCATGTGTTGAACCAGACTTGCATCTCAGGGTTGAAGCTGACTTGATTGTGGTGGATAAGCTTTTTGATGTACTGCTGGATTCAGTTTGCCAGCATTTTATTGAGGACTTTCACACAGAGCTGGAGACATCACACTACTGCACTTCAAACTATACTACAAGGCTACAGTAACCAAAACAGCATGGTACTGGTACCAAAACACATATATAGACCAATGGAACAAAACAGTGAACTCAGAAATAACACCCCACATCTACAACCATCTGATTTTTGACAAACCTGACAAAAACAAGCAATGGGGAAAGGATTCCCTATTTAATAAATGGTGCTGGGAAAACTGGCTGGCCATATGCAGAAACCTGAAACTGGACCCCTTCCTTACACCTTATGCAAAAATTAACTCAAGATGGATCGAAGACCAAAATGTAAAACCCAAAACCATAAAGACCCTAGAAGAAAACACAGGCAATACCATTCAGGCATAAGCATGGGCAAAGATTTTATGACTAAAACACCAAAAGCAATTGCAACAAAAGCCAAAATTGACAAACGGGATTTAATTAAACTAAAGAGCTTCTGCAGAACAAAAACAACTAGCATCAGAGTGAACAGGTAAGCTACAGAATGGGAGAAAATTTTTGCAATCTACCCATCTGACAAAGGTCTAATATCCAGAATCTACAAGGAACTTAAATAAATTTGCAAAAAAAAAAAAAAAAAAGCACAACCCCATCAAAAACTGGACAAAGGATAAGAACAGACACTTCTCCAAAGAAGACATTTGCGAGGCCAACAAACATATGATAAAAAGCTTATCATCACTGATCATTAGAGACATGCAAATCAAAACTACAAGATACCATCTCATGGCAGTCAGAATGGCGATTATTAAAAGTCAAGAAACAATAAATAGATGCTGGCGAGGCTGTGGAGAAATAGGAATGCTTTTACACTATTGGTGGGAGTGTAAATTAGTTCAACCATTGTGGAAGACAGTGTGGGGATTCCTCAAGGATCTAGAATCAGAAATACCATTTGACCCAGCAATCCATTACTGGGTATACCCAAAGGATTATAAATCATTCTACTATAAAGACACATGTATATGTATGTTTATTGCAGCATTATTTACAATAGCAAAGACTTGGACCCAACCCAAATGTCCATCAATGATAGACTAGATAAAGAAAATGTGGTGCATATACACCATGGAATACTATGCAGCCATAAAATTGAATGAGATTATGTCTTTTGCAGGCACATGGATGAAACTGGAAGCCATAATTCTCAGCAAACTAACACAGGAACAGAAAACCAAACACTGCATGTTCTCACTTATAAGTGGGAGTTAAAAAATGAGAACACATGGACACAGGGAGGTGAACATCACACACCGGGGCCTGTAGGGGGTTCGAGGAAAAGGGGAAGGAGAGCATTAGGACAAATACCTAATGCACGTGGGGCTAAAAACCTAGATGATGGGTTGATAGGTGCAGCAAACCACCATGGCACATGTATACCTATGTAACAAATCTGCACATTCTGCACATGTATCCCAGAACTTAAAGTAAAATTTTAAAAGGAAATAAGAAAAAAAAAGATTGTTATGGTCTTAAATAAAAATTAAAAATATTTCTCCATTTTTATTATCTGGAAGGCTTTTGAATAATAAATATGTAATTAGGAAAAGTCATGTATGAAACCTTCAACTTCAAAAATATGTTATCATCATTCTGCTCTCTATCTTTATGAGTTCAATTGTTTTATTTTTTAGCTCAATGAGTGAGGATAAGTGAAATTTTTCTTTTTGTCCCAGGCTTATTTCACTTAACATACTGGCCTCCAGTTCCATCCATGTTCTGCAAATGACTGAATCTTATTTTTTTATGGCTGACTAGTACTCTATTAAGTATATTATGGTTACTAGAGGCTGAGATGGGCAATGGAGAGGGGAGATGTAAAGTGGGGATGTTTAATAGATGAAAAAATATAGTTAGAATGAATAAGATCTAGTAAATGATGGCACAACAGCATGACTACAGTCAACAATAATTTATAGTACATTTGAAAAGAACTAAAAGAATATAATTAGAATGTTCATAACATGAGGAAATGATAAATGCTGAGACAATGTATTCCTATTTACCCTGATGTGTTATTACACATTGTATGCCTGTATTAAAAATCTCATGTGCCCCATAAATATATAT
The DNA here is from genome assembly GCF_009828535.3 of Hylobates moloch. Lineage (NCBI taxonomy): Eukaryota > Metazoa > Chordata > Mammalia > Primates > Hylobatidae > Hylobates > Hylobates moloch. Next base: position 142,977,602 of record NW_026652279.1, read on the forward strand.
ACCTACTATCTACTCATAAAAATTAAAAATTAAAAAAATGTATTTTACCAGTGAAGACCTCTAGACTTAAATTTCTTTAAGGTTGTATTTTAGCAAATAATTCAATTTATTTAATATATATAAGTTATTCAGATCTGTGTTTATTTCTTAAACATTACTAAGTTGTATTTTAGCAAGGTTTTCTAATTTGCTATTCATAAGATCCTTTCATCTTTTTAAAGTCTGGAGGATCTATAGAGATTCTTTATCTTCATTCGTAATACTGGTAATTTTCCTTGCTTCTTCCATTCCTCCCTCACTTCTCCCTCCCTCTTTTCCTTCTGAAACACCCTCCCCACTCCTTCTCTTCCTCTTCTCCTCTTTCTCTCTCTCTTCTTTCTTTCATCAGACTAGCTATGGATAGACCAATTATATTCTTCGTCTTAGGGAGCAATATTGGTCTTTTTGATTCTCCTTGTTGTATGTTCAATTGATTTACATCCATAGAATAGATTGTTTATTGTTTATTTTCTTCTACTTTTGCTAAGTTCATTTTTATATTTTCCTAAATTTCTGTCTAATATAGAACCTTAAGTTTACAAATGTTAGCTTTACTCACTTCAATTTATCTTTAAATTTATCTTTAGACACTGCTTGAATTTATCAATTTATTGAAAGTTATCTTTAGACACCTTAGACACTGCTTGAGTGGAAGGCTATAGAATGTGACATGCTATAATTTCATTGTTGCTCATTTCAAAACATTTTCTAATTTTGATTTGACTTTCCATTGATGCACATAATGGTTTTACTTGCAAATGAACAAACCTGATATTTCCTCCTGTGTAAGAGAACTTCCTTATTCCTATAACATGGGATGCTAGAAAATGTGGACTGGGTGAATTGGTCAAAACAGTTGTCTTACAAATATCATTTTATTTGTTGCTATATTTTCCCAACTATGGTAGCTTATGCTGCAATAATAAACAAGCTCAAAATATCAACAGGTTTTCAGAACATATGTTAATTTCTTGCTCACCCAGAGTCTTCTGCAGTTTTTAGTAAGTGCCCGGGGTCAACCCCCAAGCTGTTTAAATCTTGCTACTGTACTATCTAAATATGGGCATTTTACATTATCCATAGTAAGGGAAAAAGACTGGTGACTTACTTGTGAACTGTCTCAGTCTCAGGCCATGTATAATACACATTACCTGTCAATCATGTTTTAGTTACAAGGACTACTCCTGTGAAAAATATAAGTATCTGGGAAATTAGATTTTGTGTTGATTCAAAGAAAATTGGCGGGGCGCGGTGGCTCACGCTTGTAATCCCAGCACTTTGGGAGGCCGAGGTGGGCGGATCACGAGGTCAGGAGATCGAGACCATCCTGGCTAACACGGTGAAACCCCGTCTCTACTAAAAATACAAAAAATTAGCCGGGCGTGGTGGCGGGCGCCTGTAGTCCCAGCTACTCGGAGAGGCTGAGGCAGGAGAATGGCGTGAACCAGGGAGGCGGAGCTTGCAGTGAGCCGAGATCGCGCCACTGCACTCCAGCCTGGGCGACAGAGTGAGACTCTGTCTCAAAAAAAAAAAAAAAAAAATTGAGAGTGATGTCAATAAATATCAGTAATGCCTACCACAGTTGGAAAAGATTTCTTCATAAATTCTGGATGTTTTTTTTTCTTGGGTTGGAAATTACTTCTGAATCCCAAATTATTTAAAAGGTATATTTATTTACATTTATATAATTTTATAAATTAATAAATATGATTTTATTAATACTAATACCAGTTGGTATTCTGATGTTCAGAATGTTTGGCTTTGATCCAAAGCAGCCAATAGATAGAACTTACTTTGCCCATATAGTGTTAAAAAGATTGATTTATTTATAAACCAAAAATATCCAGACTTTTTGTCATTTATTTAAAAGCAATTACAGTAGCAATTATCTGAAGCTGAGCAGTAAAAATCATTTTTTGATAGCTTAACAGTGTTTTATTTTACTTAATTTCTCACCATTATCTGCATTTCATGCACTGCTTGTTAAATCCTGGATTAAATTAATGATCCCAAAATACTCTTACATATGTATAAATGTAAATATCAATCCTGTGATGAGAGATATTTTTAATTGCTTTAACCAACATCACTGGTTAGTCTTCAATCAAGTGAGAACTTATGAGTACAGGTAAGAGAAAGTGTGTTAGAATGTTTGTGCTTAATTATTAACATCAAATAATGGTGACAATATGTTCAAAAACTAAAATAAATATGTATTGAATTTAACAGAAAAATAATTGCTTGCATTTTTAGTTTGTTTTTCATTTTAAAATCAATGATGAGCCATCATGTAAAAGAGATAGATTTTTTAAAAATAAAAAATATAGAAGGTATACTATTTAAATTGCTCTTGTCATTATATTTTGTTATCTTGGGGATCTATTTGAAGAACCATTTGACACAAGTTCTAAATTTATTTTGTGTTTTTATCATGTATGTATTTTAACTCCAAAAACTACCAAATAAAAACACTTATTTACTTTTTTGATTGTTTTTTAATCCAATATTGTTATCTATATTATTTTTCTCATTTTATTGTAGCACACTAATATTTTCAGAGGTTTTTTTGTTTGCTTTTGTTTTGTTTTGTTTTTAATCAGATACCTGACTTCAGCCTCACAGAACTTTTTATTACTTTCTACTTGTACTCTGTTGGCCTGCATGTCTACTAGCTAATTTCCTCTGGTTTTTCACAGCATCACTGTAATAATGTAGAAAATTTGGATGCAGAGGTTCCAAATGGCAATATTTTTTAAAAATTGTATACTTTGTTCTATTGTATTTTTAAAAAAAGTGTTCTATATCTTTGTGGATGAATATTAGTGCCTTATACTGAAATGAGAAAACTAAGTCTGGAAAATTTCTGGAGTCAGCTCTGACTTGAAAGGAGCATGGAAGTCATCACCACTGTTCTTATAACAAGAAGAAAGAAGAACACCAAATATCAAAGACTTTTTATGGACTCAGAAAATTGAAGTCACAGGGAAAACCACCAGCTGAAAATCTAGAATACAGAGAATCATAGCCAAAATCAGCTTAAAGGGAGCAGAAGTTAATGGATCTGACGGGACTGAATGTTAACTTTGACAAATCACTAGGGGTGGTGTATAATCTTGTGAGAATAAGCATTTATTGGGGCCACAGTCTTAGCCCTATATTTTATGGATTTTACCTGCTATTACCTCATGAGGTTTTGATGGTAAAGATGCAAGAAAAACCCTCCCACTTCTGGCAGAGTGAGGGGAATAGCAGCCATTGCGAAATACTCCCAAAGCGTCCAGCCAACAAACGTATGCTCAGCAAAGGAAGGTAAGTTAGACAACTTTTGCTCTGACTAGACTTCCTTTCTCACCTAAGGGAGGAAAAGTGGGGAAATTTCTTAAGTTCATGTCCAAGGAACACAGTTTAACCAAGAGAATTTGATTTGATCATTCCAATAGTAATTTGTATAGTATAACTTTACAAATAATAACAACAGTCATTGTGTATAATAAACAAATAACAATACATTGTTAATACTAGTAACAATGAATTGGATGATGATAGTATATACATAAGTAAAATGAATTATAGCAATATTATGAGGGATGGACGAAAGAATTGGAAACAGTATATTATAATCTATGTGCAATACTTGTGAAGGGTTAATAGTGTTATTTAACAGTGGGATGTGGTTAGTTGTAAATTCAAGTCTAGAGCAATCAGTTAAAAGCTACAAAAAGAAGTAAAATTGATATGCTAAGAGAGTAAATTGAATCATATAAAATTCTCAATTACAACCAAAGAAGGCAAAAAATAAAAGGTAAAAAATAAATAAGATTACAAAATTTTTTTAAAAGAATAAGGTCAACAAATAGAAAACTTTTATAAACATGGTAGATATAAATTCAACTATATCAATAATTACTTTAAATGTGAATGATAGAAATACAAAACTCAGAAGACAGAGATTGTGAGTTTGGTAATGAGTTTGTAGATAAAATACCAAAAGCATGATCCATGAAAAAATTGATTAATTGGATTTTAAAATTAAAACCTCAAATCTGCCAATGATCCTATTAAGGTAATTAAAAATATAAAAATAATTATTAAACTCAAAAATAAGAAAATACACCAATTAATAATATACAAATGATCAGAAAAACATGTCACCAAAAAGTATACACATAGACAATAAGCATATTTGTACCATAAATTTGCTCATCATGTTTTCACAGAACTTCAAATTGAAACAGTGATCTATCAATATAAAATATTTAAAATAACTGAAAATACCAAATGCTATTTCCTGAGGAGAAAAAAATTGTAATTTAGAGGCTATTAAGAAGGTCAACATTTCGTACTCTAAATTGAATCTTTGATGGCCTAATGCACAGAGTTCAGAAAAAAACAGGAAGGAGATCAGACAAATGCTGTTGGATTGAGTCTGCTGGGTGAGGTGGCTCATAACTAATCTCCTGCTTTGGGAAGCCTAGGAGGGAAAATTGAGGTACATTGCCCCTAATCTAATTATCTGTTTGGTGATTTAGTAAAAATTCCTTGAGGAAAGATCACATTATTCATGGACTCTACAATTTTTCATACACTTTTTCAAATATTCATTATAGTTAAGACTTTTCTAAAGCATGAAAAGGTAACCATCAAGAAGTCATGAGCATAACCATAGTAATCACATCGATGAAAAAAATATGCACACCCAGGGACAGTGTTCAGAGAGGGGACAGTGTTCAGAGAGAGGACAGCCATGAGCTACCTTTTGGAGGACCACAATACTGAGAAGAGGGAAAGAAGGGAAAGAAGAGAGTTGTTATTCCATTTTTAACGTGTGCTCCTTCAAGTATTTACACAGAAGTTTCTAGACTCAGTAGCTTTGGTTTGTTGGAAGAGATCTTTTTTTCTATTTATTTCATTGAATATAGTAATGATTCATGAAAATAAATTACGCACTTCTTAAAAACGATTAGCTTACTTCCAGTTGATAGAGAAATTTTTATTTTGAGTACTGGAATCAGAACATTTGGAAACGTAAAAATGCCTTATGTGATACTTGGCTAGATTATCTAACTTTTATAGAAAGTCTAAAGGCCAAAAGATGTAGAAAAATATGCAATGTATGCATAAGGGAGAAAAATTAATGATCCAAATCTTGGAACTATAAGATATGAAAAGCTTAAAGGGATGATGACTAGGTAGCTTGAGAGAAGATTGCTGGCAGGCGACTTAATAACTTGTATTCTGTATAAGAATATCATTATATTTTTAAAAATGAATCCTTTCTGAACCAAGAGCCAAGGAAGCTGTATTTAATTATGGCAAGATAGGTGTACATTTCACTGAATGAAACCATTTCAGCGTTCAGAATAGTTACTAGTAAAATGAGTCTCTAAAACTCTTTTTTTCTTTGAATATTTAACGTAATACCAACTTTGGACAGGTAATATGTAATTCTACCTTTAAAAATAATACAATGTTAAGGGAAATTAAAAATTGGTAGTTTAGAAAGGGCTTCTATAAATTCAATTTAATGCTGAAGTTGTCATGTAATTAACAGATCTGTTTCACAAACAACTGGCCTACAAGCTGTGGCATTATAATAATGAAATTAGTTATTATTAAGCTAATAAGAAGTTTAAGTGTAAATCTAAATATATACATATACATATGAATTACAAAATATAATTCAACAATATTTTTAGGGTAACATTAGGCATACCCTTTTAATCTAACAGTCTCATTCTTGGAAATTTTTTATTAGAAGTGAAATCACAGGATTGTAAAAAATATTTTAGCATGCACAAAATGTTTATTGTAGTATGATTTACAGTTTCAAAAACTAGCAAAACAAAGTGAATGGTTGTCAATAAAATTTATGAAATGATTTTATATACCAATCAATAAACATTACTCAGTTAAAAATTGTAAATTTAAAATTTACCAGAAACATTTGCAGAGGCAATTGTTGAGTGAGAAAATGTAAAACAACTGCAGAAAGGTGGAGGTATGATTACATTTTAGTAAAAATAACACTCTGGGCATGCATATAAATATGTGCACATACACATTTGCAAATACTTACATGAGCATGGAGATTACAATAGAGGTTGTTGCTTGTCAACATGGGTTGATGTAATAAATAATGAGGAAGAAATGGGGAGTGAGAACCCAGCCTCCTCCCCAGAGAAGACAAAAAAATATGATGACTCAAAAAAGGGTTTGAGCCTGGTGTGGTGGCTCACGCCTGTAATCCCAGCACTTTGGGAGGCCGAGGCAGGGGGATCACGAACGAGGTCAGGAGATTGAGACCATCCTGGCTAACACAGTGAAACCCCGTCTCTACTAAAAATACAAAAAAATTAGCCAGGCGTGGTGGCGGGCGCCTGTAGTCCCAGCTACTCTACTCAGGAGGCTGAGGCAGCAGAATGGTGTGAAGCCGGGAGGCGGAGCTTGCAGTGAGCCGAGATCCCGCCACTGCACTCCAGCCTGGGTGACACAGCGATACTCCGTCTCAAAAAAAAAAAAAAAAAAAAAAAAAAGGGTTTAAGTACATTATGATGCTTTACATAAATTATACATATTTAAAAAATAAAATCTAAAATAATTTTAATGATGTATCACATACTTCAAATTTATATGTTATTCATGTGATTATGACAAAGAACATCATTATGAATTATTGGTGGAGACATGAATGCAAAAGTCAGGGAAGGCTGATGAGAGAGGCAAAAATAAAAAGCACCCTATTGTCATGGCGCACTAGTATTAATATTACCTAACAAACTCAGATATAAAATATTTTTTCTGCTTTTTACTTACTAAAATTAAATAAATATGACAAATATAATTAAATAAAATATGATTAAAAATGTTTGTTCTCTTGAAAAATTTAATATTAGTCATTTTGTGGCTAGTTGATGGGGTTTCCCAGCTCAGGGGTTAGACAAGAATCTAAGAAATTTGGAAAGCACCTGAAAAGTAGACAAAAACACGTTTAATTTTCAGTACTGCAATATCGCTGTGACCTAGCTTTCATCTGAAAACTGGGTTACTTTAGTAATAAGACACAATTAAATCACCAGAATTGTTCCCTTTATAGCAGTCCATTTTCTCTATGTGTACCCCATCTTTGCCATATCCATCATTTATTCTTGACCTTATTATATTGCTTCTAGGGGGTCAGTGTCAGAATCTAATCTTCTTGGGGTATTGATACAGTTTCTAGTCTGTGGATTTTACCAAATAGCACTTCCCTACTTTAGTAAGGAGCTTAACCTACCAAAAAACAAAAAGCAAAGACTCTAAATGAAGCTGATTTCCAAGCAGTAAGAAAGTTCTTCCCTGAAGCAGGAAACACTCAAGCCTGGAAATAAGGAGAAAAATCAAGAAAAAAAGAGCAAATAAATATATGAAGAAATCTTGCCAAACACATTTTCCCTAATAATCAATTTTTAGTTTGTGCTTCATCAAAATATAGGTTCTTACTAGAAGAGTTTGAAGACATCTCTCAGTTAACTTGGGTCCCAGAATAATAAAGCTACACACACGGCATATAAGAGTGATAATACTGCTATTGTTTGTAAAACTTAATAGCTTAATATTTTATTTCTTGATAGCATATTTCCTTTTATCACTGAATAATGTTTTATTGTGGGAATTTACCAGTAGTTTGATCTGCTGACCTGTTTAAAAACATCTTGGTTGCCTCCAGTTTTTGGTGATTATGAATAAATCTAGTAAAGATTCTCTTGCAGGATTTTTGCGGGATAAGTTTTCAAATCATTTGAATAAACACCCGGAAGCATGATTTCTAGATTTTATGGTAATACTATAGTTTTGTAAGAAACCACCAAACTATCTTAAAAAGTAACTAACTTTGTTCAGTACCATTAATGAATGAGCTTTCTTGTTGCTCTGAATCTGCTCCAGTTCTTCGCATTGTCACTTATTGTTTGTTTGTTTTTGTTTAATTTTAGATATTCTGACAGCTATGTATCTCATTGCTGTTTTAACTTACTATTCTCTAATGACAAATTATGTTGTGCATCTTTTCAAATGCTTATTTCCATCTGTATATTTTCTTTGGTGAGGTGTTTGTTTAGACCTTTTGCCAATTTTTAAATTGTTTATTTTAATATTATTGAGATGTATGTGTTCTTTTTATATTTTGGATAATGGTATAGTGTCAGATTCACATTTTGCAAATATGTATTTCATCTGTGGCTTGTCCTTAGATTCTCTTAATGGTGTCTTTTGCAGAGCAGATGTTTTTAATTTAATAAAAGTCAACTTGCTGTTTTTTCTTTTATGGATCATGCCTCTTACGGCTAAAAATGTACTATCAAACTCACAACCGCCTAGATTGTCTCCTATATTTTTGTCTAGACGTTTTATTGTTTTATGTTTTATAACAAGTTTATGACTCCTTCTAAGCTAATTTTGTAAACTTGTATAAAGATTTTTTCCTGATTCATTTAATCATATCCAGTAGTTCTATCATTATTTGTTAAAAAGACAGATTGTCTAATTTGTCTTACTTTCAGATAGTATAGACTGGATTACTTCTGCTCCTTTGTTGACTAGATTAGTATGCTTCTATTTCTGGACTATTTTATTGTGTTGACCTGCAGTTCTTGTTTCATCAACACCACACTTTCTAAATTATTGTACTTTTTAAGAAATTATTGAAATTGGATAGTGTAAGTCCTTTAACGTTTTTCTTCTTTAGTATTATCTTGGCTAGTCTACCTCTTTAGTCATTCCATATAGCTTTTAGAATCAGTGTGTCAATATTGACAAAATAGCTTGTTGTGATCTTGCTGAATACCATGTTAAATCTCTAAATTATGTTATAAAAACTGATATCATTACCGAAGAACATGAGATATATTTCTTGATTTTCATATATTCATTTATTTCTTTCATCCAAGTTTTGCAGGTTTCTGCACAATGTTTTCAATTTAATATTTTGATTTGCTTTGTCACAGCAGTTATGTTGAAATGTGAACTATATTCTTAAATGCCTTCCTTATATTGTTTCATTTTTATTCACAGAGAATAGTTTAAAACCTTCAACTTTCCAGTTGCTATTTGTACTTCATGTGCTGCATAATTATTACCTCATTCCCACATCTTAACATGTCTCCTGTAAGAGGTTTATTCTATAACCTTTAATTGGAAACTCATACTTTCTTACCCATTGTGAGACCTTGGTTCAACTCCATCACTCCACCTGCTGTGGCTTCAATCTCTATTTCATATTTTTCATTTACCTTCAAACTGCACATATTACTAAATTCTTTCAGTCTGAAGCAAAACTCACCTGTAACTTAGGTTAAATAAGTTGCCTTTTCTTCACTGTTACTAAGAAAAGAAGTTGCTACAGAAGCCTTCTTCACACTCAATTTCTTAACCCATGAAATCTGGACACACAGTAGAAACTATCTTTGCCACAGCCATTTGTGAGTTATTTCCCCCAAACAATGGATACTTTAGAGTAAACATGTCTCTTGGTCAGTCATGAAAACTCTCTTCTCTTGATTTAGAGACAGCTACTCTCTTCTGGATCATTTACCTCTGCTGCCACTACTGCTACTAGCCACTGATGGGTGGCTATTCTGCAACATAACCTCTTTTAAATCTTTTCTTCCCCTAACAATATCCGGCTTAATCAATGGCAATACTGCTCAAGGCCTGCAAGCCAGAAATGTGAGAAGCACCCCAGACTCTTTCCAATCCTCTCTTTCTCATAATACGTAATTAGCCAAAAAATAAGATATTTCAAATTCATTTCCTAATCCCCACTGTGATTACCTTAGTTCATGCTCTCATCATCTCTTGTAAGACTAATGTTAAAGCTTCTTAAGTGGTTTTCTTACTTCTAATTTATCCCCTTAATATATTCTACACATTGTCCACAAAGCATTCCTTCCAAAGTGCACATAAAATACATTTCTTCTCAGCTTGTTTTTCTTCAATCCTTCACCATTTCCTTGTACACAATTTTCAAACTTCTCCTTATGCCCTTTTCTGGAAGTTTCTCTTCTAGATCCCTCACTTATTAGCTATGTGATCTTTGACAATTTACAAACTCACGTGTTATTAGGTTTATCATCGTAAAATTTGGTATCATTTCCTATATCAGAGTGTTTTGGAAAAAAGCAAGATCTTAGCTTTTCTTTGGATATGTGGGATTCTGTTGGGTTTTGTTTTTCTTTTCTTTTCTCTTAATGATTGCTATTATAGATTAATTTCAAAATTCTAAACACAACAGAATACTTATAGTTTGTAACCTGTATTCTATTTTTCTCTTCTCCTGTACTCAGTGGTAGCTATTCTTTTGCACTTTTCCATGACTGATTCCTACTTATCCTTCAAATATTTATTTGGAACTATTCTCCTAATGACTGTTGCAGAGATCTGCTTTATTCTCTGAGTACACTATTCATTCACCTATTTAATATCTTTTTTCTTTTGTGTGTGTGTTTATGTTTTATTTTTATTTTTGTATTTACAGTATATTGTGCTGGCACAACCATGTTTAGCTGTTAAACTCTGCATAAAACCCCAAGAGACAATGTTGATGTAGACAGCGATATGGTTGGCACTTCCCAGAATGGTCAGGAACACTGCTTCTTTTTGAAACTTATAAAAACATTCTAGTTACCATAAGCATGGTAAACTAAAATTAGACAATGATAAAGAAGAAGAAATAAAGAAGGCAAGAGAAAAGTGAATCAAAAAGCTGAAGAGCTTGTTAATAAAATCGTTAATAAAAACAGATCATAATAAAAAAAGAAAAGCAGGAATACTAATGTAATCTCTGGCATCTTTCTAAGACCTCTCCCTGCTATCTCTCCTTATCCTGAGATATCCCTCTAATACTTTTAGAGCCTATATCCAGTAATTTCTAAATAGATTATTAATATTGATGTGCTTCTGTGACTACTTATCTCATCTCCAAGGCTACCAATGTACATCATAGACTAGGAGACTAAAATTATTTGAGCACCTACTATGTTGTAGAATGTACATAAAGAAATTTTTCAAAAGTTATTAATTCATCACAAATACCTCTGTAGTCAGTATTACATGTTTTGCAAGAAAGAAATAGTTTCAATTAAATGTCTCATATAAGTAAGCTTTCTGAAAAGGACTTGAATGGAAGCCCATAGTCTTCCCACATCAACACATTTCTAAACTCCTCTACACTCTTCAAACACCCACACATATATTCTTCCCCACAATTAGACACATGTATATCATTGTGCATATATACATGGCATATACAAACTAAAAATATGGAACATTAGATGAACTTTTCTATCCTCTGAGTTCTGTGAAACCTCAAGGCTGAAGACAACAGATTGTTAAGTACCCACACATTTTTTAAGGCCACTACCAGGTACGTTATCTAATACTATTTAAAATATTGTCAAACATGCCTGGAATGATTACCAATTATGCATGACCACTTTTAACATACACATAAGAAATGAGAAATTGAAACTAATGTGAAAATGTTAGTAATATTAGTAATATCAAAAGTAAGTTCTTTATATTTTCTTCCTTCTTTCCCCCAGGGTGAATGGAAGGAAAGCAAGTGTTGTGAAACACTCACTAAGGACTCTGTCTTTAGAAAGTACTTGATATTTGTTGACCTACCAAATTGCACAGCCTTTCCCTCCTGCACTGAGTGTAGGTAGAAAGTCCTTGGAAGGCTCCCAAAGTTTACCTGGAAGTGCACCTGGAAGTGTAGATGATCACAGTTGAAGGCTAAACCTTGCTTTCTTATTGGAGAAACTTAAATTTGAATTTTGGATGCAGCATCTGGAAATCAGAAGATGACTAGAGTTTAATCAAGGGACAAACATTACTTCCCCTGCCTGTTCTAGGAAAGGTGAAGCAATCTATACATCTCGTGGTCTGGTTCAGCTGTCTTGAAATATACAAGTCCGAGAGATTGTCTCTGAGGGCAAGAAGACCCAGCTTAAGGGGCTGTGAGATGCATCGCAGGCAGGGAATTTCATTGGGGCACTGTCACAAGAGGCCCATGGAGTAGGCTGTAGCCCAATTAAGGTATTGTCCAGTGCTGAAGCTCCACAGGGATGTCTGAAAAAACTTTTACTTGCACCTTTTAGCAAAGTGAGCATTTGAGAGGTGTGACACAGAAGATACAGATCTCCTACCAGACTTTTCCATTTCCCTCTAATACCCCTTCCAGTAACTCTACTATGATGGAGATACATGAAGGTAACTATGGAAGAAAAGGTAAAAATAGACTGTATTTCCCTGTCCCTTTATGATGGAAATTCAAGAAGCTCGAGTCAGTCTTTGAGTCATGTATATAATTTCCAGTTTTTAACTGTTCCATTGTCTTTGGTTTATAATTCTGTTTGGTGCAAAGCTGATACAACATAGGGTTCAAAGAAGTGTGTATGAGTCCACATAACATTTTGAGGACTAAACATACAACCCAAATACAATGACCACACAACCCCATTTAATGATGATATTACTATTATTAGCATAACTATGTATTATAGTGTTATCTTCCTTTTATGTTTCTGAATAAAAAATAAACTAATGAAAGTAAAGTATTTTTAACAAGTGTCACATGTAATTTTATATTTTGTTGCTCTTTACAATTCTAAAAAAATGGCTAATTTCTCTGCATTGTTAAATTATCTTCCATTCCTAAGAAGTTTCCATTCTTTATTTAATTTTGTATATTTGATTTAATATGTTTACCAATTAAACAGATAAATATGAGTATATTCTTATGTGTGTGGTTATATTTTTCTAGTTAATTTCATTGGGAGACTATCTTATTTGCCTCAGAATCAATACATCTTTATGTCTTTGATATTATGTCTGACATATTTCTCTTCAGTCTACACTTAAAAATTTTCCAGGAAATATATGATTTTTATTCTGCAAATATTTAAGTCATATTAAAATATGACTTAAATGACAATAAACGAACAATGTGAGAGCAAAGATAAATTGCTGATTGACTTTTCACATGAAGAAGATTAAAGAAAGTATCAATTTATACCTCTAAGTAAAAGTTCACTTTATCTTGACATTATACTAACTATAGTAGTAGTTTATGATAACTACTAAATTTAATAGTATTTGAAAGTATACTGTTTTATCTATATTAATATTGAATAAATGGTTATTCAACTTTAATTTCATTCAAAATTACTTAGCCATTAAAAAGAGGATATTCACTACTAATGGAACAATATCTCTTTTGTATTGAAATGGAGAAAATCACCAAAATTAAAATAAGAAGAATATTATATTGATGGTGAAACCTCAATTTTCTCTAGACTAAATAATAAACTGATTATTTTTAATTTGTTATTTTTTATTACAGAAAGTTTCAAGCATACACAAATGAAGGGAAATAACTAATCATATGTAAGTACAACTCAGTTATAGTAGTTATGAATATTTTACAATTTTTGTCTCAATTATTTCTCTTAAAACTTCTTTTCTGGACTGTTTTAAAGTAAATGCCAAACCAATAATTTCATCATATGAATATTTATCTCTAATACACAAATGTTTTTTCTTCTATATTAACCTTTTTTCTTACATATTAATAAAAATATATAATGTTTTAATAATAACAACATACCTATCTTTCATATATACTAATAATATTATCACACCTAACAAAATTAAGGATTAAAACCTAATCTCATTTAATATAGAACTGTATTCAGTTTCTTCATTTTTTTTTTTTAGCAAAAATGACTTGTGTTGCAAAACTTACTTTGAATGTATTTTAATATGTACATAAATATCTTCATCACTCAACAGCAACATTATAGCTAAAATGCAATGAAGAGGACTGTATTAATGTGCATGGTAATTATGACGTGTTTTAAAATATATTGTTCATTTTCAAAGTAAGTTATACTCCTGACACATTTCAGATTATTGGAAAGTAGTATACTATAAAACTTCAATAGACATAATACTAAAAATATCTGGTTGCCTAAAAACATCAGGTAAGAACTTTTTATGGCATTATTACTAATATTATTAGTTTATTTACTGTGCAGTTTAAAAACAAAATTTACCTTGTGTTTCAATTACTTTGAGAAAACCTTTTTTGAAAGTTAGTGAAGTTGTAGCAAAGTCTCATTAGAATGTTCAATATTAATGACATCTTTAAACTCCATGCTTAAGAGTTAGGGAAATAAGAATAGGAATACAATAATTTGCCAATGTAAAACTGAATAATCTGAACTTTTTAACTCTGGGTTCTGTGTCCAACATTATGACCTTGAATGATGTAAGATAATACATTTCTTGCTTTCTTTTTTTGCATAATTTGGAATTTACCCTTAACATAGGTCATTGAGATGCTGCGGGTTAGTGACCAAAATGTTCATAAGAAAGATGATGGCTTGGGAAGTTGAATTTAACTTTTTCTAAGGATGTAGCTTTTTGTTTTTTTTTTATTACTTAGAAACACAAGTTTTAACATAGAAGAGAAAGGAAACATGTCTTTCAGGAAATTTGTAAGTCACAGAAAATCTTTCTGTTCTGCAGTGAGAACACTTGGACACAGGAAGGCGAACATCACACACTGGGGCCTGTTGTGGGGTTGGGGGAGGGAGGATGGATAGCATCAGGAGATACACCTAATGTAAATGAGGAGTTAATGGATGCAGCACACCAGCATGGAACATGTATACATATGTAACAAACCTGCACATTGTTCACATGTACCCTATAACTTAAAGTATAAAACAAAACAAAAAAAATCTTTCTGTTCTGGACATTCTAATGCATTTGATAGAAACCTCAAACAGGATGCCCTTTTTATAAATATTTATCTTTTCAAAAGGTATGTAATTTATTTCACATCTTTAGTAACTTTAGGGATTAAACAGATTAGAAAATTTTATCAATATATACTGCAAAATCAAATTGGGTCTTTATTTTACTAGCTCCACGGCCTTATGTAATAAAATAACAACAAAATCAATCAAACAAACAACAAAACAAAACACAAATGTGTATATTTGAAAGGTGTGTGTGAGGAATTTCTCTTCTAAACTCTATTTTTTCTTATCTAAAGACAACAGCTTTGTTAATAATTTCTGCTTCTTCATTGAACTGCTTGTATATATGTGTGTGTTTTCCCTCCAGTACCAAATCCCTACAGAGGCATTTCCTATAAGCCAGACTGGGGATAAAGGAGAGTAGCAAATGGAGCCATTTGCCCTTGGGGCCAAGCTCATTTTACCAATCACAAAATACAAAAATAAAAAAGAACAAAAGACTTTGTGTTAAATATTTTTAAAATGGTTAACTGCGTTTAAAATGATTAAAATTATTTGAGTGAGGAGAGGTGAATATTTCAGAACCCTCAAAGCATAAGTCCTTTGAATTATTTAGCTTCGTAGAGTTTTGTGCTTTCAGCAATTTATAGGTATAGAATCACATACATGGCTGCTCATGCAAACATGCACACACATGCAAACAAGGCATCACACACCTAGGATCACGGAACCAATATATTCTATATATTCTCTCACTTTCCTGGAACTACAACCATGGGAACAAATTCTTTTATGTAGGGCTCCAGCATCACAGGAGAACTGGGGCAACTTGGCATAGGTTATTGTCCCTCTGTGGATTCCATACTATGGAACATCAAGATGGTGATATAGGTCTCCCTTGCCCTTCCTTATTATGGGTGTTGTCTGTTGGAATTTTTATCACTACTTCATTTGTAAATACTAAGCATTCCTGCTTTCTATTCCCCTTAAACCTTGAAAGCTCAGTTTGGATATCACTTCTTTTGGGTAGCTTTTCTGCTTGTTGCATAACAAAACTGTTGTTCTAAGATTTCAATAGCTTCTCTGATATTATGGCAAACTTCAAAGTCCCTTTTTATGCTCACAAGACTCTTCAAGATCTTTTATCAACAATTCTGTCTCTCTCCACTCCCCAGCTTGCATGCTGTTTCATCCTTGTGAAGGCAGTATGGCTTAATGGTCAAGATCGCACAATCTGAAACTAAACTGCTCGGCTCACCTCAAGTATTTAGTAGCTCAGTGACCTTGGGCAAGTTACCTTCCTTTTATTTCCCATGTTCCTCACCTGTAAAATGGGTGTAATTATGGTAGCCTTTATGATAGGGTGGTTGTGTCTGTATGGTTCCTGTAATCCTTTTCTCACTCTCTAATTATTCTCCTATACCCTCCCACTATTCTATAACGTTATGAATTTTAGAGGTTATGTTTGGGGAATCCTTGACACCCTAAATTCTGAAAAAGCTTTAGGCACATGAATGTCCTCAATAAATATTTCGTGTTTAAATGACTCTGAAAGGGAGACACATACTCGGATAGTAATATCTGATACTGATGTCTAATACTATATTTTATAAATGTATATTTCCTTTTATATTCTGAACTGTTTCTTCCTCATAGTGTTGCCCAGCATAGAGTTTGTATTCACCTAGCATCAATAAGTAATTTTTGGAGTGATCGCAGAATAATTATAATGGTAGTTCTGAAGATCTAAAAGTCTTGGAAATAACATCCATTCTCAAATGATTTCTCCGAGAGATTACTCCCTCCAAACCTTATCTGAAACAGAAAACCAAAAACAAAATTTAATTGAGAGATATTTTATCTATGGTCAACTTTCCTGCTGCAAGGTCTATGAAAGAAGAAAACAGAGTTTGATCAACACATTACAGAGTTTGACCTAAGGGATGCTAATATAACTGTGTCCTTTCATCATCACCCTGTGATCCACTTTATCTTTAGCAGCTTCCCTTGTAGGAAAATGACCTGAGTATACCACATCCTCAGCAGTCAGGCAGAGTTATTATTTTAGGGAATCAAAACCCAAACAGAACATGGAAATATTTTTAGGATGCTAGCAACACACATATAAGAGTATACGTGTTTCATAGTATCTATGTATTCCAGAATTATCTTGCTGTATAAAAGTATTTTACTATGTAAGAAATGCAAATAATAAATGAAAAGGTGACTAATGCTTCCACACTATAAATATTTGGCATTATAGGGCATTTAGGAAATGTACTAATATTACTAAATCATTTGTTCTATAGAAACCCAGATATTTCACTCCTGTCTTATATTCTTATTGTCTTCCATCTTTGTTTTATATACCTATTGTCTTTTTCCAGAGTACTTTAGCCACTAAAGGCTAGAAAAAGGCAATTCCTCACTAGCAGACATTAAGCCCTGAGCAGCAAGAATCACAGGCAATGCATGGGTTGCAGAGCAGTATTGCCACAAGGAGGGATGTGGCGATGGTAGGGATTTCATTTCTCTAGAGCAGTAAATTCAACATAAAATGGTTCCCAATTCTTACCTAAAGACTGTGCACCTTCATCATCTCTCATAACATCACTAAACAGCTAAATAGTGTTATTCACACCCTTCCCAACTGAAATAATGCCAAAGCTTTCCAAGTTTATTCATCTGGATAAGAATGTGGGACAGCTGAGTAATTAGTCATAATGTCTCTTCTACTATTTAAGTTTCAGTAATTGCTATTTAAAATAATGTTTAAATAAAATTTACAGACATTTAGATATGTTACATATAAAGTTTTCTTATATTAATACAATAACATATATTTTTGAAATTCAGGATATACAGCTTACTCTATTTTGACTTTAAATATTCAATTATTTCTGAAATAGTGTGTTAACCATCTCTTAAAATGTAGCCAATATTAACTGTAACACACACCAGACACTTTGAAGAATTTCTTTAAATTTAAAATATTTTAGAAAAACTTTTGTAATGGAAAAGCTAAGAAAAATTTAAATATTTTTAAGAATAGCCATTCTAACCAGTTTGAGGTAATATTTAGTTATGGTTTAACTCACACTTTCCTGATGATTAGTGATAAGTGTTGGCAAGGATGTGGAGAAAAGATAACTCTTGTGCACTGTTGGTGGGAATGTTAAATTAGTACAGTCATTATGGAAGCTCCTCAAAAACTAAATATAGAATTACCATATGACCCAGCAAATTTACACTACTGGTTATAATATATCCATAAAGAAAGTGAAATCAGTACATCAAGAAGATAAGTGTACTCACATGTTCATTGTAGCACTATTTACAATAGCCATGATATGGAAATAATCGAAGTGCCCATCAATAGATGAATGGAATAAAAATGTGTTTTGTATATGTAAACACATACATATATACACACACAAACACACACACAGTGTTCCATTGTGTATATATAGTTAGCCTTTAGAAAGTAGGAAATTCTGTCATTTGAGATAACACAGATGAATCTAGAGGATACTATGCTAAGTGAAATAAGCCAGGCACAGAAGGACAAATACCACCTGATCTCACTTACATGTGGGGTGTAAAGAAATGGAACTCATAGAGGTAGAGACTAGAATGTTGGTTACCAGATGCTAAGGGGGAGAGGAGAGTACAGGAAAGGAGAGTATTGGTAAAAGTGTACAAAGTTTCATTTAGAAAGAATAAGTCCTAGTGATCGATTGAACAGCATGATGACTATAGTTAATGATAGTGTATTGTATGTTTCCAAATTGCTAAAAGAATGAATTTTAAATATTTGTATCACAAATAAATGACAAGTATGTGAAGTGATGGCTATGTTAGCTTGATCTGAAGAGTCTTGAATCACTGATGCCACCTGCCTCAAACACCCCAGCAGTGGCTGCATGGCATGGAAGGAGAATCTGTGTGTGGGAGAGGGAGAGGATAGGGATTCTGAGACATTGCATTGAACTTACCCTGTCATGGTAGAAAGCAAAACTAAGCTGAAATCAGTTGATGCCTGCCCACAGAGGGAGTATTTAAATCAGCTCTAGCTGGAGGGAAATTGTTTATCTCAGCAGTCAGAACTTGAGTTTGAGCAAGACCTGCCACCATGGTCAAAAGTGCACTGGGACCTAAATAAACTTCAAATGCAGTCTAGGCCACAAGTACTACAAGTCCTAGATGAGTCCTACTGCTGAATTGGGCTCAGAGCCAGAGGACGTGGGTAGTATGTGACTACTGAGGCATCAAACAGGGTGGATGAGGGAGTGCTATGTCACCCCTTTTCCAAACCCAGGCTTCAGAGCTCATGCCTCCAAATGAGATCGCTGCCTTTCAACTGAGGAGAAGAAAAGGAAGAATAAAGAGAGCTTTGTCTTGCATCTTGGATACAAGTTCAGCCACATTAGGATAGAGCACTAGGCAGAGTCATGAGGCCCCTTTTCCAGGCCCTAGCTCCCAGATGACATTTCTAGACACACCTTGGCCAGAAGGGAGCCCACTGCCTTTAAGAAAAGGACCTTGTCCTAGCAGAATTCTTTGTCTGCAGGCTAAAGTGCCCTTGGCCCCTAAATAATACGCCATGGGCCTTGGGTAAAACTGTGACAAACTGACTTCAAGTGAAACTTAGCATATTCCCAGCTGTGGTGGCTATAAGCAAAAACCGTTGCCTGAGACAACAGACAGAAAAGGAAGGGAACTTTTTCTTGCACCTTAGGTACCAGATTGTCCACAGTGGGATGAAGCACCAAGGAGGCTCTTGGGATTTCCAAAGCCAGGACTTGGATTTTGGAAGACATTTCTGGACCTTCTCTGGGTCAGAGAGGAGACCTCAAGCCTGAAGGATGAATCCCAGGCCAGGCAGCATTCACCACAAGCTGACTGAGGAGCCCTTGGGCCCTAAGGGAACATTGGCGGTAGCCTGGTAGTACTCCCTGTGGGCCTGCGGTGGTGGGTAAAGCTCCTTTGCCTGTGGAAATGGGAGAAAAAAAGTGAGAAAAACTGCATCTCATTGTTTGTCAGCTCATCCATAGCACAATAGGACAACAGATAGACTGCTAACATTTTGACTCCAGTCCCTGGTTCGTGGATAGCACCTCATGACTAACCTGGGGCCTGGGGGAAATAACTGCCCAGGTAGCCAGGTGGTTGTTTCAGCAGGCGTTGGTCAAGATCCTGGCTTCAGGTATGACCCAGCACAGTCCCAGTGACCACAGGGGCGCTTGTGTCACCTCATCTCCAGTTCCAGGTGGCTCAGAGAGAGAAACATTTTTTGTGAGAAAGTAAGGGAAGAGAATGAGTGTCTGCCTGGCAATCTATACATTTCTTCTG
Organism: Hylobates moloch; assembly: GCF_009828535.3. Lineage (NCBI taxonomy): Eukaryota > Metazoa > Chordata > Mammalia > Primates > Hylobatidae > Hylobates > Hylobates moloch. Next base: position 142,997,794 of record NW_026652279.1, read on the forward strand.
GATCTTATTCAAGATGATCAAGTTGGTACCTCTATGACTGTGCAAGAACCACAGGATAACTGGGCTTGGGGTGGCCCCCAACAGAAACACAACTTATAACACAACACCCCATTCCTTTTGAATATTTGGAAAGCCTCCCCAGGAAGGACAGGTACAAACAAGCCTAGACTGTGAAGACCACAGTAAATACCAAACCCTTCCATGCTCAGGCATAGATGAACATACACAATAATCAAGATCATCCAGGAAGATATGAACTCACCAAATGAACCAAATAAAGTACCAGGGACCAATCCTAGAGAACAGACATATGTGACCTTTCTGACAGAGAATTCAAATCAGCTGTTTTGAGGAAACTCAATGAAATTTTAAGATAACACAGAAGGAATTCAGAATTCTATCAGATAGATTTGCCACAGATATTAAAATAATTAAAAGGTTTAAAGGACAAATTCTGAAAGTGAAAAATTCAATTGAAATACTGAAGAAGGCATCAGAATATTTTTCTAGCAAAACTGGTCAAGCAGACGAAAATATTAGTGAGATTGAGCATGGGCTACTTAAAAATATATAGAAAATATGAAAGAAAAAAGATAGAAAGCCAAGAAGCATGCCTATCTTATCTAGGAAATAGCTTCAAAAGGGAAAATCTAAGAGTTATTGGCCTAATAGCAGAGGTAGAGAAAGAGATAGGAGTAGAAGTATATTCAAAGGGATAATAACAAAGAACTTCCTAAACCTAGAGAAGGATATCAATATCCAAGTATGAGAAGGATATAGATTGAACCCAAAGAAGAGGTATTTAATAATCAAACTCCAAAAGTTCAAGGATAAAGAAAGAACTCTAAAAGCAGCAAGAGAAGAGAAACAAATAACTTTCAATGCTATTCCAATACATCTGGCAGCAGACTTTTCAGTGGAAACCTTACAGGCCAGGAGAGAGTGGCATAACATGTTTGAAGTGCTGAAGGAAAAAAAACAAACAAAAAAACTCTTTATCCTGGAATAATATAGCCAGAGGAAATATACTTCAAACATGAAAGAGAAATAAAGACTTTCCCAGACAAACAAAAGCTGAGAGATTTCATCAACAACTGAACTATTCAACAAGAAATACTAAAGAGAGTACTTCAATCAGAAAAAAAAAAAGATGTTAATAAGCAAAAGGAAATTACCAGAGGTACAAAACTCACTGATGATAGTAACTACGGAGAAAAACACAGAATAGTACAACAGTGTAACTGTAGTTTCTAAACTATTCTTATCTAAACAATAACCCAATCAAAAATAACTACTGTGACTTTTCAAGACATAGACAATACAATAAAATATAAATTGAAACAACAAAAGTTAAACAGTGGGAAAATAAAGCTAACATGTACAATTTTATTAGTTTATTTGCATGTTTATTTTTTATACAAACAGTGTTAACTTGTTATCAGGTTAAAGTGATGGGTTCTAACATAGTATTTGCGAGGTTTATGATAACCTCAAATCAAAAAGCTTACAACAGATACACAAAAAATAAAAATCAAAAATTAAATTACGCTGCCAAAGAAAATTACTTTCTCTAAAAGAAAGACATGAATGGAAGAAAAAAAAGAAGTGAAGACCACAAAACAATAAAAAATAATAAAATGGCAGGAGTAAGTTCCTACTCATCAATAACATTGAATGTAAATAGACTAAACTCTCAGATCAAAAGACATAGAATGGTCAAATGGATAAAAAGCAAGAGCCAATGATCAGTTGCCTACAAGAAACTCACTGCACCTAGAAAAACACATATATATTGAAAGTAAAAAGATACTCTGTGCCAATGGGAATCAGAAAAGAGCAAGAGTAGCTATACTTACACAAAACAGTTTTTAAGACAAAAACTATTAGAAGAGCAAAGAAGGTCACTGTATAATAATAAAGAGTCAATTCAGCAGGAGAATATAACAATTGTAATTATATATGCACCCAACACTCGAACATCAAGATATATAAAACAAATATAATTAAAGCTGAAGAGAGAGATAGACCTCAATTTAAAAAAATATCTGGAGATGTCAACACCCTGTTTCATCATTCTATAGGTCATCCAGACAGAATATCAACAATGAAATATTAGACTGAATCAGCCCTACAGACTAAATGGACCTAATAAATATTTACAGAACATTTCATCTAATGGCTTCAGAATATTCATTCCTTCCCTCAGTACCAGGACCATTCTCAAGGCTAGATTATATATTAGGCCAGAAAACAAGTCTTTAGACATTCCAAAAAACTGAAATAATATCAAGCATCTTCTCTAAACACCATGGCATAAAACTAGAAATAAATAACAAGATCAATTTTTGAAAGTATACCAACACATGGAAATTAATCAATATACTCCTGAGTGACCAGTGGATCAATGAAGAATTAAGAAGAAAATAGAAAATTTCCTTGAAACAAATTATAATGGAAACACAATATACCAAAACCTATGAGATACAACAAAAGCAATACTAGGAAGGAAGTTAATAGCTGTAAGGGCCTACATCAAAAAACAGGAAAACCATCAAATAAACAACCTAACTGCATTGTAAAGAATTAGAAAAGCAAGAGCAAACCAAACACGAAATTAGTAGAAGAAAAGAAATAATAAAGATCAGAGCAGAAATAAATGAATTTGAAATGAAGAAAACAATACAAAAGATAAATGAAACAAAAAGGGTTTTTTTTTTTTGAAAAGGTAAAGAAAATTAACAAACTTTTAGTGAGACTAAGAGAAAAAGACAGAAGATCCAAATAATAAATTAAGAGATGAAAAAGGGGAAATAGCAACTGACATCACAGAAATTTGAAGACTCATTAGTGGCTAATATGTGCAACTATATGCTAATATATTGGGAAATCTAAAGGAAATGGATAAATTCCTTGACACTCAGAACCTACCAAGATTAAATGATGAAGACATTCAAAACCTAAACAGACCAATATCAAGTAACAATATCAAAGCTATAATAACAAGTTTCTCAGCAAAGAAAAGCCCAGGACTTGATGGTTTCATTGCTGAATTCTACCAAATGTTTAAAGAAGAGCTAATACCAATTCTACTCAAACTATTTCAAAATATAGAAGAGGAGGGGATACTTCCAAATGCATTCTGCAAGACTAATATTACTCTGAAACCAAAACCAAACAAAGACACCTCAAAAATAATTAAAAAATAAAACTACAGGCCAATATCCCTGATGAATATTGATGCAAAAATTGTTAGCAAAATACTAGCAAAGCAAATTCAACAAGACAATGAAAAGATTATTCATTATGACCAAGTATGATTAATGCCAGGGATGCAAGGATTGTTCAACATATGCAAATCAATTAATGTGGCACATCTTATCAACAGAAATAAGGACAAAACCATATGATGTCAATTAATGCTGCAAAGCATTTGATAAAATGCAACATCCTTTCATGATAAAAACCTTCAAAAAAAGTAGGAGTAGAAGGAACATATCTCAACATAATGAAAGCCACACCTGGCTTTTATTAGGCTCATAGCTAGTATTATTCTGAATGGAGAAAAAGTGAAAGTCTTTCAGGTCAGAAACGTGACAAGAATGCCCACTTGCACCCCTATTATTCAACATAGGACTGGAAGTCTTAACTAGAGCAAACAGGCTAGAGAAAGAAATAAAGGGCATCCAAATTGGAAAGTAAGAAGTCAGATTATCCTTGTTTGCAGATGATATAATTTTATACTTGAAAAAACCTCAAGACTCTACTAAGACAAACAATTAGAACTAATAAATAAATTCAGTAAAGTTGCAGGATATCATTCAACGTACAAAAATAAGTAGGATTTCTATATGCCAACAGCAAACAATCTGAAAAGGAAACCAAGAAAATAACCGCATTTACAATAGCTGCAATATAATACAATTAACTAAAGAAGTGAAAGATCTCTACAGTAAGAAGTATAAAACATTGATGCAAGAAACTGAAGACAACACACAAAAATGGAAGGATATTCCATGTTTATGGATTGAAAGAATCAATGTTGTTAAAATATCTATACTACCCAAAGCAATTTATAGATTTATTGCATTTCCCATTAAAAAATAATGAAATTCTTCACAGAAACAGAAAAAAATTCTAAAGTTTATATGAAGCCATGAAAGATCTAGAATAGCCAAAGCTATCCTAAACAAAAAAGAAAAAAAAAACTGAAGGAATCATGTTACCTTACTTTAAATTATACTGCAGAGATACAGTACCCAAAACGACATGGTACTGGAAGAAAAATGGACAAATATATCAGTGGAATGGAATAGGGATCCAAGAGATAAATCCATACATCTACAGTAAACTCATTTTTGACAATGGTGCCAAGAACAAACATTGGGGAATGTACTGTCTCTTCAATAAAGATGCTGGGAAAACTGGATATCTATACACAGAAGAATGAAACTTGACCCTCTATCTCTCTCTGTATAGAAAAATCAAATCAAAATGAATTAAAGACTTAAATCTAAGACATCAAACTACGAGAAGAAAATACTGGAGAAACTATCCAGGACATTGGATTTGGCAAAGATTTATTGAAGAACCAACCACAAGCACAGGCAACCAAAGCAAAAATGGACTAACAGGATCCTATTAAATTAAAAATCTTCAGCATAGCAAAGGAAACAATCAACAAGGTGAAGAGACAACCCACAGAATGAGAGAAAATATTTGCAAACTACCAATCTGACAAATTATTAATAATCAGAATACATAGGAGTTCAATTGTATAGGAAAAAAGATATCTGATTTTTTTTAAAAAATGGGCAACATATCTGATAGATATGTCTCAAAAGGAGAGCTACAAATGGCAAACAGGTATATGAGAAGGTGCTCAACCTCACTGACCATCAGAGAAATGGAAACCATAACTACAATAAGATATCATCTCAAATGATATATCTCAAAAAGATATATCATTTGAGATATTATCTCAAATCAAATGGCTTTTATTTAAAAAGACAGGCAATAACAAATGCCAGTGAGGATGTGCAGAAACGGGAACCCTCATGCACTGTGGAAATGTAAACTAGTACAACCATTATGGAGAACTGTGTGGAGGTTCTTTAAAACTAAAAAGAGAGCTACCATGTGATCCAGCAATTCCACAGTTAGATATATACTCAAAAAAAAAAAAAAAGAAAAGAAATATCATGAAGAGATATCTGCACTACCATGTTTATTGCAGCATTGTTTACAATAGCCAAGATTTGGAGGAAACCTAAGTGTCCATCAACAGAAGGAAACATAAAGAAAATGTGGTACATTGACACAACAAAGTACTATTCAGCCATTAAAATAAAGAGATGCTGTCATTTGCAACAACATGGATGGAAGTGAAGGTCATTATGTTAAGTGAAATTATCTAGCCATAGAAACAAAAACTTGACATGTTCTCACTTGCTTGTGGGAGTTAAACATTAAAATAATTAAACTCATGGAGACAGAGAGTAACAGGATGGGTATCAGAGGCTGGGAAAGGGTATTGTGGTGCGAGAAGGAAGTGGAGATGGTTAATGGATATGAAAAGTAGTTAGCAAGAATGAATAAGACCTACTATTTGCTAGCAAAACAGGGTGACTATAGTAAAAAAAAAATTATTGTACATTTAAAAATAACTAAAAATGTGTAATTAGATTGTTTGTAACACTAACAATAAATTTTTGGGGTTATGGATACCTCTTTTACCCTGATGAGATTATGATACATTGCATGTCTGTGTCAAAACTTTTCATGTACTTCATAAATATACCTACTATGTACCCACAAAAATTAAAGTTTTTACAACTATCAAATTATTTTAACTAAATTGCATGTAGGAATTAATTTATTAAATAAGTTTGTTTAAGCTTCTTTTTATTCTTTGTTCAGAATGCCTCAAAACATTCACCAAGTCTCCAAAACATTGGCATGGCACACATTCCACACAAACCATAAGAAGTTACAGGCCTTCTAAACAACAGGTCAACAAACTTCTTTCAGTAGCTAAGTAGTAAATATCTTAAAATTGTGAGCTTTATGGTTTCTGCAGAAAGTATTTAACACTCTCTTGCAGCAGGAAAGCAGTCTATGGCTGCTTACTTGTAAACCCAATAAGGATGCCTCTGGTCTAATAAAAATTTACAAAAACAGGCAACAGACAGGAATTGGTATATGGTCTATATTTCAATGACCTCTGCTCTAAACCCTTGCCCTTCAACCTTTAAAATGCATGTTAACCTCATGCATTGATGAAGTTTGTTTTGATAAAGTTGTAACAGGATGTTATAATCCAGTTTTTAATCTGGAATATCTTTGACAATGTCTATCTCTAGAGTGCTACTCCATAAATAATCCCAAGGTATCATGGGCTATTACCTGAAGCTATTACACACATTGACAAGACAATGGCACATGAGACTGAATCACATGCCAAAACATGCCTTGAAAATTGATGGTGCATATGTATGTATGTGTGTACATAAGTTTGTAAAAGAGTACAAATTTTTGTCATTTCTTCTGAAAATTTTCATGCACAAACCCTTATTTGTATTATTTATAATAATCGTATAATGACATTAACCCTATAACCAATAATCTCTAAATTTTTCTTAATTTCCCTAGGTAGGAAAGCACAGCCATCTCTTCTCTTTTCTCCTAAGCAACACTCTAATTTTATCTTACACCTCAATATTATTTATAAGTTTAGCAGAAGTACGAGATACAAAATCTGGCTTTATATATCCTGTGTAGTCAAAGCTTTCATTTTTATTTTTAAATTAGATATGCATATACATATACATATACATACTTTCAAAGTCTTTGTGAAAAAAATTATTCAAAGATTGAAAGAATATAGGCCTATAATAATAGCTAAACTGTGTAGCCCATACTCAGTATCAGGTACTGTGAAAGCATTTGGTGTGAATTAGTTCATATAATATCACAACTGATGGGATCAGTACTCATTAGAGGCCAATTTCATATATTAGAAACATAAACCTATGTAAGTTAAAATAAAATACTAAAATTTTCAGAGCTATGTATCAAACTCAAGCTCTAAGACACATAATGATTATAGTGCTTGAAGGTACGCCACGATGATATAATGTGACAAGTAGGTTAGGAAATGAAATACAATATCTTACTTCATCTGAAGCTACTCATCTTTTTAAATGTTAATAATAATTTCCTTTGGGAAACTTGGGATATCACACTTCTACACAACAAATATTGTTTGGCTAAGTTTATCTTCAGCTACAAAATGCATGTATAAAGATTTTCAATTGTGCCTTTTGGGGTAAGGATAGGTTAATGAAATAGTGAATGTATTAAAATATACATATATATATCATACTTAAGCACCTAGTATTGTTGAAAAGTAGAGAAGAATTTCATATGAGCAAAACTACATCAAATGGTCTTAGTTTTAAAAAGGTTTAATAGCATGATACTGGTAGAAAACAAAAACAAAAACAAAAGCACACACACATAGACCAATGGAACAGAACAGAGAAACCAGAAATAACACTACATCTGATCTGCACAGCCATCTGGTCTTGGACAAAGTTGACAAAAATAAGCAATGGGGATAGAATTCCCTATTCCATAACGCTGTGATAGCTGACTAGCCCTATGCAGAAAACTGAAACTGTACTTTAACTTTTCACCATATGCAAAAGTTAACTCCAGATGGATTAAATCCTTAAATGTAAGCCCTCAAACTGTAAAAATCTTAGAAGAAAACCTAGAAAACACCATTCTGGACATCAGCCTTGGAAAATAATTTATGATTAAGTCTTCAAAAGTAATAGCAAGAAAAACAAAAATTCACAAGCGGGACTTGATTAAACTAAAGAATTTTGTGTAACAAAAAAGAAAAAAGCCATCAACAGAGTAGACAGACAACCTACTGAATGAGAGAAGATAGTTGCAAACAATATATAGAATCTGGGCAAAAGACATAATCAGGCACTTATCAAAAGAAGACATGTAAGTGGCCAAAAAGCATATGAAAACATGCTCTACATCACTAATCATTTGTTCTGTGCAAATCAAAACTGCAATCAGATACCATCTCACACCAATTAGAATGTCTATTATTAAAAAGTCAAAAAACAACAGATGCTGGTGAGGCTGGAGAGAAAAGGGAACACTTATACACTGCTGGTGGGAATGTGTATTAGTTTAGCCACTGTGGAAAGCAATTTGGAGATGTCTCAGAGAACTTCGAACAGACCTACCATTTGACCCAGCAATCCCATTACTGATTATATATCCAAAAGAAAATAAATTGTTCTACCAAAAAGACTATGTACTTGTGTGTTTATTGCAGCACTATCCACAAAAGCAAAGAAATAGGACCAATCTAAGTGCCCATCAACAGTAAACTGGATAAAAAAGAAAATGTGGCTTATATATAGACCATGGAATACTATGCAGCCATAAAAAGAATAAAATCATGCCCTTTGCAGCAACATGGATGCAGCTAGAAGCCATTATACTCAGCAAATTAATGCAGGAACAGACAAGGAAACATTGCATGTTCATGTTCTTACTTACAAGTAGGGGCTAAGCATTGAGTAGGCATGGACATAAAGATGGGAACAATAGACACTCAAGAGTACCAGAAAGTGGAGACAGGAATGGCCGCAAGGGCTGAAAAAGTATCTATTGTGTACCATGCTCACTATCTTCATGACAGGATCATTCACACCCCAAACACCTCAGTGTCACACAATACACCCATGTAACAAACTTGCCAATGTATTCCCTGAATCTAAAATAAAAGTTGAAATTATTAAAAAGAAAGAAGTAACACATGAACAGATTTAGGCAGGACTATCTGAGAGAAGTCTACCACATTCGATGGAGACAAGTGCAAAGGGAATTAAACTTAACAGAAAAGAGGAAAAATAAAGGTAAATATACAGCAAAATGACATTAATATAATAAGAATAGTAGTGGAAAACATTAATATATGTTGTTTATATAAACCAATCATTTATGTGGCACTTAAGCACAAAATTTATGTTTCAAAGAACCATTTGTTTATTCAAAAAGATTTAAGGTTTTGTTGGCTCTGTCTGCATGGTCTGAGGCTGGGTTCCAAACAATTCAAGAGCTTGGAGGCCTTCTAACAGGACTGGCTATAGGGCAATGCAAAGTCAGTCAAGAGACCATCCAGTGGCTCTTGGAGGAAAATGACCAGCTAAGGTGTTGTATCATGGAACATGAGAACAAGAGCTAGGCAGGAGAGCATCCAGAACCAGCATACGTTACATAGAATTCTTGTTTACTTGGCTACCATACAGACACCTGCCTAACCATGCTTCAAAAGTAATGGTTAATCTTCCAGTTGGTGGTTGTAAGTAATTGAATATATCTCCTTTCAAATGTTGACTGGATTTTTATCAACTCAACTGCTTAAGAGATGAATGAAACCACTATGGGTTTCTTTAAGAAAATGGGAGAATGTGTGGCTGGGCGTGGTGGCTCACACCTCTAATCCCAGCACTTTGTGAGGCCAAGGCAGGTGGATCATGAGGTCAGATCGAGACCATCCTGGCTAATATGGTGAAACCTTGTCTCTACCAAAAATACAAAATATTAGCTGGGCATGGTGGCACATGCCTGTAGTTCCAGCTACTCAGGAGGCTGAGGCAGGAGAATCACTTGTACCCAGGAGGTGGAGGTTGCAGTGAGATGAAAAATAAAAGGAAAATGTGAAGAAAGCTGCTAAGACAACTGTATTCTCATCACAAATATTTATTTTATTAATTTATCAGATTCTTCAAAGAGTAGACCTGGATGTGTTCTTTTCTGAAGTGAGCAAAGACAGGATGGGTAACTTCAAGCATACCTTTTTAGTTTCAAATGGAAAAGGGAACTGAGTAAGTGTCGAACAGCAGGAATTGGTGAGACTCATAATGACATGTGGAGCACGTGACAGTTAAGACTAAAAAGGGTAGCCGTGCCCATGTCAAAAAGTTCCCTGTACAACGTAGCAGGAAATTTTATTTTATAGACAGCAGTTAAGTATTCTATATTTACGTACAGAGATTAGTGGATAAAACATGTGTTTTTGAAAGGTCAACCATGCTCCAGTGTAAAGATAGAATGAGAGAAAGATGAGATTAAGATAGGAAGAGCAATTAGGGAACACTTTAAATAAACTAGGCCAAAAAATAACAGTGGCTTAGAGGAAACTGCAGTCAGTGAGAATATAAAGAAGTGGATAGAATAAAGAGATCTGACACAGATATTGAATATTAAGCACATCAGTATGTTGAGGGACAGGTGAAAATCAAGAATTCCTTTATTAATTCCTTCAACAAATATCTATTGAGCTCCTATTTTATGCTTATCAACTTTGTAGACACATGGTGACCATGAATAAACAAAAGGGAGAAAAAAATCGCTGACATCATGAGAGTTATATTTTAGGGAAATACAGATAACTCAATACATATAATAGATAGAAATCAATAATATATTTGAAAATAATAAGCAATACAGGCACAAAAGCAAAGAATAAGTAAATAACATTAAGGTTAAAAGTTTTGGGAGGAGAAGAGTTTGTCTCAGGAAATATGGACAATTCTTTCAAAAGAATTTATTGTAATGGGGAGAAAAGTAATGGAGTGGGACCTTTAAAAAGGAACTGCAGTTAAGAGAATGCCTTTTCTCTGGTAAAATATGAGTAAGAATACAATTTTTTGTGCATATGGAAAAGATAAAGTGGTGAATAAAAAAATTAAGATGCAAGGGAGTGAGAAGGAAAAACTGTTGAAGCAATGTCTTTGAATCAGTAAGAGAGGATGATGTATAGTACACCAGTCACATGAATTCAATCTTTCAGATTCCTTAACTAGATGAATAATGACCCCATTCACTGGGCCAAGATACACAGGAAGAAAATTCTGGAAAGAATAAACATGAACTCACATTTAGATGTATTATAAAAGTGGCATCCTTATGAAATGTGTATGTATCTCTATACTTTTAACTAGGGCAAGAGTTCAAATAGTGTTTAAAATATAACATGCTAAATGCTTAAAATTTGCGTATTAAACTAATCAACAACTAAATAATATTTGTTTTATTCTCCTAACTTGACAACCATACATTGGCGCTGGAAAAATAGAAAGTACAACAGAGTGACTATAATCAATAGTAATTTAATTATTCACTTTCAAATACCTAAAAGAGTATAATTGAATTGTTTGCAACATAAAGGATAAGTACTAGAGGGGATGGATACCTTGTTTATCATGGTGGGATATCATTTATTCTTTGTTCAGAATGCCTTAAAACATTTACCCAGATTTTTACATGTTGCATGCCTGTATCAGAATATCTCATATACCCCATAAATCCACACACCTGCTGTGTACACACACAAAAATAAAGAAAATAGAAAGAATGAGTTATAAGCTTTTGGTATATGGCCAAAGCCGGCAAAATTGTGAAGACAACTGGATTATTTAGATCTATATAGTATCACTTAGTTTTATCTTCTATAATATTTTAATCATTATTCTAACAATGATAATAACACTATATTACTCATTTGTTTAAAAACTTCCCAACTTATTCAAATATTTTCCCATTGAGATTTCACCTTAATCTATAGTGCTCAGATATAGTTTCTAACTAGACTGCAGACTAGCTTACATTTAATTTCTCCTTCATCATCATTTTTGCTTCTTTTCTAAATTCTTGTTTTTGTTTTGTTTTGTTGTTGTTGTTTTTGAGATGGAGTCTTGCTCTGTCACCCAGGCTGGAGTGCAGTGGCATGATCTCAGCTCACTGCAAACCCTGCCTCCCAGGTTCAGGTGATTCTCCTGCCTCAGCCTCCTGAGCAGCTGGGATTATAAGCGCGTGCTACCAAGCCCAGCTATTTTTTTGTGTTTTTAGTAGAGACAGGATTTCACCATGTTGGTCAAGTTGGTCTTGAACTCCTGATCTCGTGATATGCCTGCCTCAGTTTCCCAAAGTGCTGAGATTACAGACGTTAGCCACAGCACCTGGCCATTTTCTAAATTCTTAAAAATGTTATTGGAATAAAATCTTGGTGCACATTTCATATGTAACTCTTGATTCAAGAAAACTTGATTTCTACAAGTTTAACAAATATTTTTAAAATTATTTAAAATTAAAATATCCACATTAGAATAGTCATTTTAAGCTATTGCAATATATTTAGCATATGTAAATATAATATTCTATATCATTAAATATATAGTATAAATAATATATGTAAATAATATATGTGTTACATACATATTCCAAAAACTACGTCACAGTCATTGAGTACTGTAAATCTAAGACAATTTCATTTAGAATTCTTATAATTCTCTCTTCATATAAGGGATAGTTTTTTTTCTTAATTCCTTTAGTTTATTTAGTGTCTCATCTAAAGTAAATACTATTGAGTCAAGAGTATTTAAAAGGCATCCTCTCTGAGTTTTTGATAATATTTTTGAGATATGATGTGATCATAAAGATATTCTGACTGTAAGTGGGTCCAGAAATATCCTATGTAATTTTTTAATTGCTATAAACATTGTAATGGCTATTCATCTATTGATCTTATGTCTCATAGTGACAAATTTAAACTATGTGCTGACAATGAAAAAAAAATTTCTGGACTTTTTGCCAAAATTTGACTGATACTAAAACACTAATTTTTCATTACCATCTCCCTTAGAGCCATTAATACAATTTGAAAGACTTTTAAACAACACTAAAATTGTAATTTATTTATAAAATGTTAATGTATTACATAATTTGTTGAATATAAAACTATTCACAATTCTTGTATTTAGTATCATGTAATTGTCAAAGAAAAGAACTCAAAATGTACTATAACTATATATATGCATATGTATATATACACAGTCACATATATACACACGTATATTTATAAATTATTTAAAATTCCAAAATCTTTCCCAGTCACCATGTTCAATGTTTATAAATGTTACATTCATTGAGCGTCTCTGGAACCAACAAGTAGAGCATGGAGATAATCAAGAAAATTGATGCTTGACTCTACTGGAAAATAATACTTTGTTTTGCAAGAATTATTAATTTGTTTGCTCTAAGAGGAAATATTTGAAAAGATAAAATATGTGTCTTTTCACTTTTTTTAATTAAACTAGTCCTGAATTCTGACATGGTGTCTCTCCACATCATTGGCAAAGATACAACCAATGTCTCTTCACAGCATTCTTATGGCAGCATTCGTTCCTAGGAAATAGAACAAGCAATTTATTTCTCTCTCTCTCTCTCTCTCTCTCTCTCTCTCTGTGTGTGTGTGTGTGTGTGTATGTTTACTCTCTCTCTGTGTGTATATGTTCATATACATGTGTGTATGATATACTGGCCCTTTTCGGCTTGGGGTCCATGTCAGCAGATGCTCTTGCCTGAGTGTAAGGGAACCAACAAATGAAAAAGAATAGGCTGAATATAGAATGTAAATATAAAAAATGTAGCATAAAAAACTGAAACTATTGGAATTAGTTTCATAACAAATGAAGAGTGAAAAGAAAAAAATAAATGTTTCCGGGAAAAATATATTGGAAATGAATAGAAAATTAAAGTCCACAAAAAAATTACAGAGATCAACGTGGGAAGTGGGAAGAAAGATCATATGGAACCACTTACTGTAAAATGGGAGAATTTTAATGAGGTAAATGAATAAATGCTGCAGAAATGTCTAATAAGAAAATATCCAGAAATAATTTTATGTAGAAGAATACTATTAGTTGTCTGCCTGACAGCATTTTCCCAATTTGTTCTTTGTAGTAGGAATCTCATTTTGAGAATATAAATAAAAATAATAATCTATGTAGAGGGATTAGAAAAGAAAAAGAATAGCAGAAAAAATAAAAAGGATTTATATACGTCACAATGAGCCAAGTTTAGTAGCAGATAAAAACATTTGAAATGTTACATATGGATTAACAATTTGAATTGAAAAAATCAGCAATCTTGGAAAAGTATGATTGTAAATCTGTATTTTGTGGTGAATTGAAAGATGAAGACTACAACAAGAGACAGTGAGGGTTGAACTTGCTCAATATCCTTTGCTTAGGAAGCTTGGAGTATACTTAGATGGATGCATGAGCTTGAAGGAAGCTCATTTAAATTTTGTTTTTGGTTTTATTATGTACTTATAAAGACAATTTTTAAAGTATTGTATAGCCAGAAAAAGTTAAATTCTGCTTTCATAATTTCTGTTCGGATCCTGAGCTATCACTTTATCCACTAGGCCTGCCTTTCCATATTTTCAAAAGGGATTTTGATAAATTTAACATCCTTTTCATTTCTGCTTCTGGCTGAAAAACCAGAAGCACAATCCGTGATAGGTAATTTATATATCTCGGCTCTTTCAACTAAATCACATTGCTCTTGAATTTAATATTGCTTTTCTTTGACAATGACTAATATGAATATTATTGATTATTACAAGCTGACTCTCGGTTAACTCTTGAAAAAGTATGCATATCTGTTTTATAATGATAGATAACAGAACAACTTTATGATGCATAAACAATGAATCATTGCAAGAAAGTGGTCACTAGAAATTTAAATATTTATAGATAATAAAATGCATCAAAACTTTGTGATAAGTTAGGCAATAAAGAGAACATTCATTTTATAACTGTCAATTATTTTAATGACTAATATATTTTTCATAAGGAGTGTTATAATGATAAAAGATTGTAAAGTGAGCAATCTTTCAAAAGCTGGTTGATTTCAATTTGTTTACTGCATTAATAAGTACAAATACTTACACTTAAATCATAATAAAAATTCATATGATTACTGAAGGTTGAACACTGCCATATTAATTAGTGAAAAATATGGTTTTAAAAGACTAGCAAGAAATACAGTGATTATTTCTAAATACACATAAAGATATGCATTTTTATTTATGCAATACTATTTTGAATATTTCTGCAAATGATTCTGACTTAATTGGAGAACAGCTGAAAAACATATTCACTAAAGACATATTTGTGAGAGGCAACATAAAATGCACTTAATATTCTAGTACAGTCTTGCAAAAACATTAGGAAAATTTCCATTGTATAAAGGAAGAAAATGAAACTCAGTAAGATATAATAATTAACCAATGATTTAACATTTAATGAGTGGTGACTACAAATTTATTTTCCTCTCTGTCTTACTGCTCGCAATAAAATTTAAATTCATTAATCCTCGTCTTGTTTCTTATATAACATTTTATTCAAACTAGAATGCCTCTTTTTGAAAAAAATATTTATCATAATAGTAGAAAAACATTCATATATGAGTATGTATTTTAAGTGAGCAAAATGAATAATTATTTTTGTAGTAACAATAGTATATTTCATAACTTTTAAAAGTAGACAACCAGGATGATAATTTGTAGTGTTCCAAAATTTGAGATTTCATTATTCAAAGGGATGTCCTAAAGC
Source organism: Hylobates moloch (assembly GCF_009828535.3). Classification (NCBI taxonomy): domain Eukaryota; kingdom Metazoa; phylum Chordata; class Mammalia; order Primates; family Hylobatidae; genus Hylobates; species Hylobates moloch. Next base: position 143,013,288 of record NW_026652279.1, read on the forward strand.
AAGACAAAAAATAGTAGAATAACCAGATAATACGTGTAGGAATAATCCTCCACTATGATTGTGGCTTTTAATTCATTTAGTAGTTTAACTAGTTATTTAGTTAGCTTTATAACAACTACACTACAAGGTGATATTAGTCTGAACATACTGGCTGACTTTATAAAAAATAGAGTCGGCCGGGCGCAGTGGCTCACGCCTGTAATCCCAGCACTTTGGGAGGCTGAGGTGGGCGGATCACAAGGTCAGGAGATCAAGACCATCCTGGCTAGCACGGTGAAACCCCGTCTCTAATAAAAATACAAAAAAATTAGCTGGGCGTGGTGGCAGGTGCCTGTAGTCCCAGCTACTCGGGAGGCTGAGGCAGGAGAATGGCGTGAGTCCGGGAGGCGGAGCTTGCAGTGAGCCGAGTTTGCGCCACTGCACTCCAGCCTGGGCGACAGAGCCAGACCCCGTCTAAAAAAAAAAAAAAAAAGAGTCATTGTCCCCTCTGAATTTAATATTTCAGTGAAGTTGCCACTCCTGTGAGGTAGAAACTCACTTCTGTCTAACCACATACAGAAATTAGTCTTTGCAAATGAACTCATATCCTCTACATTCATGAACCTCTTATTCCAAAGCCAAATCCATATAACTGTTCATAAAAGAGCTTTCCAAAGTTGGAAGATATATTGTCACCGTTTCAAATGTCATTTTCTATTTAACATGGTTAAGCTTATAACATGACATTATAGTTTTTTAACTAGTGTAATTTCAAGGTATTATAGAAATTCCCTTCTGCTCCCAAAATAACTCCTCCTTCTTTCACACAGTTCTACATATTGATTGATGTGAGTGGGTTTTAGAGCAGGAATAATCTTCAAAAGTATCTGAATAAAAGCAAACTCTCTGTACTAATAATAATTAAAACACTTTTTCAATGGTGTATGGAGCTTGGACATATCTGGCTCATCCAGATGTACAAAAGCATTATAAAATATGAAGTTGGTGCTAGCTCACACATGTAGGTGAGAAGCTTAGCAGGAGACTCAGGAAAATTCTCATATGCCAAGGCTCTCTGCACCTAAAAATAACATGCTTACATTTCTTAAGAGAAAGAATAAATATAACTTTGCCTCCATACCACAAGACAGATTGAATTTGACTAAAATGTGAAGCCATTTCTCTGTACGGTAGACAAATCACTAAGGCACCAAGACCAATTCTGTATGCAACAAGATATATCTATGCCTGCTTCTAATCTAAAAACTATGGCTAGGCAGGGGTTCTGTTGTTAGATGCTGGCCATACCAGCAGAAGCCTACTAACAGATTTTTAAAAGACAAATTTACCAAGACACATACATTATCATCAATATGGATTTGGCTGATGAGGTTATACAAACCCCTAAAGTGATGTTATGAATGTGACTATAAAGTACAGAGCAGTTGCTTCAAACGGACCAAGGGTGTTCAGAGGACACTGCACATGTAAGAACCTCACAAGAGGGTATACCTGAGTACCTCTGGTTTGGCTAACCGAGCAGCTCACGTAACTGCCTATTCTAACTATTCTAATTCAAAACTGCCTACTCTAATTCAAAAATTCTTTGCTATTCCTGAAGTAAGGTGTGATGTAAGTTTTTCTGATCTTTCTGCAAATAGTAATCCTTATTTCTGTCACCCGTCTTTCTATCCACCATTGTATTTTTTTTGTTTTTGTGTACATCACTTAGTCATAGCTGTTCCATAAAGTAATGCATCTGGAACTGACAAAAAGAATTGATATGATTTAGTAAGAGGTAGAAATGTTGGGATGTTTTCTTTTGGGAAAAGATGAATAGGTTTTATTTAGTTGAGAGTGCAACAAGTGAATGTGTGGCATGAATTATAGGTATAGATACCGAAACATAAATTTTGTTGATTCCTCCCCTTTTGACAAACACCATTCCCTTATATAGCAGCTATAGTATTTGGGTACAATTAACCTCAAGGGCTAAGAAGTTATTATATAAATTTAATACCTGGAAAAAATGTTTTGCTTTTTAGTGGAAAATTTTAAGAGGCTTATAATAGGGAGATTACAAATATAAATTATGATGCTTCCTCACACTCCGGGGACTGTTGTGGGTGGGAGGACGGGGGAGGGACAGCATTAGGAGATAGACCTAATGCTAAATGACGAGTTAATGGGTGCAGCACACCAACATGGCACATGGATACATATGTAACAAACCTGCACATTGTGCACGTGTACCCTAAAACTTAAAGTATAATAAAAAAAAATGATGCTTCCAACTGTAAATAACACAAAACACAGGCTCTTCTGGGTTAAAAGAAAAAGCAAGGACACTACTGAGTCACATGTCTGAAAAATAATTTCCATAAAATGCAAAGAAGTTGTGGACTTCAAGCATGTCTGGTCAGGGTTCAAGAGGCCCTGAAGGCTGTCATTCTATCTATCAATGATTCTTTCATCTCCTAGGCTCCAAAATTTCAGCCTTCTTTGCTTTACTGAAGATAATGCGATCACCTTCTTCATACATGGTAATGAAACTATCATAAAGCAACCCCAAGAGGGCTGTTGCTTCTGCTGTCGACCAATCAAAATAAAATGTTCTCAGTTTAGGGGTTTTCTATGGTAAAGTAGTGGATAATCCTAATTAAAAATTTTGGAAATGGGTAATATGTTTTAATTTTAATTTTACATCCATAATTCTTGACTTCCTATTTACTTGATTAGTGAAAATAATGTTGGTATTCTCTTTTACTTTTCTCTTCCGGTTATCAATTCTTGATTTTCTATTTTTTGTTTTGCTTTTCACTCTTACTGCTTTCTTCAAAGTTCGGACAATATTAATCTCCCTCTGTGTGTTGTTCATTTCCAAACTATTATGGTGGTAGGGTCTACTATTCAGTCCTCATTTGTTTCAAGTAAGCAGTCCATATTTTTAGTAACCTCCACACTGAATGGATATCATTTTACAAATGCATCATTCATTAATGAGTCAGTTATAAAATATTTATAGAGCATAAAATACGTTCTAAATTCTAGTCTGAGTATATAGCACACAACATTGGCTCTTATAAAACATGGGAGTATCTCCATTAATGTGTCTTATAATTTCATCACATATGTCTTCATCTAACATAGATATTCCACTATGAAAGAACTAATAACAAAGAAGTTACTTGCTGTGTACCCACGACAACCATCACATTACTTGTTAAGATTAAATAACTAGAATGTAATTTGATATTTGTAGGGAAAAACTGAAGTATCTCCTTCAGTAATTTATCCTATTACAAGTGAATGAAAGAAAGTTGAAATCAATCAGAAGGCATTACAAATGTCCTTTTTTTTAATCATATTTGGCCATATTTATGCTAGTATATCAAAATAAGAATGGCAATTAATTACGAAATATATTTACAATAAAACAAGTATTGGTGTATTTTCAGTATATATGTATTGTACAAAATTAGGCATCACATTTTAATCATATTGTTGACAAATTAAAGTATTCCTGGAAAAATACATAATAGGATTTAAAGGTTATTGTTTTTATGACTACATAAATATACTATATACTATACTATACTATATTAATATAATTTTGAGCTATTTTAGTTGTCTATAATTTCTTAATGTCAATAAGAAGTGACATTTATTGAGTCTAGAAGCACATAGAAAATTGCCTAATGAAAGCTATATTAATTCATGAATCACAAATATCTGGATTCCAAGAATTAAAAAGGTTCTCTGCGTATGAGAATGAAAGAATATAGAGAGAGAGCAAAACAAAGAAGGAAGAGGAGGGGAAGGAGGAGGAGGAGGAGGGGAAGGAGGAGAAGACCTAGAATAAGGTTAACTCTGTATTATCAACTTTTAGGGTTTTGTTCCAAAACATTATTTGATCTTTATTAGATACATTTATTATATGCTTGGCATTACTTCTGTATGGCAAATTATTCTTGTCATAGTTCTATGAGGAAACAAATACAGTAAAATAAAATAATTAATGAGTTAAATCAATTTTTTTTAAATGCCCATAGTATAAGAAAACCACAGGGAATGTTCAGTACCATTGAACTAGAAAGAGTTGGAGACCCTAGGCAAACCGAGTGGCAAACAGAGAGAGAAACTGATTATCAGACACTGGAAACAAATGGTAGTTCTTTGAGGAATCTCCACACTGTTTTCCATAGCGGCCGTGCTAGTTTACATTCCCACCAGCAGTATGGAAGTGTTCCCTGATCTCTGCATCCACGCCAACAACAACTATTTTTTGATTCTTTGATTATGGCCATTCTTACAGGAGTAAGGTGGTATCACATTGTGGGTTTGATTTTCATTTCCCTGATGATTAGTGATGTTGAGCATTTTTTCATATGTTTGTTGGACATTTGTATATCTTCTGTTGATAATTGTCTATTCATGTCCTTAGCCCACTTTTTGATGGGATTTTTTTTTTTTTTTTTTTTTTTTACTGATTTGTTTGAGTTCGTTTTAGATTCTGGATATTAGCCCTTTGTCAGATATACAAAGATTTTCTCCCACTCTATGGGTTGTCTGTTTACTCTGCTGACTGTTCCTTTGGCTGTGCAAAAGCTCTTAGTTTAATTAGGTCCCAGCTATTCATCCTTGTTTTTATTGCAATTGATTTTGGGCTTTGGGTCATGAAATCCTTGCCTAAGCCAATGTCTAGAAGGGTTTTTCCAATGTTATCTTCTAGAATTTTTATAGTTTCAGGTCTTAGGTTTATGTCCTTAATCCATCTTGAGTTGATTTTTGTATAAGGTGAGAGATGAGGATCCAGTTTCATTCTCCTACATGTGGCTAGCCAATTATCCCAGCACCATTTGTTGAAAAGGGTGTCCTTTCCCCACTTTATGTTTTTGTTTGCTTTGTCGATGATCATCCCACTACTGGGTATGTACCCAGAGGAAAGTAAGTCATTATTCAAAAAAGATATTTGCACACACATGTTTATAGCAACACAATTCATAATATAGCAGCACAATTCATAATAGCAAAGTTGTGGAACCAACCCAAATGCCCATCAATGAGTGGATAACCTCTGATATATATATATTCCATCATATATATATTCCATCATATATATGAATATATATATTCCATCATATATATGAATATATATATTCCATCATATATATATTCCATATATTCCATCATATATATGAATATATATATTCCATCATATATATATTCCATCATATACATATGAATATATATTCCATCATATATATATGAATATATATTCCATCATATATATGAATATATATATTCCATCATATATATATTCCATCATATATATATGAATATATATATTCCATCATATATATATGAATATATATATTCCATCATATATATATGATGGAATACTACTCAGCCATGAAAAGGAATGAATTAACAGCATTTGCAATGACCTAGATGAAATTTGAGACTATTATTCCGAGTGAAGTAACTCAGCAATGGAAAACCAAACATGCATGTTCTCACTGATATGTGGGAGCTAAGCTATGGGGATGGAAAGGCATAAGGATGATACAATGGACTTTGGAGACTTGGGGGGAAGATGGGAGACGGAGAGGGATAAGACAAGAAATATGGTACAGTGTATACTGCCTGGGTGATGGGTGCACCAAGTTCTCACAAATCACCACTAACGAACTTACTCATGTAACCAAATACCACCTGTACCCCAATCACTTATGGAAAAATAAAATTAAAAAAAAATAAGACACTGGAAACAAAACTACCTTACAGAAGCTGTGACCTTTGGCTGATGAGTGAAACTGATGGTGTCCTCACAGGGAGTTAATTGAAGAAGTAAATGACATCACTTAACTGTCTTTCCCCCTTTCTATTGTTTACTTCTGCCTGAACCCCAACCATTTAGAATCCCAAAAGGCAAAGGACCCATTAATATAGTCCATTAGAGTCAGGCTACCTGGGAACAGAGGAGGGCAGTGGAGAATAAAGAGCACCTCTGAAGAGGGAGATGCTTGATATTTAGCCCGTAGGAGAAACTGAAAAATACAGATACATGCCGGGCGCGGTGGCTCACGCTTGTAATCCCAGCACTTTGGGAGGCCGAGGCGGGCAGACCACATGAAACCCCCTGTACTAAAAAACAAAAAATTAGTGGCTGGTGGCGGGCCCTGTATCCCACTACCGGAGAGGCTGAGGCAGAAAAAAAAAAAAAATAGAAAAATACAGATACATGTTAAAAAATATTTTTTTTTGTAAATCTTGTGCAACTTAGAGAGCTATGTTTTTCATTGTTCATAATTATATACACTGAACTTATAGCATAGTGCCTAGTAAATTGTAGCAACACAATGCAAATTTGTAAATAAATATATGTATGAATAAGGAAGCATTGACAGTAATTCTTAAATTATTTAAAAGTGGAATAAAGAATACTCTTGTTTTACCTTGCTCTAGAGAATTAGAATTATGACCAGAGGATTATACATAAAAGGAGGGTAAACAAATGGAATACATTGTTTTAAAAAACTAGAAATTGTCTGCTAAATAATAAAATGCCGTATTAGTGCTGAGCTTTCTGCCCAATGGACTCATTCCAGTAGAGATATGGTCTTTTAGAAAGGATAGAGTAGAATGAATACAGGCATTGAATAGGTCCTTAGACTGGCTGAACACAAATATCTCTACCACTTCTAAGAGCCTTCAATTATGGAGCTCACAGGATAAATTTATTTCAGTCTTAGAATCAGGAGAGCTGTGCTTTTTCTTGAAGAACTCTTTGTTGTTAGCCCCTTAGGATATTCTATATCTCTGCAAGGATCTTTGCTTTGACAGTTAGAAATTTTAGACTCAAATTTGTTGTCCATTTTAGCAAATATGTAGAATGTTTTATAACTACAGGATTTGCATATTATCACTACCTCTGGCTTTATCTTATTTTTCTTATGTGCACCATATATCTAATCTTTTTTTAATATTATTGGTTATTTTCTGATGCATTTATAATGCCTTTGGGGGAAAGAAAGGATATAAACAAAGTCCATGATTCTGTTGTTTTAAAATTCTTAATAAATTCAAAGAGAAAAACATATGTGGCTGAAAATGTATTTAAATTCTCTTACAAAACACATATTACAGGGATGTGTTTGCACTGTAAATTTTATCTCACCCCTTCACCCTTCAGGAGGTAGATTTCTAATTTGCCCAAAAGGGGCTGATGAACGTGCAATCTTATAAAATTTCTACAAAAAAAGAATTTTAGCTAACTTCTCTCCTTAAGTTTGAAATTATAAAAATATTTCCGATATTTGAGATAAACTTAGCATGGATTTGAGTACAGAAAAAATATCAATAAATTCCTAGGAATAATTAATTCAAGTAAATAGATGACCAGGTGCAATGCCAGAACTGAATCCATTGTGGTGTCAGGGTTGTGTTCTTGTCACGTGGATGCAGTGGGAAACCTCTTTGCAATCAACAACTTTGGAACTAGAAGTATGCACTAAAATTAAAGACTGGGTGTGAACGAAAAAAATAAATGCATAAGAAAAATAGTTGGAGAAAAAGATAAAATGGTGCGAGTTAAGCACATCTATGCATAAGAGGAGTCTTCCCTTGCTTTTCCTGGACCTCACTCCAACATACAGGCACAGACACCAGGGGACCTTCATCATGAGAGAAAAAGAGCCACTGCCACTTTCAAAGGGAACTTTTTTTTGGCAGTAAACACCAATTTATTTCTCTGTTTAATGCTTATAACTAGGATAGACCTTGCCAACAATGTTTTGAAAGTAATTATAATTCGTGAAAATATTTGTATGTGTATGTGTCTGCGTTGCTAGTTGAAATGATATATTAAGAAAATTTATATTAATTATAGAAGAAGAAAGATGTTTTTCCTCACCCATTGCAATGTTCATGGTTGAGGCTCTTATAACAAAAGACAGATTAATAAGAGAAAAGCATACAAAAGCATTTAATATAAGGTTTGTATGACACAGGAGCTTTCAAAAGGAAATAAAGACTCAATGAAACAGGAAAACGTGTGTAATTTTATGGCTAGGTTTGATGAAGAATGGACAGTTATGTGGAAGCATGATTGGACAAAGGAGGCATGATGTTATGATAACACACTAATGGGAATTAGCAAGTTCTGTTTGTTCAGAATTTTCTGTGTACCTGTGTCTGCAGGGATCAGGATGTGGCTTTCCTCTGGGTATGGTGAGTGCACTGTTTGAAGGAGGGTGTTGAAACTGCTCTGCTGTCTGGGGTATATATCCTGGGGTTCATTGTAATGTGCCAAGAAAGAATTCAGGACATGGACACATGTAGGTGGGTTACGGAGTGGAAAGTTTAATAGAAGAAAGGATAGAGGAAAGCAGCTCCTTGCAAGAGAGGAATGTCCAAAAAGGTGGGAGGCGGCAGACAGCAGCAGATTTTACAGGCAGGTTGGAGAAGGCAGTGTCTGATTTATGTAGGGCTCACAGATTGGTTCAATCAGGTATGACGTCTACATAGTGTGTGGGGAAGCCTGGTCGCCCACCCTAATCTTATTATGCAATGGGCTTTCCAGTTGATCAGTGCCATCTTGTCTGCTTCTTACTGTACATGTGGCTGACAAAGAGAAGGGAAGATGGAGCTGCCATCTTGAACATGATTGGTTGAACATGATTGGCACAACTGCCAGTATCTATGTCCGCAGCTCAATTTTACAGGCTGCTCTTTGTTAGAAAGAAAAATAATTTGGGACTGCTTTTCATTAAAAAGAAAAGCCTTGCCAAGGATTCCCATGCCCTTGCTATTTGACTAAGTTATTCCTTCTTAACTCCTATATCATTGTTATGATCTGTTTCAAAGGAGAAGGGTGAGAGAAAGTCAGAGAATGACCTTCTCACGTTTTATTATCTGCTTCAGGAGAGAAAGGATAAACAGAAGGTGAGAGCCACCTTCTGGCTTCTGCAGCTTTCTCACATGCCAATGTGCCATATTTTGGGATAGTGTGTCCTGAACTCCATCACCGATTAAATTAAACTTAACATGCATATTTAGTTTCTAGTAAGGAAAACAATTTTCATTTGTATTGGCATTATTTGATGCTCAAAAAACCAAGTGAAATAAAAACAAAATACTGTAATCTCATTCAACAATCAAGCTTAGTGGGTTTATGTGACCTGAAGATATTACTTAGTATTAAACGAAATTAGAGTTGTCATCTAAGCCTAGATTTTGCCCAACAGTTTTCACACTAACAAAATGGGACTTCCAATCATGACTTATTTTACACCAATAAATAATGATACTAAGAGTTAACTAATACTATATTGTAGAATAATGTAAAATAAGAAACATCGTGCTCCTTTTATGGATGAACATGAATTTTTATAAATAAAGAAACATGTACATGTAAAAATATTATCCTGAAAATATGTATGGCTAAAACAGAGGCTGAACAATTATCTATTTAGTCGAAGCCTGTCATTTTTAAGAATTCCAGTCCCACTGAAAGTGGGTGCTGAAAATTTTGTAAACTATGTTCCAATCACATTTCATGGGGTAAATTGTTGTTTTAATCCAAAATACTTGTGGAAAACCTTTTGGGAATTCCATTTTGGAAAATGCAAACACTTTTTTACATTCTTACATGATTTTACTACAGGGCTCACTGCAGTCTTGGTTTCCTAGGCTCAAGGTATCCTCTTGCCTCAGCCTCTTGGATAGCTGGAACTACAAGCACATGCCACCATGCCTGGCTAAATTTTTGAATTTTTGTCGAGACAAGGTCTCACTTTGTTACCCAGGCTGGCATCCTGGGGTCAAGCAGTGCTCCCAATTTAGCCTCTCAAAGTGCTGGGATTACAGGCATGAGCCATCATGCCTGGACTGAATGTATATTCAAAAAGCGAGGACATGGCCGAAACTTTGAAACTCATGCAGTATAAATTTGAAAGCTAAAATCATAGTTTTTAACACATAACAGAACTGTGAGAAAATTTAAATGGTTTGGTCAAAATTATTACGTTAATTGGCACCAAATACCTAGATAATTATAGTCAAAATTTCCTTAGTACAACACTCCTAAAAAAGCTAGCTCTTCATAGAACATAAAAATTTTGTAGAAATCATTTTAGTATATAGCAAAAAGAATTTTGTATTTAAAAAAAATTTTAGTTATACTTTATATCTCCCCCCATCTATGAAATAAGTAAAACTATAAATGTTATAGCTGAGGGAAGCCAAACTTAAACAACTTGTGAATTCAGCCAGTCACCAGGAAAATACTCTTTGGACACCAATCATCCAGCAAAATGTTGGTGATAAGTAAATGTGTTGAGTTCAGCTGAATAGTGATAACTTGTTATAACTATATTGATGATATATTAAATATAGGTTTACTAAAATCTAACATAAATGAACCTCCAACCTACTGCCCCTTCAGTCAAATAATAAAAGGATAAGGAAAAAAAAAAAATTAAATGCATACACACTCACAAAGACATACACAGACCCATGGGCAATTCACTTATATATATTACTGGGATAGAGCTCATTAAAATGGTCTCACATAGCTAAATGTAATAATACAAGAAAGACTATCTAATATCAAATTCATTATTCCTAGATGTGAATATTTTCAGAAATACAAGATAGGTTAATTTAGGGGAAAAATTGAAGAGGGGAGTGAGGAGGCTGATTGATTTGGCTGAGCATTTGCTCTTATTCTGATCTACTATTAGCCAAGAAGCTTTGGTCAGACAATTTTCACTTTTAGCATGAGATGTGAAGAGTATACTTTTTTTTCTTTTTCTTTTCTTTTTTCTTTTTTTGAGATGGAGCTTCACTCTTGTTGCCTAGGCTGGAGTGCAGCGGTGTGATCCCAGCTCATCGCAACCTCCGCCTCCTGGGTTCAAATGATTCTCCTGCCTCAGCCTCCCAAATAGCTGGGGCGACAGGTGCCTGTCATCACACCTGGCTAATTTTTTGTATTTTTAGTAGAGATGAAGTTTCACTATGTTGGCCAGGCTGCTGGTCTCCAACCCCTGACGTCGTGATCTGCCCGCCTTGGCCTCCCAAAGTGCTGGGATTACAGGCATGCTTTTTTATGCAGATCACCTCAAATTGCATGTGATTGAATTTTAGGATTTATATCCATTAGAATTTTTCAACATGAGATATTCAAAATAATGTCTTTAAAATGTTTTTAAAAGATAACTCAAACAACTTTTAAAAGTTAGTTTATGAAATTTGACAGGTTCCTCTAAAAATTTTTCTTTTTTCTTTAAATATTAGTAATTTGTATTCAAGCTAAATTGTATTTTAAAGTTTTGATTGCGTTTTAAATTAATAGCTTATTATTAATTAAAAGATCATGTATCAAAAGGTTTTTTTCTTTTTGGTATCATTTCACAGTTTACTCACTAAGTCTCACCCAATGAGTCTCATCTTTCTTCAGTGGTCTTAACAATTTTGGCCTTGAGTTAATTAATTCAAAGTCTCCAGGAATGAAAGAAAGAACAAACTAGGTTCAGCCACCTCATTTTCCATTGATGGTAAAAGAACTTTAGTAATGCAAGGTTCTAATCACAAGGCTTAAAACAAAACTGGGTTGCTGCATTATCTTCCAATAACTTAAACATACTAAATATGCAATGTTTCCTGAAAAAAAATATTCAAGTAACATTTACATCTAAGTGTGTTTCATTTTATAAGCACAGATTATTATTCTGATATCTTTTTATCTAGTTAAATGTTTAAAAATTAAGGACTATGCCTTATCAATCAATCAATCTTTTAAGTCACGGTCACAGCCTGAAGTTTTTATTTCCAGTTTCTCAGCTAAAGGAATAGAGTTCAGCAGTGCATTTAATTGGAATTTACATGTCCTAACATTTTATTTCCCATCAGAGTGGTTTCAATTTCTAACAAACGGTCTGCTGTATTAAAGTAATCATCAATATAGGAAGTGTTAGTTTAAGAAAAAGATACTAGGAAAGTGAAGAATTTTAAATTACTAAGAGACCTATTTACACCTGAGATTTCCATGCCTTTGAAATGTTTAAAACCACTAGCCCTAGGAGAGGTACTATGCACCAGTGAGAACAGTTTAGGAAGATTACTTTAGAAACTGCTTGCATTTCTCACTGAAGCAAAGTTAAATCCATGTGTTCATTACAGTCAAAAAAAGAAAATATGCAAAACTTTTTAATACTGTCTAGTATAAATACTAAAGATTAATTTATTTCATTGCTGAGAGCAAGTCTTAATTCTTTAATTTATTAAAAGTGAAATTACTAAAATTATCCTAAGAACTTGTGGTGAAGACAGAAACCTCTTTCTTTTAGTCATGTGGCACACACACATACACACATAACACATACTTATATTTCTATATTCAGGCAGTTGTAAAAGACAGGATGGGTCTGATCTGTTTGTTAAATGGCATAAAAAGTGTTGGAAGGACGGATCCAGTGTGAAGTGGCAAGGGTCAGGCAGATAATGAAATACTGTCCATGATAACTCTATAAGTGGGGCATGAGAAAAACTAATTGTCTAAATTGTTATTTATTCTATCATTAGCACTAGTCTACAATCAGCAACCAAAGAACATGTGGTTTCAATCGCATGAATATTTAATACTAGCAAGACATTTAGATAGAAATCCTAATTTATTCCTAATTTTGTAAAGTGTTAAGCAGTTTTCCATTAAGAGATATGTCCACAGACACCAGTATTTCACTTAGTGAACTGGGATGGGATAAGGTTCTACTTCTAAGCCATCCTCCACAGTATTGAGTTTTCTTCCACTGTTCCATCCTTAAGGCAAGGGCAGAATACATGATTAGTAAGAGAGAAGAATGCATGTATGCTAGATTCTTTTGACAATACATTTGGATAAAGAACTTCAATCCGAAGTAGTATAAGCATACTCAGGTTATCTCTGACATTACTATTTTCAAAGTATAATTGAGAGTCAGTAACTCTCAAGAAGAAAGATAGTAATTTGTATTTATCCTATGAACAGGATAAAGAAAAATAAGTTGTAATTCTCTTAAAGTACAAAAAAAATTTAATTTAAATATTCCAAATTAATTGAAGAAAACAAAATATTATACAACTATCTAGTAAAAGAAACCTTAATTTGACGAAGTATTGATACACAAAGCATTGTGATTAATATCTTTGAAGTTAAATAATATAAATACTGAATTTGCTGTATCACAGAGGTTCTGGTATGTATCCCAGAGGTTCTGGTATGTTATGTTTTCATCTTCATTCATTATTTTTTAAATTTCTGTCTTAATTTTATTGTTGACTAAAAGACAGTACAAGAGTATCTTGTTTAAACTATATGTATTTCTATAGTTTCAAGAGTTCCTCTTGAAATTGATTTCTAGTTTTATTTTGCTGTTGTCTGATAAAATACTTGGTTTGATTTTGAGTTTTTAAAATTTATTGAGAGTCTTTTTGTAGCCTAACAGATGGTCTATCTTGGAGTATGTAATTAGTACAACCTCTCTAGAAAACAGTATGAAGATTTCTCAAAGAATTAAAAATAGATCTACCATTCGAACCAGCAATGCTATTATTGGGTAACTATCCAAAGGAAAATAAATTATTATGTCAAAAAGATACCTGTATAGTATTAACAAGATACCTGTATAGTATCAAAAGATGGTATGTTTATAGCAGCACTATTTATAGTACCAATAGTATGGACTAAAACAAAGTGTTCATCACTGGACGATTGGATAAAGAATAATTGATATATACATATATAATAGAATAGTACTAAGACATAAACAAGAATAAAATCATGTCTTTTGCAGTAACATGGATGGAACAGTAGGTCAATTATCTTAAGTGAAATAACTCAGAAACAGTCAAATACTGCATCTTTTTACTTATAAGTGAGAGCTAAGTAATATGTACACATGGACATAGAGTGTGGAATACTATACAATGGAGACTTGGAAGTGTGAGAGAGTGGGAGAAGGGTAAGGAATGAGAAATTTAGGGATACAATGTACACTATTCACATATTCGTGTCAAAAAACTGCACTTGGGTCCCCTACATTTATAATTTATTATATGAATTATAATTAATCAATTACTTCTATAATTAATTACTTCAGAAATACAGAAGTTTCTATTTAATATTACGAAGTTTCTATTACAGAAGTTTCTATTTAATATTATGCTGAAAGATAAAAGCAAAACCATTAATACCTTACCAGTATACTATTAACTACTTAAAAAAATCTAACAGAAAAAAATACAGTGAAAAAAATATATATTCACAGTCATAATGTTTATAAGATTTCAAGGGATAATTTTTATAAGATTTGTACTAGAACACAGAGAAAAGCATAAATTTTACTAAAGAACAACATGATATAAGACATTCATGAAAATTTGCACTGAATATTGTACAGATGACAATTATCTCTACCAGTTAAAACTGGATTTGATGCCTGTATTGGTCCATTGTCACACTGCTAATAAAGATATTCCGGAGACTGGAGAGTTTATAAAGGAAAGAGATGTAATTGACTCACAGTTCAGCATGATTAGGGAGGCCTCAGGAAACTTACAATCATGGCAGAAGGGGAAGCAAACATGTCATTTTTCACGTGGTGTCAGGAAGGAGAAGAATGTGAACCAAGTGAAGGAGGAGCCCCTTATAAAACCATCAGATCTCATGAGAACTTACTATCACAAGAAGAGCATGAGGGTAACTGCTTCCATAATTCAATTACCTCCCACTCGGTCCCTCCCATGACACATAGGGATTATGGGAACTACAATTCAAGATGAGAGTTTGGTTGGGACACAGCCAAACCGATGTGTACACAGAAACATATTAACATCAGGGTCTATTTTACTCATTCAAAATTTCTGGTCAGAAACTTTGTGGCTTGGTGAAGCTACTCAATGAATTCATCAACATCTCAGGCTTCTTTTATCTTTCTCTTGCATTAATCTTAGCATGAACATATTTTGAAGATAAACAGAATTTTATTGAACAGAGATATGCGGCTATAAATGAAAGCTAGAAATATCAATAACTACAAGTTTTTGAGTATCAATTTGAAGAACAGAGTTGTTATCAACTGAGATTGATAAGATGCTGGTAGAAATAGGGTAGATCAGTAGCTCATTATCAGTAGTTATGTAGGAAAGTGCATGTACAAGCCTGGACGTGGGTATTCTGGAGATGTAATCTGGGATCATAATCATACACAGATGTGAGTTAATGTAATGATACTGAAATTTATCCTCAAAGGAATATATGCAGATAGAAAAGAGGACCAAGGACTGAGCCCTGAAAGAGTCCAATAGTATAAGTTAGCACAGGAGTGGAGAAACCAGCAAAATAATCTTAAAAGTAGTGCCTATTGAATCAAGTGAAAACGTGAGAATAAGGTGACTTGGAAAAAAGTGAAAAGAATGAATTAAGGGCAGTTAATCACAAAGAAAGGGCAACCAATGCAATG
Source organism: Hylobates moloch (assembly GCF_009828535.3). NCBI lineage: Eukaryota > Metazoa > Chordata > Mammalia > Primates > Hylobatidae > Hylobates > Hylobates moloch. Next base: position 143,028,770 of record NW_026652279.1, read on the forward strand.
GAAGGAAAAAATTACAAATCATATATTTGGTAATAATACATAAAGAATATATATAAGGAATTTCTACATACTTAAAAACAACAACCCAATTAAAAATTATCAAAGGATTTTCTGTATTAGTCTGTTTTCACGCTGCTGAATACCCGAGACTGGGCAATTTACAAGAAAAAGAGGTTTATTCACTTACAGTTCCACATGGCTGGGGAGGTCTCACAATCATGGTGGAAGGCAAGGAGAAGCAAATTACACCTTATGTGGATGATAGCAGGCAAGAAGAGAGAGCTTGTGCAGAGAAACTCCCATTTTTAAAATGGATCTTGTGAGACCCATTCCCTTTCATGGAGAATGGCATGGGAAAGACCCATCCCATGATTCAATCATCTCCCACCAGGTTCCTCCCACAACATGTGGAATTATGCCAGCTACAGGATGAGATTTGGATGGGGACACAGAGCCAAACCATATAAACTTAAATGTACATTTCTCAAAAAAAATATATAAATGGCCAATAAGCCCATGAAAAGATGCTCAACGTTACTAATCATTAGAAAAACAATTCAAAAACCACAAACCACAATGAGATATTGAGAGGTGACAACGTGCTGGCAGTCCTCACAGCCCTCGCTCGCTCTCGGCGCCTCCTCTGCCTGGGCTCCCATTTTGGTGGCACTTGAGGAGCCCCTCAGCCCACTGCTGCACTGTGGGAGCCCCTTTCTGGGCTGGCCAAGGCCGGAGCACACTCCCTCAGCTTGCGGGGAGGTGTGGAGGGAGAGGTGCGAGCGGGAACCGGGGCTGCCTGCGGTGCTTGCAGGCCAGCTGGAGTTCTGGGTGGGCGTGGGCTTGGCGGGCCCTGCACTCGGAGTAGCCGGCCGGCCCTGCAGGCCCTGGGCAATGAGGGACTTAGCACCCTGGCCAGCAGCTGCGGAGGGTGTACTGGGTCCCCCAGCAGTGCCAGCCCACCAGCGCTGTGCTCAATTTCTCGCCAGGCTTTAGCTGCCTTCCCGCGAGGCAGGCCTCCGGACTGCAGCCCACCATGCCTGAGCCTCCCACCTCCTCCATGGACTCCTGTGTGACCCGAGCATCCCCGACAAGCACCACCCCCTGCTCCACGGCGCCCAGTCCCACTGACCACCCAAGGGCTGAGGAGTGCGAGCGCATGGCGCAGGACTGGCAGGCAGCTCCACCTGCAGCCCTGGTGTGGGATCCACTGGGTGAAGCCAGCTGGGCTCCTGAGTCTGGTGGAGATGTGGAGAACCTTTATGTCTAGCTCGGGGATTGTAAATACACCATTCAGCACCCTCTGTCTAGCTCGGGGTTTGTGAATGCACCAATCGACACTCTGTATCTAGCTGCTCTGGTGGGGCCTTGGAGAACCTTTGTGTCCATACTCTGTATCTAACTGATCTGATGGGGACTTGGTGAACCTTTATGTCTAGCTCAGGGATTGTAAACGCACCAATCAGTACCCTGTCAAAACAGACCACTCGGCTCTACCAATCAGCAGGATGTGGGTGGGCCAGATAAGAGAATAAAAGCAGGCTGCCCGAGCCAGCAGTGGCAACCCACTCGGGTCCCCTTCTTTCGCTCTTTGCAATAAATCTTGCTACTGCTCACTGTTTGGGTCCACACTGCTTTTATGAGCTGTAACACTCACCGCGAAGGTCTGCAGCTTCACTCCTGAAGCCAGCGAGACCACGAACCCACCAGAAGGAAAAAACTCCGAACACATCCGAACATGGGAAGGAATGAACAACTCCAGACGCGCTGCCTTAAGAGCTGTAACACTCACCGCGAAGGTCTGCCCCTTCACTCCTGAGCTAGCGAGACCACGAACCCAGCAGAAGGAAGAAACTCCGAACACATCCGAACATCAGAAGGAACGAACAACTCCAGACGCGCCACCTTAAGAGCTGTAACACTCACCGTGAGGGTCCGCGGCTTCATTCTTGAAGTCAGTGAGACCAAGAACCCACCAATTCCGGACACAATATCACCTTACACCCGTCAAGATGGGCACTATAAAATAGAAAATAATAAAGGTTGGCAAGAATGTGTAGAAGGTGGAACCCTTATGTACTGTTGGTGGGAATGTAAAATGTACTGCCATTATAAGAAACAGTATTGAGGTGCCTCTAAAAATTAAAAATAGAATTACCATTTGGATATAGCCTCACTAGTAGAATATACCCAGCAATGCTACTACTGGCTATATATCCAAAGTAATTCAAAGAAGATTCCAAAATGATATTTGCATACTTTTGTCTACTATCGCCTTATTCACAATACCCAAGAAGCAAAAGAAACTCAAATTTCCACTGACGAATGAATGGGTTTAAAAATGTGGTATATATATATATATAAAATGCAATAGTATTCAGTCTTTAAAGAGGAGAAAATCTTGTCTCATACTATAATATGGAGGAACCTCAAGGTCATTAAGCTAAGAGAAATAAGCCAGTCACAAAAGGAAAGATACTGTATGATTCCAGTCACATAAATCATGTAAAGTCATAAAAATTACAGAAGCACAAATAGAAAGATGATTACTGAGGTCTGGATAGAGGGGGAAGAATTAGTGTGTAGTGAGTACAGAGTTTCAGTGTTGCAAAATGAAAAATATTATACAGCTCTTCTGCACAAAATGTGAATGTACTTACTACTGAACTGTAAACTGAAAGGAAAATATCTTGGGTCCCTTCAAGCTATGAACCGCTCAGGACAAATCTGCCTCCCATTCTATTCAAAGTCATCACTCTGCTTACAGGGATAGATGCATATTCTGATTGCCTCTTCTGGAAAGATTTATCAGAAACTCAAAAGAACACAACCATCTGTCTCTCACCTACATGTGACCTGGAAGACTCCAGATGGCAGAAGTGGGGTGGGCCTTGCTTTGAGCTGTTTCCCCCTTTCTAGACAGAACTAATGTATTTTTACATATATCGATTGATGTCTCATGTCTCCCTAAAATGTATAAAACCAAGCTGTGCCCCGACCACCTTGGGCACATGTCGTCAGGACATCCTGAAGCTGTGTCACGGGTGCATCCTCAACCTTGGCAAAATAAACTTTCTAAATTAACTGAGACTCGTCTCAAGTTTTGGGGGTTTACAACACTTAAAAATAGTTAAGATGGTAAATTGAATGTTATGTGTGTTTTTTTTGTTACATTAAAAAAGGATAAACTTAGAGCTTACGTCAAATGTTTCTGTGAGATCAAGCAGAAAATGAAGATCAAAAATAGATCATTGGTTTTAGTGACATTGACTCATTGGTAATTTCAAGAGCTATAGTTTTGATAGCTTGGTGAAAGCTAGATTGTTTTGATTCAGACAGGAATGAAAATGGGATTTGAGCCAGTGAGATTCCATAATTATTTTTTGAAGTATTTTGTCCAAGGCGGAGCAAGTAAATATAGCTGTAGCTGGGTAGATATTTAGAAACCTCCCTTTCTGTCTGAGACAAGTAAGTTCCTTTCACCTGTGAGCCTGTAAAATCAAAAGCAAGTTAGTTACTTCAGAGATACAATGGGGGTACAGGCATTGGGTAAACACACCCGTTACAAACAGAAGAAATTGACCAAAATAAAGGGGCTACAGGCCCCATGCAAGTCTGAAATCCAACAAAGTAGTAATTAAATCTTCAAGCTCTGAAATAATCTTGGAGAATCTCTCACTATATCTATATAGATATCTATATCTCTCTCTATATATATATAGACAAATACCTGTCTATCTTTAGTAAAAACTAAATCCATGATGTTGCAGAGAGAAAAGAGTGTTAATTGTGTTCTTCCATAGCTGAAAAGAGTTAGGATCTAGTGTACATATAGAATGACTTGATTTTGATGGGAGCATTCATATTTGTAGGTTAATAGCTGAGAGCAATATATGTGTAGATGTAGTGGTGTGAATTTTTGAATGGTTCCACACTGGCTGCTGTTGTTTATTTCAGCTTCAGTTTTTCTCCTGCCTTCCTGGCAAGGGAAAATATAATGAAATAATGGTGAGAAAACAATAGCATTTATGTCAGGAAAGCAGAATTATCCCAGATATTCTCAGCAAATATCGTTTATGGATATTCAATGGCCACCGTTTTACCTAATGCTAACAAATGTTTTGCTTTATTTTTTTCTAGTTGAGCATTGTATTGCCCTGGAAAAGATTGTGGTTTTGTTGCAAGGAAGAAGAGAAGAATGACATTTTTGTGGGTAAGAGGCCATCTATTTTATACTCAATGATTATCTCAAAATAATCTTTCACAGAAATTGACAAGCTGGAGTTAAAACTCTTATAGACAAGAAAATTGCCAAAAAAAATGTTTAATAAAAAAAGGGTAACACATATGTGTATTTAGTGTCTGGCTATTAAAGCATTAGCAAGCAATAGTAATAAAACGAGAAATGCTTCAGTTATAAACATTTATTAATATGACACAATATAGTCCAGAAAAATTATAATTCTAATGTAAACTAGAAGGCCTTGACACTCCTTTTGGCTTGACTAAGATATTTTCACGACTCTAAGCCCCTGTCCCTCCATTTCTTTGAGCGCTGATTTTAGAAAACTTGTAATGATTTCTCAGCTACATTGAAATGTAAATTATCTCCTAAACTCTTGCCATTTTTACAGCCCAGGAATGCCTTGGACCTTGAAGTTATCCCTCTAAAATGTAATCTTTAAGAAAAGTAGAGCCTGTATCTTCCTCCGTCTGTAGGAAGATAAGGACCTAACTTTAGTAAACGTCAATTAACAAGAACATTGGTCTAATTTCACTGGCCAACCCTCATTTTAATGTCCTCCAGTTATTTTTTCACTAAGTCACTTCGGTGCTTAAAAACTCTCCTGCATTTTCTTTTTCCAGAAGAATTGGGTTCTGTCTCCCAATTAGGATAGACTTGACTGCAATTGAAATAGCCTTGAAGTCTTCCTTGCCTGCTTAACTCTCTCCTGCAATTTCTCTTTGACAAATGAAACTGTATGTGATGGCAGTGATATTACAAAGCTATAAAACTGTATGATTCTTTATTCATAAAATTGCATGAGAAGATTGGGTATCCAATTGGGGAAAATATTTCTGTTTCACACTAACTGCAAAAATAAAATCCTAGTAAGTTAAAAATATAAATGCTAAATAAATTCATGAAATTATAAAAATGTAGGCTAATGCAGTTATTATTTTATTCATAAAAATATATTTTGTGTGCTTAATTTGTTTAGGAGGCTAGTATAAGCACTAGAAACTTATAAGACATATTATCCTTGCTGTCATTAAAAATATGAATCTAAAGAAAACTACCAAACCAAATATTTAATACTTCGGTACTTAAAAAGATGCTATACAAATAGAATAAACATTACTGACAAGCTAAAAGGAAATATATCATACACACATGCTCACACACACACACTTACACACACATACACACATATTTAAGAATGCATTGCCTAGCATGGTGGATCATGCTTGTAAACTCAACCATTTGGAGGGTTGAGGCAGGAGGATCAGTTGATGCTCAGAGTTTGAGAACACCCTGAGCAACATAGCAAGGCCCCATCTCTGCAAAAGATAAAAAAGTGAGATGGGAGTGGGGATGTGCACCTGTAGTCCCAGTTACTCTGGATGCTAAGCCCGGAGGATCACTTGAGCCCAGGAGTTCAAAGACACTCATCTCAAAAAAATAAAAAAAAAGAAGAAGGAAAAAAGAATATGTTGACTATATCTATAAGACAAAAAGTAGAAGTCTGCAAAGGAAGCTGGGCAAAACATATGAAGAGATAATATGTAGAAGAGCAACTTGGTTACAAAATATTTTAAAAGGAAGCTCATGCTTTATAAATAAGCAATGCAAATAAGCAAAAACAAAGCAAAGTATATCATTCAAATACTTACAACTAATAATACATAGAAAAGTTTGGAAAATATTTAAAAATGATTATATCGACTATCATGAACAAAAGTTATCACATCAACATTTGAAGCATAATTTCACCTTATTCATGTAAAAACACCATGATATTGCAAAGCCAATTCTTAGTATATAACTAAAATAAGTGAGTTAAGCAAAGAATGCATGTACAAGAAAATATTGCAGCTTTGTTTGTGGTACAAGAAAAAGAAAACAAAGATTAAAAAAACAGAATTGGGTGACTCAAGAAGTAAACTGCAACACAGCAATTTAAAAATATACCAGAATATATGGCCTAGAATGAAAAGACAAATTGTTTAATGCAAAACAACAAATAGGATGAATTGAATTCCAGACACATATTGAAATAGGATCTCACATACGAATATACATATGCATAAAACCCCATTGTGTATTTTCGTGGAGGCCTATAAAAATTGAATAAATAAATACAGAGAAATAGATTGAAATCAAATGCATAAAGCTTTATACAGCCAGAGGACTTTGACCTTATATTCAATGTGTAAATTTGTACAATGAGAATGTAGTCTGACATTATTTGGGAATTAAATTACTGCACAGAATAGAAAATCATCCCTAAATGTCTTAGAAATAATAATAATATTTAAAAATATGATAGCAGTATCAAATTGCTGGTCTCAAAGAAGAGTACCAGAAAATCAGAGTTTCCAAAGAAAAGTATATTTCATTTAAGTTGGTTCTTATATAAAGTATTAATTAAATAAGTATGATCAAAATCTTTGTGGGAATATTTATCTTAATATTTCAAGGTATTTTGGTATAGGGGCTGTTTAACTTTGTGGTCTTAAAATTTCTTATTTTAATTTCTGACTTCACTAGATAATTCCTATCAGTGTGATCTACAGTAAGGTATTAACTATCTCTACGAGAAAACACAGTACATGAAATAACTTCTACGTAATATGTTTATCGTGTGCTTCAAATGCATTTAACTATGTCAAATGCTTGAAAAAATGCCCAAGACACAGTAACAATTCAATAAACGTACACTGTTTATAATTTCTAAAAATAAAAGTAACATAGAACAGGATATGTATGTACTAACTCAAAAGCAATTCATTTTGATAAAATCATAAGGGTTGTTATTTTTAAGTTTTATCTAAAACAAAAACAGGCATGGTTTTGAAACAATTATATAATATATAATTTAATTAATATAATTACATTGGCTCAATATGCCAGTGTAATTTTTGGCATATTGAAATTATATGCAAAGGGAAATGCAAATGTTAATTGAATAAACAGGTACAGAGAAATAGATGGAAATCAAATGCATAAAACTTTATTCAGGCACGAACTGTATAAGGAGGACTTTGGCTTTATATTTACATTTCCCTTTGCATATAATCTCAATATGTCAAAAATATTATCACTATCTCTGCCTCTGACAATTCACTCACCTACAACCCCACACTGAGGCCTGCACAAAAATATACTTCAATGACTGACACTCATCAAAGATAGGAAGTATTACTTCATTTGTTTATTTCTCAGTAACTCTTTGCTTTTCGAGTCCTTTAACTACAGGAAAAACACACAAAATTGAGGTGGCTCAAATCTCTACCACTTACTTCACAACTAAAATATTAGTATCATTTCTCAGTCAGGCAAAAATGACAATAGCAAAATTATTTCTTGTGGTGATTAAAACAACAAAAGCAACACTGTAGATGTAATGCACCCATAGTATGTTCACTTAAAAATGTCATTATTGCAAAGAATCATGAAAACTTGACTTTATAAACTAAATTTGATCACAGTATTTTAATATTCTTCATTAAATCAAGATTTGGAAATCTGACAAATAAATTTCTGTTCAACCAGGAGGCTCACAATAATATCAACCAAATATTCTTACAGGCAATATACTATCTAAACATAGAAGTAGTTTCTGATTTAATAAGCTGTATTTCTTAAAGCTGATAGTAATTACAATCATAATGTAACTGAAATTTATACATAGAAATTTTAATAAGGAGGCTGTTTAAAATTAGTTTTGCTTTTTAATTGTCTGCTTTCTGTCACTTTCTAAAACTATAAAAGAAGTTTGATAGTGTGCAATTTAACAGGCTGTGGGGGGTATATACTTAGTTTACAAGTATAATATTTTTCTAGAATATGAATTGGATACTCTGTTTGCAGTTACATACTGGTAACTGTCTGAATGGCATGTGCTATTTTCTTTCAAAATATGCTCATTTTACATATAATTTAGTCAAATAGTTTAAATTTTGCATAGCAGATTCCGTTACATGCATAATTCTTTCTTTTCGTTGTTTATAAAATGTTTAAAATAGATTTGACTCATTTAAGCTCTCTACTAAATCTATACCTCTTTGTCTTAAATTTGTTCCTTATTTGAGTTTTACATTCTAAGAGCCTCAATCGCAATTTAGCACTTATAAAACAGAAAGACTTTGCACTTTTATGGAACTTACAACTCATTTCTGGAAATTATGTTCCATCTGTCACTTCAGCAAATTTCAAGTGTTTCTTTTTATCAGTATTTTAATGCTCTATAATTTAATTTAGAATGATTTCTAAAGATGACTCGAGTTCTTAGTAACTATGAAATCTTTTCTAGTGGAAACAAGTTAAATTACTTAAAATTATATTTTCAACTACTTTGATTAACTAGGGATATCTTTCACCATCTTGAGAAATAAATTTTTAATCATTTAAATGAAAAAATTAACAGATGGGAAATTCAACTTATTGGAAAGACTTTGGATTTAGAAGCAAGAGACATGAGTTCAACTACTGTCTCTGGATTTCATATTTCTATAGCTTTAGTAAAACTGTATATTCTGAATATGTTTCCTTCATTCATAAAGTCAAGTTTGAGATAATTTGATTTTATAGTTATTCAGCCACTATTGGTTGATCTCTACCTATGTGCCAATATGTTTCTGACTGCTGAAGACATAGCATTGAAAAGAAAATTCCTTATTCTAAAAATTTTGAAGACATTTGGTTGGGTAAGAGTGAAAAATAAACAAAATTAAAGAGTAAATAAAATTAATAGGTTAGACTCTATTCTTTAGATGATACTTCTTTTGAAAATAATAACAGAAAATAATTATATAGCAATCATTGGATGTGGGGGAGAAGTTCAAATTTTTCTGTTTGTTAAGATAAATTATAAGTAAAATGCCTGTGACCATCTTCTTGGAATTTCTAAAGCAGTATATAAATATTGTTTGTTATGTCAAATATATAATTACATTATACATTCCATAGTTTCACTGTATATATTAATTAATCAATGTTTAAGGACTTTTTTTTACTAGTTTAGGTTAATCACAGGTAGGATCAAAGTAAATTAAAAGTAGCTCATTTTATGTTTTGTTTTGTTTTTCCTTTACCTTCAAGACTTGCAAAATATTACTTTTTTTCTGCAATAGACATAGAAAAAATAACCATGTTTAGGCAAATTTTAAAATTCTGAAGTAAAATATCAAGGGATGAAAGATTGAAAAAGACCAAAAGCTAAATCAAGCAAATGAAGAAACTCATAAAAAGCTATATACAGGTGCATGATTAAATTGAGAAGAGAAAGTGCCATATCTAAAAAGAAACTAAGAGGCAGATGAACACGACATGTTACACAGAGAAAAGGGATGGAGGAAAATGGCTTGAGAGGCTTGGCATTTTGTTTGTGTATGTATATGCCTCTACAGTTTACAATATCTATGTTAAGTTCAGTTCTTGAGACACCAATTTCATTGCTAGTAATGAAATAGTAACATTTTCTTTAGTAGGAAAACAGTTTCTTTTTATATGATTTCTTTATATTCTTATGAATTCTTTTTCTTGATACTGAGTCTCACACTGTTGCCCAGGCTGGAGTGCATTGGCACAATCTCGCCTCACTGCAACCTCTGCCTCCCAGGTTCAATTCATCCTTCTGCCTCAGCCTCCCAAATAGCTGGGATTACAGGTGCGTGCCACCATGCCCAGCTAATTTTTGTATTCTAATGTTTTATATTCTAATGTTTCTATATATGCTTAAAGGTTACTTAACTTTGAAAATTATTTTCCAGTTGGGAACTGTTTGTGAATGAAATTGCTATAAACTTGCTTCACGTATAAATCATGCCTGATTTACATGAATTTGTTTCAAAATAACATAAGAATGTCTAAATTCTGTAATAAGAGATAACTTTTAATTTACACTTCACTATATTTTTATTTTTCTGTGCCCCACCCCCATCCCTCACAGGCCATTACAGCACCTTCTGTCTTCTTAGCTCTTAGCTCCTGTTGAACAATTTGCAACAATCCAGCCTTGTTTATCTTTTTTGCAACGAACTTCATAGAACATGGCTCTATACTTCAAGAGCATAGAACGTATGCATTTACTTGAAAAAGAAAAAAAAATAGTGTAGGTTTATTCTTATCTCAAAATGTGATGTCAAATCACTAAAATATCTAATCCCTTCTTCCAAGTGAGAATGGAAATTGACTTCTTTTTGTTAAACCAAGAAAATATTTAATAGAAGTTGATAATACACTTCCTGTTTTCTATTCTAGACTAGAATTAGGATATTTGATTTCTTCTACTGGAAGGGAAATCAAGAAATTGAGTGTCTGGCAAAAGGAATACCATTTGTCATGACAGACTCAAATAAATTGTGATTTATTCCCCCAAGCTGAGCACTGGCATCACTTTTCCTGAGGTAAAAGGAGTGAAGAGTGGTTTCTGAATAGAAAACAAATAATAGATTTATTGAAGTCATTATTATAACCAACTATAATTTTATCAAAATATCCTTTCATTTTTATATGTTCAGTTACACTGTGAAAATTTTACATATATATATATATATACACACAGACATATATACATACACACACACACACACACACACAGAGAAAAGGAGAGCAGGGAGTCAGTTGGGTGTTATGCTGTTTAAAGCATATCAATTTATGAGTTTATTAATTTTATCTATATTGTAATGCAGTTGTGGCTGAGTTTCATAGCTTTCTCTGATTATCTGTGCCTCTCCTGTCTTTTTAGTACCATAACCCTTTATGTTGCTGAAAATTTCTAAGATTTCTTTGCCAGCAGATTTGCCTATCTAGCTAAATCTCTGGCAATGACATGTAAAATGATGTGTCTTTATGTAATTCTGTAAAAAAAAAAAAAAAAAAAAAATCCCTAAAATTTGAGGGAAGTGCCCTTAACAGCTATTTTTCCTGTTTCCTTACATGTACAGGTAGAAAATGGAGATCCAGCAGCCATCTTGGCTTATGACATTATTGGAAATATTAATGTAGAAAGAAAGATGGAGCCTGGGTCCTGTGAATAGAAGTTCTCTGGAATGTAATTTAGAGGAAAGAGACTTTATTCAGTGAAGAGCTTGCAAACCAGGGAGACACAGCCTGTAAAATAAAGGTACAGTCCAGAAAACAAAGGGAGGATTTTTCTTTTTCAGAAATGATTCTGCCCAGGTGCCCACTCAGGTCTGCTTATGCAAATGAAACATGCAAACTTATTTAGTTCTGAATGATTGATGCTTGCTGAGTTCTGATTGACCTACACAGGTCAAAGTCTATTGATTGGTTTAGGTAGTGAAAACAAGAGAAGGCAGCTATGAAAGCCCCAAAGTTTAGCAGGCCTGTGGGTTTTTTAGGAACTCAAAGTATTGAGTGTCACTTCTAATCAGCAAATGGCTAATTGATTCAAATTTAAATTTAGACCCAGTTAGCCACTTAGGATTCTTCTTGAGGGATTGGCTCTTTCCTGGGTCGCAGTCTTAACACCATGTAGCCATCACAACACAACAAACTGCCTACCTCCGGAATACTTTCATATGAGAAATAAAAATTCGTATGCTTTTTGATAGCAGTCTAATATTTTATGACTTTATAGCTAAATGTTATCCAATTGATATAAATGTATGAATAGTCTTTCTGTTCTCTTTTTAAATACTATGTCCTTATAATTTTTGGATAGGTAAAGTTGCTATTCTATTTTTCTCATTATTAATAAGAATGTCCAAGTCTACTTTTCCATTGTCTTATCAACTGTCATCTTTTTTTAGAGACACATTTATAGCGTGAAAAATATAACAGTGTATTTTTCTAGAAATGTGATAGACAAGATATCTAGAGAAACTCTTGTAACAACAAATATTTAAAATATGTTTGTAATGTATAGTTTTACTGGAGATACTTAATGCACTGGATGCCTAAATTTATGAGAAAGAGGAGACAAAGAGATTGGTAATTTCTGAAGTTGGTATTTGTTCTGGGGACATCTCATCATTTCTGGGCTGAGAGTAGAATTTAAATGGGGCCTATTATGTATAAGAAAAAAGGACAGTATGTAATTGCAGATTAGAGTTCGACAATTAATTCAGGCTCAACTAACAGTTTAAGTGAATACAAAGAAAATACAGGACTCTCCGAAGGAAAAAGTCACAGTTATGTTTTGCAATCTAGACTGTTTACAGATTGAAATAGGAAGAAGGAAGAGATAAGGAAAACGGAAGAAGGGAGGAAGGAAAAGAAGGAAAAAAAAGAAAAAAAAAAGGATGGGATGAAGGAACAAAAGCAGAATGACACTGGAAAAGAGTTCAGATGATTCATACAAACCATTACCCCTTCCCCTAAAATAAAACCATATATTATATATATATAAATATATATCATATATCATATATAAAATATATGTATAAAAAATATGCTATATCATATATATCATATATAAAACATGAGATATATCATATATAAAACATGATATATCATATATAAAATATATGATATATAAAATATATATAAAATATATATGATATATGATATATAAAATATATATAAAATATATATGATATATCATATATAAAATATATATAATATATAT
>NW_026652279.1:143041984-143229990 GCF_009828535.3 Hylobates moloch
GTATATAAAATATATATGTATATAAAATATATGTGTATACATATTTTATATATATAAACTATATATCACATATAAACTATATATAATATATAAACTATGATATATCACATATAAAATACATGATATATCACATATAAAACATATGATATATCACATATAAAACATATATGATATATCATATATAAAACATATATATCATATATAAAATATATTTCATATATATTTGTAATTATATGAAAAAAATATATAAAAATATATTTCATATATATTTCATATATGATATATAATACATTTTATTTTATTTTATTTATTTTAGTTTTTTGAGATGGAGTCTCACTCTCTTGCCCAGGCTGGAGTGCAGAGGCATGATCTTGGCTCACTGCAACCGCCACCTGCTAGGTTCAAGTGATTATCCTGTTTTCACCTCTCTAGTAGCTGAAATTACAGGCATGTGCAACCATCCCCAGCTAATTTTTGTATTTTTAGTAGAGACCGGGTTTCACCATATTGGCAAGGCAGGTCTCAAACTCCTGACCTCAGGTGATCCACCCACCTTGGCCTCCCAAAGTGCTGGGATTACAGGTGTGAGCCATTGCACCCAGCCCAATATATATATTTTAAATTAGTTCTGAGGTGGTAGTATGGAAAAGTCCAAACACACGTAGGAATTTAACTTTAACACAATTCTTACACATTACCATAAATAAAGTTTAAAATAATGTCATCTAAGTCAGTACAAAGAAAATTACAAAATTGGATGCACAGAAAGTGAATATATAACAAATGTTGGAGAATTTCACATAAAAAGAAAGGGATAGAAGTAAAAAAGAATATCAATATTATCACTAAGAATGAACAATTATTAACATTTGCTCAGTAGATTTGAAAAAGAGAAAAATATAATATTGTGAAGTGAAACATTTAGTAATTGAGTGCAGGAACTCAATGTGTGAAATACATAGAAAATTTTGTAGACTATAAGACAGTATTAGCTGGTCAAGTCAGATTTATTCCTAAAATGCCATCATTGTGCAAGAAACAGAACTCACTCCATGGAATACGCTACATTAACAGAGTAAAGGGAAGAAGCAACAATAACAACATATGAACATCTCAAATGATCCAGAAAAAGATTTGATAAAAGTCAACAAAATCAAATCATAAATTCGCTCAACAAACTGGGAATAGAAGGAAACTATGTCGACATGATGAAGGCTATACGTGACAATTCACAGCCCACATCATACTCGATAATGTAAGACTGGAAGCTTTGTCTCTAAGATCGAAAATGAAACAATTTTGACCATCTTAAATCCTTCTACTCAACATAGCATTGGAATTCCTACCCAGAACAACTAGGCCATTAAAAAAAGGCTTCCAAATTTGAAAGAAAAAAATAAAATTACTTCTGTTCACAGATTATATTATATATAGTAAAAATATATATAATATTTCATACCTCCTCACAAATACACAAAAGCTTGTCAGAATTAATTTTTAAAATTAGCTAAATTTCAGGATACAAAATAACACTCATATATCTGTTGCATTTCTATATGCTAAAAATGAATAATTCTAAAAAGGTAATTGAAATAACATTTCCATTTACAATGGCATCAAAAAGAACAAACTTCTTAGGAATAAACTGAAGGAGGCAATGTACACTGAAAACTAAAAAACATTGCTGAAAGAATTAAAGAAGATATCAGCAAATGAAAAAACAACTTATGTTTATGAATTGAAAGACAAAATTGTTAAAATATCAATAATACTACCTAAAGTAATCTATAGATTCAGTCCATTATCTATTATAATCCCAATTATAAACTGCTAGATGAGCCTGCAATAATTGTCAGACTCTAATCTGCATTTACATATTGTCTTTTTTTTTTTAGGCAATATTTTTATTTTTATTTATTTTTATTTTTTATTTTTTTTATTATACTTTAGGTTTTAGGGTACATGTGCACAATGTGCAGGTTTGTTACATATGTATCCATGTGCTGTGTTCATTTGCTGCACCCATTAACTCGTCGTTTAGCATTAGGTATATCTCCTAATGCTGTCCTTGCCCCCTCCCCACAACCCACAACAGTCCCCGGAGTGTGATGTTCCCCTTCCTGTGTCCATGAGTTCTCATTGTTCAATTCCCACCTATGAGTGACAACATGTGGTGTTTGGTTTTTTGTCCTTGTGATAGTTTACTGAGAATGATGGTTTCCAGTTTCATCCATGTCCCTACAAAGGACACGAACTCATCATTTTTTATGGCTGCATAGTATTCCATGGTGTATATGTGCCACATTTTCTTAATCCAGTCTATCGTTATTGGACATTTGGGTTGGTTCCAATTCTTTGCTATTGTGAATAGTGCCGCAATAAACATACGTGTGCATGTGTCTTTATAGCAGCATGATTTATAGTCCTTTGGGTATATACCCAGTAATGGGATGGCTGGGTCAAATGGTATTTCTAGTTCTAGATCCCTGAGGAATCGCCACACTGACTTCCACAATGGCTGAACTTTCTTCTACATAATAGGCCCTATTTAAATTCTGGTTTCAGCCCCAGCCTCAATTGCACTTTCTTTGCAGAAAAAAAAAAAAAAAAAAAACTCTAAAATTGATGTGGAACCTCAAGCAACCCCAAATAGACAAAATAATCTTGAAAAAGGACAATTAGAACAATCATGTTTTCTGATTTCGAGACTTACTTTAAAGCTACAGATATCAAAACAGTGTCATAATAGCATAAAAAAACAGGCATATAGACCAATGGAACAAGATAGCCCAGAAATAAGCCCTGACATATGTGTTCAAATGATTTTTAACAGGTTACCAAGATGACTCAATGTGGAAAACACAGTATTTTCAACAAATGGTATTGAGAAAACTGGATAGTCTTATGCAAAAGAGTGAAGTTGGACTCAGGTTACTCCATGTATAAAAACTAACTCATATGCATCAAAGCCCTAAACATACAAACTAAAACTATAAAATTCTCAGAAGAAAATATGGGAAAAGTTTTGTGACATTGAATTTGCCAATCATTTCTTAGATATGACACCATGAACACAGGCAACAGAATAAAATAATAATAAATTAGACTATATCAAAATTGAAAACTCTTGTATATCAAAGGATGCTAACAACATAAAGTAAACACAACCTATGGTTTGGGAGAAAATATTTCCAAATCATGTATCTGGTAAGGGATTAACATTCAGAATATATAAAGAAATCCTAAAACTCAAGAACAACCCCAACAATTTCAAAATGGGCAAAGGAATACACACACACACACACACACACACACACACACAATGCGTTTGTGTGAGTAAACTGAGAGATTCATATGAAGAAATCATGAAAAAATGCAGCATGAAAGACAGGTTTAGAAATAAGAAATAGAAAAAAAACCTTTTTTTTTTTTACATTGGTTTCTAATAGAAGATAATAAAGAGTGGAAGAGAAATGAACTTTCGTGGGAAACTTTTTTTTAATTATTATTTTTATTTTTTTGAGATGAAGTCTCACTCTGTGGCCCAGGCTGGAGTGCAGTGGGATGATCTTGGCTCACTGCAACCTCTGCCTCCCAGGTTCAAGCAATTCTCCTGCCTCAGCCTCCCGAGTAGTTGGAATTACAAGTGCCCACCACCACATCGGCTAATTTTTATACTTCTGGTAGAGATGGGGTTTCACCATGTTGGCCAGGTAGGCCTCCAACTACTGACCACAGGTGATCCGCCTGCCTTGGCCTCCCAAAATTCTGGGATTACAGGCATGAGCCACTGCGGCTGCCCAAGAACCGTTTATAATTGACCATTCTTCTGGGCATTACTCTTGCAGTGAATGAATACCTAGCTTCTTGTTCACTGTAGCAGCTTCCTGGCTTCAGAAGGGAAGAATTGAGAGGAACATGAATGCATTCATCGGATCGCCAGCTTCCCAGTGGGATTGCTAAAATTCCTTTGATTTAGTATTATTTGCTGAATATGTTTTTCTTATATTTCATAAACCTTCTATCTTTGTAACTTTGTAATCATTTAGTCAAACGTGAATATATGCTTTCAAGTCTCACGTTGCTCTATTTGCTTTCGGTATATTTGAGTGCTAATTCTTGCCATTTACTTATGCTGATAATTCTTCTCTAATTTGCAATTGTGCTTTCCAATTGTTAGTTTTTTGTTCGACTTTATCCTATATGCTTTTGGGTACAAAAATGCCTGTATGCAAGAATTTTGAAGACGTTTTTGTTAGAGATTAAGGGCTACACACTAATTGGGCTATATTTTATTTCAAATTTTAAGTTGTATTTTCTTGTAGCAAAGGTAAAATATTATTTCAGAAATCAACCTTATACTTTGTACCAGTTTGAGATTTCAATTTTCTGTAGATTTTTTTCATCTACTTTGGCAGTTGGAAAATAGCAAACCTTGTGGCTGCAGTCCCACCCATTGTCCTTTTATCCCTCAACCCCCTTATTTACCCTGGAAAATATGTCAGTGCTCCAGTGTTATACACAGTGTATGTTAGTTGTAGCTCTCTAACACACATTAAATAAGTTTCAAAAATCTTAGGTCAAAGGGGCTTTAAAATCCTAATGTTTACCTCCAACCAGCTTTATCTGTGTGTAATACTCCTGTGGTACAGAAAGCCTTAGATTTTTTTTTTACTGATGTGGCACAGAGTTTTTATATTTTTTGCTGCAGAGGTTTCCATTTCTTTGTTTTGTGCTTGACATATATGTTGAAGTTTCAGGATATTTTCTACAACTGTGTGTATTTGGAGCAGAAAAGGGACACTTCTACATCAGCCCAGTTTGCCATTATTTCCTGAAGTCCTTATAATGCCTTCCGTGATACATGTGGGTACACAGTATTATAGTAGAACAGGATAGAACCTGCCTCATTATGCCTGAGACGGTAATGAAAAATCTTATATGCTATATGCTAAATAATAAGTAGATGTTTAATGTGGTTAAAGCATAACAGACAATGGGGATAGGAAGTGAAATAATTTAATGACAAAAAGAAAGCCATTTAGCGTAATGTAGATAGTTAACAATTTCTAAATTTATGGATGAATATGCAGGAGTTTTATTAATATAAACTCAAAGATTTGTGAGTATAAACTATCTTGAGTCATTCCAGACTAATTTCTTATTCCTCAGATGTGCTCTGTATTCCTGTATCTCTAAACATTTTTATATTTGGAATACATTTTCTCCACCACTACCATCACATTCTACCCACGAATCACAAGCTCCACCTCCAGCATTAAGATTTTCTTAACTCTTCATCCTCTCTTCCTGTTGTTTTCTCTCCTTCTGTTCATATTTTTAAAAATATTTCTGCATTTGTTTTTTAATTTTTTTTTCTATAGGACAACACTGCTATATTTCACTTTATTTAATTCTCAGAAAACCCAAAATAAATCATTATCAATCCCCTACCTTTAACAAATAAGACAAATACTTATCTTTCCAAATATTTCGTAAAAATTAGGTAGCAGAGCAAAGATTAGAACTAACAGTTCTTAAATTCTTCTAAAACATCTCTGCTTGAGGACCAAGAGCCTGTCTTTGTCATATTTTTTTTTGGGCACAGATCCTAACATGAGGAGTCTCACATTAAGTCAGAGCTCATTAAATGCTTGTTGAATTTAATTGACTCAGCTCCTTTCTAATCCACTCCCTACCCCAAAGTCTAAAGAAGAATTGCCTTTTCCAGGCTGGCACATTGGGCCTTCCTATAAAAAGCGGCGGCTGTTGCCATTTCTCCAGGAAGACATGAATAATGACTTCAATTTTATGGCTATCAATAGTAGAAAATTAGTGACCAAGAGGCTAATACAGAGTAGAAATCTGAGGATGGTTAGCAACTAAAACAGCTGTGTCTCACCATCTTCTTTGTTAACATTCTCTAAAAAAAAAAAAAAAAAAAAAAAGAGTGTTTTTCTTCTTTCTAGTCACTAGCACCATCAGAGTGGTACCAGTAAGAGCCTTCTGTATGTACTGTCAATCATTGTCTCTTATTTACAAAAAGTGCTATATGATTTCTAAGTTAAAATGCTTCATAAGCCATAACATTCAATACAAATATGTCTATTCTATTATTATTACTATTACTACTACTATTAATATATTAATAGTAATATGAGTAATTGTTTGGTAAAGCAAAAATTAAACAACTGGGGAACAGCCTTAGAACTATAGCTTTGAATATATTTTACAATCACGCATTCACATTAGCAGCTGCTGCTAAATTAACTGTATGAAATAGCATTTATTCAGTTTGCTTAAATAGTTTTATGAAGTATCATTTAGCAAAGAGACTCAAAAATAAATTACATTTTTATCTTCAATTCTCCTTAAAGTTGGTAACTTGATTGTTCTTATACATGTCATAACATCTACACCTAAAATTATGCTGTTTATTAACAACATAAAGATGACGTTGCTAGGGCTAAATTGTTGAAATCCTCAGTTAGCAATTATTGAAGATAACTTTAAAGATCCCTCTGTAATCAGATTTCCTGTAACTCTAATTGGAATATGCCCGGTACAGTGTAGTTGTTAATATTTAAACAAATGATTAGTTGCATAAATTTGAATTAAAACAAATAGTGATTTCTCCATAAAACTTAAAATTGAAAGAAAATAATACCAAGGATAACTTATGGAGTTATCTACAGGACAGTAAGAATTGACATACAATGAAGATCTCTATTTTATGAGTTGAAATTTATTAATTACGTTACTGCTTACATTAGTAATTACAGTTAAAACCTGATATTTTTATAAATAAAATTTTCTGTTGCAAAACAAATTATAAGTGAATTATTAAAATACACCTATTCACATGTTAGCCCCCCTCTTTTTCGTGCTTATGAGAGAAGATACAGTGAAGAAAGGCAGAGATTCCTCAGGCATGTGATCTATTCAATCGCATTCACATGGACGGTACTTCTCAAATACGATTTTAAAAATCACGGTTGATTTTATAAATTAGAAAATTCAGTACCAAAAGGGCAGAATTTTATAAGGAAATGTCAGTCATCTCTATTACAAGATTCCATAATTTTGGTAATATAGCCTGCCTTTAAGTGACCCTCTTTTATATTTTCTGAACTTAATATATAGCTTACCTCCTTGGGTTAAGTCCAACAAAGCCAAGTTAAAAAGCAAATGTTCTCTATAAAGAAACATAAAAGCTATTATGATCATTTAAAAAGTACCATTGAATAATTTATGTTTGATCATAGG
Source organism: Hylobates moloch (assembly GCF_009828535.3). NCBI lineage: Eukaryota > Metazoa > Chordata > Mammalia > Primates > Hylobatidae > Hylobates > Hylobates moloch. The sequence goes on from NW_026652279.1 coordinate 143,049,251, forward strand.
GGTTGAGCTTGAAATGAGAAAGAATATGAAACAGCAAACTTTAATAGAATATAATAATTTTGGAGAATAACTATGGAGAAGTTAGTGGATATACCAAAGACATATTAAAGACATTAGAAACTTGATATTGTTGTTCAAATATGATCATTTCTAGCTATAGAAAACAAATTATGCATACTTCTCAATTTTACTTAAACTAGGTCCTTAAGAGAAACATATAAGAATTAGTGCTGTATGTGGAGTAAATATGGAGATTAATTTAATCCAAACTATAGTTGAGCCACTGAAAGTAAGAACTACACATTAACCTGGGATTCAAATACTAGGGAATGCCTTATTAACTGTGTTTATCTTGAGCAAACTGGAAATAACTCTTTCTACCTCTGTTTCCTAATCTATTGAGTGAGTATAATAATTCCTACCTTAAAGGTTATTATAAAAATTCCAGGAGCTTATGCATGTAAGACACTTAAACCAATGTTGAGCTTATCTTGAACACTAAGGATCAACTACTGTCATGGATGTATGGTTGAAACCTAGGATTCTTCAAAGCCAGCAATGTGTTCATGTTGTCCCTCCACTGAAATAACATTCTAAAAATTGGAAATATTCTTACACCTGTGTCTCTTATGTTATTTACTCTCACTAACATCACTTTATTACACTATTCAATTATCTGTAAAATACTACTATATTTAACCATATTAAAATGCCAATATTTGACAATTGTTCATCCTCAGAAAAGGCACTTTAAAATGACTCAATCTATTAATCACCCTTAATTTTTCACTTTTCTTTTAACTCCCTGCTTCCCTCCCTGTTCCATCTATCTATTGTGCTGCAGCAAAATTAATATTCTAAAATATAATTTTATAGTCTGACAGCTCTCAGAAATGCTTAGGATTCCACTGATAATTTATTTTTTTAAATTCAAATGTGTAACAAGATTCCCTGTAATTTTTCCCCAAAGGTAAATTTTCAAATATATCTCAAAGATCATTAAACATGCTCCTTTGGCTCTGAGTGTCACAGTTACTGCTACCCAAATAGATGACACTGCACTTTTCCTATAACTGGGGGGACCCTGCACTTTTTCTGCAACTGGGGGATCCTTAGGAGACTTTATTCATCTCAGGAATCCAGTAGTTGTGATTATAGTACCCCAACACCAATCAAAACAGGACTTTTTTTAAAAAAAAAGAGGATTTTACATGTTAGACCTAAAACCATAAAAACCCCAGAAGAAACCCTAGGCAATACCATTCAGGACATAGGCGTGGGCAAGGACTTCATATCTAAAACACCAAAAGCAATGGCAACAAAAGCCAAAATTGACAAATGGGATCTAATTAAACTAAAGAGCTTCTGCACAGCAAAAGAAACTACCATCAGAGTGAACAGGCAACCTACAGAATGGGAGAAAATTTTTGCAACCTACTCATCTGACAAAGGGCTAATATCCAGAATCTACAATGAACTCAAACAAATTTACAAGAAAAAAACAACCCCATCAAAAAGCGGGCAAGAGACATGAACAGACACTTCTCAAGAGAAGACATTTATGCAGCCAAAAAACACATGAAAAAATGCTCATCATCACTGGCCATCAGAGAAATGCAAATCAAAACCACAGTGAGATACCATCTCACACCAGTTAGAATGGCCATCATTAAAAAGTCAGGAAACAACAGGTGCTGGAGAGGATGTGGAGAAATAGGAATACTTTTACACTGTTGGTGGGACTGTAAACTAGTTCAACCATTGTGGAAGTCAGTGTGGCGATTCCTCAGGGATCTAGAACTAGAAATACCATTTGACCCAGCCATCCCATTATTGGGTATATACCCAAAGGACTATAAATCATGCTGCTATAAAGACACATGCACACGTATGTTTATTGCGGCACTATTCACAATAGCAAAGACTTGGAACCAACCCAAATGTCCAACAATGATAGACTGGATTAAGAAAATGTGGCACATATACACCATGGAATACTATGCAGCCATAAAAAATGATGAGTTCATGTCCTTTGTAGGGACATGGATGAAACTGGAAACCATCATTCTCAGTAAACTATCTCAAGGACAAAAAACCAAACACCACATGTTGTCACTCATAGGTGGGAATTGAACAATGAGAACTCATGGACACAGGAAGGGGAACATCACACTCCGGGGACTGTTGTGGGTTGTGGGGAGGGGGCAAGGACAGCATTAGGAGATATACCTAATGCTAAACGACGAGTTAATGGGTGCAGCAAATGAACACGGCACATGGATACATATGTAACAAACCTGCACATTGTGCACATGTACCCTAAAACCTAAAGTATAATAATAAAAAAATAAAAAAAATAAAAAAAGAGGATTTTGGTTTACACTATCTTTTGTTAAGCAACATTTTTCAGTTACTTCTGTGTTGTCTTTCCTCCTGCTGATTTAATAAATCACTTGTCATTGTAAGCTGTGAGAAAAGCTATTTAGAGGGACAGTTATGCAAAGTGTACCTTTGCCTAAGACTTAGGGATGAACACTCTCAAAAATATTCACCAATATTTCTCAAAATCTTGTCCCAAGGACACACTTGGGACCATTTAGCACCTCATCAACTCTTGACCATTATGTCAACTTGATAGATAATATAGATATTAAATTGATACCAATTCTACACATTTCATATCCAAATAGAATATGTATTCGTCCTATGACAAAAGGCTGCTGGCATTTTACTTGAGGGACTGATACATAGAGTGGAAAATGAATATTAGAAACCCGTGACGGTACCTAAAGTGGTAATAAGACGCAGAAAAACTATCAAAGGAAGCCAGGTTTCAGCTTCCTGTATTGAGCTTCTATTCTCCAACACTGACTCTATTACTATGAATAATTTTAGGCTTGCTAATGGTTTCTATTCTCTGAACACGCTGTTCTTCTCAGTTTCAGATCTTTTAATTTTCACAGTCTTCCATTTAAAATTTCTTCTTGTAACATATTCAAATCTTACTTTTTATTGAGGCTAATAGTGATAGTTTCCTTTGAAACCTTCACTCGGCAGTAGAACACAGTATAAGATGAGGGGGTGCAATTTTTTTCAATTTTCCCGATATAGTCCTGGTTTGAGTCTGTGGCCAAAGACATTATTAATAGCACCCCTTTTGATATTCACAAATTTTCTGTTTTGGATGATAAATTAAATAATGACAATGAAAAATAATATTGATGTAGCAGTAATGTTTGTTTTTCATGAAGTTTGTATAAATTTTAAGCTCCCATAATTTCATTATTTTAAAGCATACAATGAAATGTCATGAATTTTAAAGTATTAGTAAATAAGTAATATTTCAGGTGCCTCATAATTAATCTCTCTGAAATAATTACATGTTTTTGTTTTATAATTCCAATTCACACATCTCATACTGTATATTATATGTATATATTTTTAATTTAAAAGCTTTTAACTAATTTGAGACATATGATCTCTTCTGTGCCTTTTTCAGAATTTAATCTGCTACAAATATAATGTGATGTATGAACAGAAAAATATTGTTTAATAAAATTGTAAATGGAAACATTTGCTTTAATGACTTTTTCTTATTTTGCATAATTGATAACCATAATAAAAGTGGACATTGTAGGTATAAAAAATATTAGCAATCCAACTCCAATTGTTTTGTTATGTTAAAAAATAATTATCCAGTAAATAAAACACAACCTTGCCAACCCAACAGAGCAGTAACTTTAGTTGATAATCATTATGTAGAACACACAACTACAAATAGGCAAGCACTAAATTCAGAACCACTTTTCACCTTGAAGCAAATCACAAGTGGTAGTCAGGAATCTGAGACAGGGATGCCCTCTCTCACCACTCCTATTCAACATAGTGTTGGAAGTTCTGACCAGGGCAATCAAGCAAGAGAAAGAGAGAGTGTATTCAATTAGGAAAATAAGACATCAAATTGTCCCTGTTTGCAGATGACATGACTGTATATTTAGAAAAACCCATCGTCTCAGCCCAAAATCTCCTTAAGCTGATAAGCAACTTCAGGAATGTCGCAGGATACAAAATCAGTGTACAAAAATCACAAGCATTCCTATACACCAATAACAGACAGAGAGCCAAATCATGAGTGAACTCCCATTCACAATTGCTTCAAAGAGAATAAAATACCTAGGAGTCCGACTTACAAGGGATGTGAAGGACCTCTTCAAGGAGAACTACAAACTACTGCTCAATGAAATAAAAGAGGACACAAACAAATGGAAGAATATTCCATGCTCATGGATAGGAAGAATCAATATCGTGAAAATGGCCATACTGCCCAAGGTAATTTATAGATTCAATGCCATCCTCATCAAGCTACCAATGACTTTCTTCACAGAATTGGAAAAAACTACTATAAAGTTCATATGGAACCAAAAAACAGCCCGCACTGCCAAGTCAGTCCTAAGCCAAAAGAACAAAGCTGGAGGCATCACGCTACCTGACTTCAAACTATACTACAAGGCTACAGTAACCAAACAGCATGGTACTGGTACCACAACAGAGATACAGACCAAGGGAACAGAACAGAGCCCTCAGAAATAATACCACACATCTACAACCATCTGATCTTTGACAAACCTGACAAAAACAAGAAATGGGGAAAAGATTTCCTATTTAATAAATGGTGCTGGGAAAATTGGCTAGCCACATGTAGAAAGCTGAAACTGGATCCCTTCCTTACAACTTATACAAAAATTAATTCAAGATGGATTAAAGACTTACATGTTAGACCTAAAACCATAAAAACCCTAGAAGAAAACCTAGGCAATACCATTCAGGACATAGGCATGGGCAAGGACTTCATGTCTAAAACACCAAAAGCAATGGCAACAAAAGCCAAAATTGACAAATGGAATCTAATTAAACTAAAGAGCTTCTGCACAGCAAAAGAAACTACCATCACAGTCAACAAGCAACCTACAGAATGGGAGAAAATTTTTGCAATCTACTCACATCTGACAAAGGGCTAATATCCAGAATCTACAATGAACTCAAACAAATTTACAAGAAAAAAATGAATAATCCCATCAACAAGTGGCAAAAGATGTGAACAGACACTTCTCAAAAGAAGATATTTATGCAGCCAACAGACACATGAAAAAATGCTCATCATCACTGGCCATCAGAGAAATGCAAATCAAAACCACAATGAGATACCATCTCATACCAGTTAGAATGATGATCATTAAAAAGTCAGGAAACGGCCGGGCGTGGTGGCTCATGCCTGTAATCCCAGCACTTTGGGAGGCCGAGGTGGGTGGATCACGAGGTCAGGAGATCGAGACCATCCTGGCTAACACAGTGAAACCCTGTCTCTACTAAAAATACAAAAAATTAGCCAGGCGTGGTGGTGGGCGCCTGTAGTCCCAGCCCCTCAGGAGGCTGAAGCAGAAGAATGGCGTGAACCCGGGAGGCGGAGCTTGCAGTGAGCCGAGATTGCACCACTGCACTCCAGCCTAGGCGACAGAGCGAGACTGACTTTCAACATTGTAGAAACACTGTGGTGATTCTCAAGGACTAGACTAGAAAACCATTACCCAGACATCCCATTACGGATATACCCACTATAAAGACACATGCACATGTATGTTTATTGCAGCACCATTCACAATAGCAAAAGACTTGGAACCAGCCCAAATGTCCACAATGATAGACTGGATTAAGAAAATGTGGCACATATACACCATGGAATACTATGCAGCCATAAAAAAGGATGAATTCATGTCCTTTGTAGGGACATGGATGAAGCTGGAAACCATCATTCTCAGCAAACTATTGCAAAGGACAAAAAACCAAACACCGCATGTTCTCACTCATAGGTGGGAATTGTAATGTGTTGATTTAATAAGAGATCTGACATAACAGAAGAGAGGATTAGTGAGAGTAAGAGAGTCATTATAATATACTAAAACAGAAGTATATAAACATAAAAGAAATATAATTCAGAAACATGATATTAAATACATATTGTAAATAAAGGTGTAATGTGCACATAATTGAAATTCTGGAAGGCAAGGACACAGAGAATGACTCAAAAGCATTATAGGAAAAAACAAATTTTTGAAAATTATGAAAGCCATGATTCACTAATTTTTAAAACTTATTGAAACTCAAATAGGAAAAGTATGGAAAATGACATTAGAACACTGATAAAAATCAGAGAAATAGGAAAAGGAAGAAAAATGATACCAATGAGTAACTTTACAACAAAAATGATGGAAGCCAGGAGAAAAATGAAATGTTTTTAAAATGCTGACAAAAAGAAGCCAGAAAAACAAAATCTTGACAGCTAGAAATCTATAGCCAGGGAAAATGCACTTTAAAGTATAAGTGAAATAATGATATTTTATATAAACTAAAAATGATAAAAATTATTTCCAGGAAACATGCATTAAAAATGAAAGTGAAATATTTCAACAGACAAAAGGAAATGATCCCATCTGGAAATGCAATAATTTGTGAAAAAAGAAAAAAAAACATAATTTGTAATTGTGGGTAATTCTAAATGAATATGGTCAGCTTAAATAAAAAATTACTAACCTATTTAACATTAAGAATTTACATGACAACAGTAGAACAAAGAATAAAATATATTCATTGATTTGTATGTATTGAAAGTACATATAGAAAAAGAAATAAACGTAATTCTAAAGAAGATTTCCATAAGTCATATATGAGCATTGAAATTCTAGAACAAATGAATAAAATAGATATGAAACAAGAAAATAAATGGAAAGATTCATGAATAAAAACGTGTTGGACTAATCTACAAGAAGTATGTCAGGCCTCTGAGCCCAAGCTAAGCCATCATATCCCCTGTGACCTGCACGTACACATCCAGATGGCCAGTTCCTGCCTTAACTGATGACATTATCTTGTGAAATTCCTTCTCCTGGCTCATCCTGGCTCAAAAGCTCCCCTACTGAGCACCTTGTGACCCCCACTCCTGCCTGCCAGAGAACAACCCCCCTTTGACTGTAATTTTCCTTTACCTACCCAAATCTTATAAAACGGCCCCACCCCTATCTCCCTTCCCTGACTCTCTTTTTGGACTCAGCCCGCCTGCACCCAGGTAATTAAAAGCTTTATTGCTCACACAACGCCTGTTTGGTGGTCTCTTCACACAGACAGGCATGAAATTTAGTGCCATGAATCAGATCGGGGACCTCCCTTGGGAAATCAATCCCCTGTCCTCCTGCTCTTTGCTCCATGAAAAAGATTCACCTACGACCTCAAGTCCTCAGACCCACCAGCCCAAGGAACATCTCACCAATTTTAAATCGGGTAAGCGGCCTCTTCTTAGTCTCTTCTCCAACCTCTCTCACTATCCCTCAACCACTTTCTCCTTTCAATCTTGGCACCACCCTTCAATCTCTCCCTTTTCTTAATTTCAATTCCTTTCATTTTCTGGTAGAGACAAAGGAGACACGTTTTATCTGTGGACCCAAAACTCCGGTGCCGGTCAGGGACTAGGGAAGGCAGCCTTCCCTTGGTGTTTAATCATTGCAGGGACGCCTCTCTGACTATTCACCCAGGTTTCAGAGGTGTCTGACCATGCAGGGATGCCTGCCTTGGTCCTTCACCCTTAGCAGCAAGTCCCACTTTTCTGGGGGAGTGGCAAGAACCCTGATCCCTTCTCTCCATGTCTCTACCCCCTTTCCACTTTTCTGGGGGGGGGGCAATAACCCCCCAACCCCTTCTTCACCCTTAGAGGCAAGTAACACTTTTCTAGGGGGCAAGAACCCTGCAATCCCTTATTTCTGTGCCCCAACCTCTTGTCTCTGCACCACAATCCCTTATTTCCACACCCCGACCGCTTATCTCTGCGCCCTGATCCCTTATTTCCGTGCCCCAACCCTTTATATCCGTGCCTCAACCTCTTATGTCTGTGCCCCAACCCCTTATTTCCATGCTCCGACCCCTTTCCCGCTTTTCTGGAGGGTAACAACCCCCAAACCCCTTCCCTCCATGTCTCTACTCTCTCTTTTCTCTGGGCTTGCCTCCTTCACTATAGGCAACTTTCCACCCTCCATTCCTCCTTCTTCTTCCTTGGCCTGTGTTCTCAAGAACATAAACCTCTTCAACTCACACCTGACCTAAAACCTAAATGCCTTATCTTCTTCTGCAACACTGCTGGGCCCCAAACTTGACAATGGCTCTAAATGGCCAGAAAATGGCACTTTTGATTTCTCCATCCTACAAGACCTAAATAATTCTTGTCATAAAATGGGCAAACGGTCTAAGGTGCCTGATGTCCAGGCATTCTTTTACACATTGTTCCGTCCCCACTCTCTGTTCCCAATGAGACTCATCCCAAATCTTCCTTCTTTCCCTCCCGCCTGTTCTCTCAGTCCCAACCCCAAGCATTGCTGAGTCTTTCTAATCTTCCTTTTCTACAGACCCATCTGACCTCTTCCCTCCTCCCCAGGCTGCCCTTCACCAGGCCAAGCCAGGTCCCAATTTTTTCTCAGCCTCTACTCCTCAACCCTATAATCCTTTTATCAGCTCCCCTCCTCACACCTGGTCCAGCTTACAGTTTCATTCCGCAACTAGCCCTCCCCCACCTGCCCAGCAATTCCCTCTTAAAAAGGTGGCTGCAGCTAAACGCATAGTCAAGGTTAATGCTTCTTTTTCTTTATCTGACCTCTCCCAAATCAGTTAGTGTTTAGGCTCTTTCATCAAGTATGAAAAACCCAGCCCAGTTCATGGCTCGTTTGGCAGCAACCCTGAGACACTTTATAGCCCTAGACCCTAAAAGGTCAAAAGGCCGTCTTATTCTCAATATACATTTTATTACCCAATCCACTCCTGACATTAAACTCCAAAAATTAAATTCCGGCCTTCAAACCCCACAACATGACTTAATTAACCTCACCTTCAAGGTGTACAATAATAGAGTAGAGGCAGCCAAGTAGCAATGTATTTCTGAGTTGCAATTCCTTGCCTCCACTGTGAGACAAACCCCAGCCACATCTCTAGCACACAAGAACTCCAAATGCCCGAACCGCAGCTGCCAGGGGTTCCTCCAGAAGCTTGCTACAAGTGCTGGAAATCTGGCCACTGGGCCAAGGAATGCCCAGAGCCCGGGATTCCTCCTAAGCCATGTTCCATCTATGTGGGACCCCACTGAAAATCAGACTGTTCAACTCACCTGGCAGCCACTCCTAGAGCCCCTGGAACTCTGGCCCCAGGCTCTCTGACTGACTCCTTCCCAGATCTTCTCAGCTTAGCAGCTGAAGACTGACACTGCTGGATCGCCTCAGAAGCCTACAGGACCATCACAGATGCTCTGAATAACTCTCACAGTGGAGGATAAATCCATCCCCTTCTTAGTCAATACGGAGGCTACCCACTCCACATTACCTTCTTTTCAAGGGCCTGTTTCCCTTTGCCTCCATAACTGTTGTGGGTATTGACAGCCAGGCTTCTAAACCTCTTAAAACTCCCCAACTCTGGTGCCAACTTAGAAAACATTCTTTTATGCACTCTTTTTAAATTATCCCCACCTGCCCAGTTCCCTTATTAGGCCAAGACATTTTAACCAAATTATCTGCTTCCCTGACTATTCCTGGACTACAACCTACAGCTGCTCTCATTGCCAACCTTCTCCCCAACCCAAAGCCTCCTTTGTGTCTTCCTCTCATATTCCCCTACCTTAACCCACAAGTATGGGACATCTCTACTCCTTCCCTGGCAACCGATCACATGTCCATTACCATCCCATTAAAACCTAATCACCCTTACCCCACTCAAGGCCAATATCCCATCCCACAGCACGCTTTAAAAGGATTAAAGCCTGTTATCACTCACCTACTACAGCATGGGCTTCTAAAACCTATAAACTCCCCTTACAATTCCCCCATTTTACCTGTCCTAAAACCAGACAAGGCTTACAGGTTAGTTCAAGATCTGCGCCTTATCAACCAAGTTGTTTTGCCTATCCACCCCATGGTGCCGAACCCGTATACTCTCCTGTCCTCAATACCTCCCTCCACAATCCATTATTATGTTCTAGATCTCAAACATGCCTTCTTTACTATTCCTTTGCACGCTTCATCCCAGCCTCTCTTCGCTTTCACTTAGACTGAGCCTGACACCCATTAGGCTCAGCAAATTACCTGGGCTGTACTGCTGCAAGTCTTCACAGACAGCCCCCATTACTTCAGTCAAGCCCAAATTTCTTCCTCATCTGTTACCTATCTCGACATAATTCTCATAAAAACACATGTGCTCTCCCTGCTGATCGTGTCTGGCTAATCTCCCAAGCCCCAATCCTTTCTACAAAACAACAACTCCTTTCCTTCCTAGGCATGGTTAGTGCGGTCAGAATTCTTACGCAAGACCGGGGACCGCACCCTGCAGCCTTTCTGCCCAAACTGTTGACCTTACTGTTTTAGCCTAGCCCTCATGTCTGCATGCAGCAGCTGCTGCTGCTTTAATACTTTTAGAGGCCCTGAAAATCACAAACTATGCTCAACTCACTTTCTACATTTCTCATAACTTCCAAAATCTATTTTCTTCCTCACACCTGATGCATATACTTTCTGCTCCCCAGCTCCTTCAGCTCTACTCACTCTTTGTTGAGTCTCCCACAATTACCATTGTTCCTGGCACGAACTTCAATCTAGCCTCCCACATTATTCTGGATACCACACCTGACCCTCATGACTGCATCTCTCTGATCCACCTGACGTTCACCCCATCTCCCCACAGTCCCTTCTTCCCTGTTTCTCACCTGATCACACTTGGTTTACTGATGGAAGTTCCACCAGGCCTAATCGCCACTCACCAGCAAAGGCAGGCTATGCAATAATATCTTCCACATCTGTTATTGAGGCTACCGCTCTGTCCCCCTCCACTACCTCTCAGCAAGCTGAATTAGTTGACTTAACTCAAGCCCTCACTCTTACAAAAGGACTGCATGTCAATATTTATACTGACTATAAATATGCCTTCCATATTCTGCACCACCATGCAGTATATGGGCTGAAAGAGGTTTCCTCACTACACAAGGGTCCTCCATCATTAATGCCTCTTTAATAAAAACTCTGCTCAAGGCCACTTTACTTCCAAAGGAAGCTGGAGTCATTTACTGCAAAGGCCATCAAAAGGCATCAGATCCCATTGCTCTAGGCAATGCTTATGCTGATAAGGTAGCTAGACAAGCAGCTAGCTTTCCAACTTCTGTCCCTCACAGCCAGATTTTCTCCTTCACATCATTCACTCCCACCAACACCCCTGCTGAAACTTCCACCTATCAGTCTCTTCCCACACAAGGCAAATGGTTCTTAGACCAAGGAAAATATCTCCTTCTTGCCTCACAGGCCCATTCTATTCTGTCATCATTTCAAAACCTCTTCCATGTAGGTTACAAGCCCCTAGCCTGTCTCTTAGAACCTCTTATTTCCTTTCCATCCTGGAAATCTATCCTCAAGGAGATCACTTCTCAGTGTTCCATTTGCTATTCTACTACCCCTCAGGGATTGTTCAGGCCTCCTCCCTTTCCTACACATCAAGCTCGAGGATTTGCCCCTGCCCAGGACTGGCAAATTGATTTACTCACATGCCCTGAGTCAGATAACTAAAATACCTCTTAGTCTAGGTAGACACTTTCACTGGATAGGTACAGGCCTTTCCTACAAGGTCTGAGAAGGCCTCCACTGTCATTTCTTCCCTTCTGTCAGACATAATTCCTCAGTTTGGCCTTCCCACCTCTACACAGTCCGATAGCAGACCAGCCTTTATTAGTCAAATCAGCCAAGCAGTTTTTCAGGCTCTTAGTATCCAGTGAAACCTTTATATCCCTTACGATCCTCAGTCTTCAGGAAAAGTAGAACGGACTAAAGGACTTTTAAAAACACACCTCACCAAGCTCAGCCACCAACTTAAAGAGAACTGGACAACACTTTTACCACTTTCCCTTCTCAGAAGTCAGGCCTGTCCTTGGAATGCTACAGGGTACAGCCCATTTGAGCTCCTGTATAGATGCTCCTTTTTATTAAGCCCCAGTCTCATTCCAGACACCAGACCAACTTGGACTGTGCCCCAAAAAACTTGTCATCCCTACTATCTTCTGTCTAGTCATACTCCTATTCACCGTTCTCAACTACTCATACATGCCCTGCTCTTGTTTACACTGCCAGTTTACACTGTTTCTCCAAGCCATCACAGCTGATATCTCCTGGTGCTAACCCCAAACCGCCACTCTTAACTCTTGAAGTAAATAAATAATCTTTGCTGGCAGGACTATGCTGAACCTCCTTAGGCACTCTCTAATCAGATGTCCTGGGTCTTCCCAATTCGTAGACCTTTAATACCTGTTTTTCTCCTTCTCATATTCCGTTTAGTTTTTCAATTCATACAAAACCATATCCAGGCATCACCAATAATTCTACATGACAAATGTTTCTTCTAACAGTCCCACAATATCACCCCTTACCACAAAATCTTCCTTCAGCTTAATCTCTCCCACTCTAGGTTCCCACGCTGCCCCTAATCCCGCTTGAAGTAGCCCTGAGAAACATCGCCCATTATCTCTCCCTACCATCCCCAGAAATTTTCGCCATCCCAACACTTTACCACTATTTCCATTTATTTTTCTTATTAATATAATAAGACAGGAATGTCAGGCCTCTGAGCCCAAGCTAAGCCATCATATCCCCTGTGGCCTGCAGGTACACATCCAGATGGCGGGTTCCTGCCTTAACTGATGACATTCCACCACAAAAGAAGTGAAAATGGCCTGTTCCTGCCTTAACTGATGACATTGTCTTGTGAAATTCCTTCTCCTGGCTCATCCTGGCTCAAAAGCTCCCCTACTGAGCACCTTGTGACCCCCACTCCTGCCCACCAGAGAACAACCCCCCTTTGACTGTAATTTTCCTTTATCTACCCAAATCCTATAAAACGGCCCCATCCTTATCTCCCTTCGCTGACTCTCTTTTCGGACTCAGCCTGCCTGCACCCAGGTGATTAAAAGTTTTATTGCTCACACAAAGCCTGTTTGGTAGTCTCTTCACACGGATGCACATGAAAAAGTAAAAGAGAAAAAAAGAAAAGAGAAACAAGAACAGGTGGAACAAAGAATAATCACCCTCATGAATCTAAATATATCAACAATTTCAGTAAATGTAAGCCAACTAATAATACTCAATTAAATCAGAAGAGTTATAGAAAGGAGAAAATAAAACAAATCAAAATAAAATCTTTATGCTGCTTTTAAGAGGTCTTAAACATAAGGTACTAGAGAGATGAATGTATGAAAGATACCGCATCTGTAACATTCTCAATTAGTTCAAAATTTTACCTACCACAGACACGTGAAAGACTTTTGCTGCCCCCTACCCTTCATTTCATGATTAGCACCACAAAGGAATTGTTATAGGTGGTAGCTAGTCAGATATGAGCAGAGCAGGAAAGGACTTCCCCCACCCAAACACACACACCAGGAATGTCAGGTGACCATCAAGTGATGGTCAGGCGTTGTTAACTGTCTCTCAAAATAATAATTTGTCAGCAGTCTCCCAATAGATGAAAAATCCTGAAATTGGTGATTGGCAGCTTCTCGATAAAATCTCAAGAGTTGAGTAACTGGGCTCAGGCCTGCACATTATGGAAATATTTTGCAGACCCTGTGCTTGATGGATCAGCTGGCACCACTCAGATTGATAAATGGTCTCATCTGGTCTTGTGGCCCCCCAACCCAGGAACTGACTCAATGGAAGAGGACAGCTTCGACTCCCTATGATTTCAGCTCTGAACCAACCAATTAGCACTCCTGACTCACTGGCCCCCTACCTACCAAATTATTTGCACACTAAGAGGCAAAATGGTGGATGATGTTCCTCTAGGAACACTGGCCTAGTAAGGGGAAAATGCCTCAAGTGAGCATGGGTAAAACTCCAGTAAGCACACTGCACATGTTCCCTCCCAAACCCTAGCAGGCCACTGCACATGTGGACAGCCCACCCCAAGGGAAGAATCAGGGGAAAAGAGATGCAAGACCCCAGAAGTATGCCAATGTATAAAACCCCAAGTCCAAGTTCAAACAGTACAGTTGATCTCTCAAGTCGCCTACTTGGCCCTCTTCCAAGTGGGCTTTACTTTCATTCATTCCTCCTCTAAAACTTTTTAATAAACTATCACTGCTGCTCAAAACCTCCCTCTTTCTCTCCTTATGCCCTATACCCCTCAGTTGAATTTCTTCTTCTAAGAAATCAAGGATTGAGGTTGCTGCAGAACCATATGGACTTGCCATCAGTGACATGCTTTGGTGACGTGACTTGGATATGATTCTTAGTGCTAACAGGATGACCTGGCACAGTATTACAAAAGCACCAGTTCTCTAATCCTAGATGTTTTCAAAGAAGCATGCTTTACCAAAGACTTTCATTGTTGAAGACAGATATTGAATGAAATCCATTTTTAAATAGCCTTCCTCATGAATTTGCAATAATTGCTTAATTTATCATGTGAACCTATTATATATTAGGTTCACATGATAATAAACCTATAATAAATTTAACCTATAATGGTTAAATTTCATGGTAGAGCTGATGATAAGCTTTTGGTAGCAGAGATGTTTCAAAGCAACTATTTTCTTATTTAAATATTTTATTGTATTTTTAGAATTACATTCAACCTGTGATTCCTTTCGAAGTGATTCTTTAAAACCACTTGATCATTTCATTATGATAGTTATTTAAGTCTACCATCTAAAGCCAAGTTAATATAATTAGTTATAAGGAAATTATAATATCTCACAATATAATGCATTAGGATTTATCAAATCTAAAATCTGCATATTAAAAATATAAATAATAGATTAAACAGAATTATCAAGATTAAAGATTATAACTAATAATTATGGAAAGTTAAACACTGCATGTTTGCACTTATAAGTGGTGGATAAACAATGGGTATTCATAGACATGCAGAATAAATAAAAAAGCAAGTAAAATTAAACATTGCATGTTTGCACTTATAAGTGGTGGATAAACAATGGGTATACATAGATATACAGAGTAAATGAATAAATAAAAAAACAAGTAAAGTTAAACACTGAATGTTTCAACTTGTAAGTGACGTATAAACAATGGGTACACATAGATGTCAGGCCTTTGAGCCCAAGCTAAGCCATCATATCCCCTGTGACCTGCACGTATACATCCAGATGTCCTGAAGCAAGTGAAGAATCACAAAATAAGTGAAAATGGCCAGTTCCTGCCTTAACTGATGACATTACCTTGTGAAATTCCTTCTCCTGGCTCAGAAGCTCCCCCATGAGCACCTTGTGACCCCCCCGCCCCTGCCTGCCAGAGAACAACCCCCTTTGACTGTAATTTTCCACTACCTACACAAATCCTATAAAACAGTCCCACCCCTATCTCCCTTCACCGACTCTTTTCCGTCTCAGCCCGCCTGCACCCAGGTGATTAAAAAGCTTTATTGCTCACACAAAGCCTGTTTGGTGGTCTCTTCACAGGGACGTGCATGACAATTAGACATACAGAGTAAATAATAGATACTGGAGATTCCAAAAAGTAGGAGGGTGGAGAGGGGTGAAGATCGAAAAATTACTATCTGGTAGAATAGTCACTATTTGGGCAAAGGGTGCTCTAAAACCCCAGACTTCACAACTACACAATATATCTATGTAACAAAACCGCACTTGTAAAACCAACTTTGCAAACATTCTATCAGTGAGAAAATTATGGCAGTGGGGAAGATCTGATCTAGCCAACCCCCGTCTCTTGCCTTTAGCTTTCAAGCTGCCTTAATTATTTCTGGGCTTAGGCCAAGCTAGCTTTGGAAGACATTTACGTTATAGTTTAAATGATAATAGCTTTCCCCAAAACTCAACTGCCTTTGTAAAGCTAATGAGAGACCACCAGGCTAGGGGGAACTCAGGAGCCAGAATTCTGCTAGGGTGTAGACTGCTCACAAGATATGCAATTTCCCCGCTTACCTCTACAGATAACCTGACTATTGTGGTTCTGCCTTTTGAGAAATCTTTTCAGGTTTTTTGCATGCCTGACAACCGATGGCTCCATTTGGACTCGGCAAACCACTCCTGGGGCCCCACCCAGGAGCGACTCATCTCCAGAAGGCAGCCTTGACCTCCTGTGGTTTAATCTCTGCCCCAACCAATCAGCAGCAAGCACTCATTTCCTAGCCACCTCACCCCTTCCTGCAAACTGCCTTTGAAAAAACCTGTAACCTAAGAGCTTTTGTTGAGATTGATTGGAGTAATAACTTTGTCTCCCACATGGCCTGGCTGGCCTCATGTCTAGTAAATTATTTCTTTACTGCGTTGCTGTGCTCTTTGTACAATAAGCAGGAAGACTCTTCAGGAGGTTACACTTATACTCTCTAAGTTTTTTTTTTTTTTTTTTAAAAAGCTCTTTAAAGCAGATGTTCAAAATTATGTATGGAAAAACAAAGAATGATCATGGATTATTTTACATAAAATATTAATGCAACCTATAGAATGGTAGAAAAGGCAACCGATGGAATGGTAGACAATATTTACAAACCATATATCTGATAAGGTACTAATACAAAAATATAAAAGAAACTCAGCTTAACAGCAAAAAAAAAAAAAAAACCTAAATTAAAATGGGCAAAGAACCTGAATAAACATTTATACAAAAAAACATACAAATGACAAATAGGTATATAAAAATGTACTCACCATTACTAACTGAATGTACATCAAAACCACAATGAAATATTACTTCATACCTGTTAGAATGGTTATGATGAAAAAGACTAGACATAACAAATACTGATGAGGGTGTGGAGAAAAGGGAACCCTTGAACACTATTGGTGGAAATGTAAATTGGTACACCCATTATAGAAAATAATATGGAGGTTCTTCAACACAATAAAAATAGAACTACTAGATAATTCAGCAATCCTATTTCTGGGTATATATCCAGAGAAAATCAAATAAGTATCTCAGAAAGATATCTGCATCCCCATGTTCACTGGAACATTATTCAGAATGGCTAAAATACGGAAACAAGTGTCCATCAATGAATGAATGGATAAGGAAATCATAGTAAATGTATGCAATGCAATATTACTCAGCCATAAAAAGAATAAAACTCATTTGCAACAACGTAGATGAGCCTGGAGGACATTATGCTAACACAAAAAGACAAATATTGTTTAACATAACTTCTATATAAAATCTTAAAAACTGTAACTCATAGAAGCAAAGAATAGAGTGGTAATTGTCAGGGGATGAGGGATGGAGGAAATAGATGTTACTCAAAGCACACACTTTCAGTTATAAGATGAACAATTTCTGGGGCTATAATGTACAGCATAGGTGATAGACGTGTTAATTAAATGTATTGAGGGTAATCATTATACAGTATACATATATATCAAATCATCACATTGTTCACCTTGAATGTATTTAGTCTTTGTCAATTACATATCTTTCTTAAATGAAAAACTGCTTAAAGTTTCTCAGCTGATAAGAAAATATCAAGTGCTTAGAGGTGGGTGCAATGCTTACAGAGTTCTCGCTATTAAGCACAATTCTGTTTCTTCTCTCATTCAGATGTATTATTATTATTTTAAGACGGCATTATACTCGAATACCTTAAAATGGCCAGCAAGGTAGTACACAAATTGGCATCTCCCTTCACGGCCTGTTATCTTACTTATCCCAGTGGAGTCACTGTGATTACATTGGTCCTGCTAATCTTGCAAATGTAAAAAAAAATTCCTGTTCTGGGACATTTTCTTTAACTGTTTGTCTGTTGGGAGGCCTCTAACTCCTGATAGCTACTTATCACTTGACCAATTTCCTCCCTTTCAATCTTTGCTCGGATGTTACTTTTTCCATGAAGCTTAGTCTGGCTATCTTACACAGCAGGCACTCATAAAACCTATAACTACTGCTACTGCTACAACTCTGATTTGCTCCTCTATTTTTCTTTCCTCCACTTCAGATGTGTGTGTGTGTGCGTGTGTGTGTGTGTGTGTGTATCTTCTAGCATATTATCTGATTTGCAAAGCCCAGTAGAATCATAACTTAAGTGGTTGCTAATAGATCATGGATTTTCAGAGGCCTCATAAATAGAAGCCACCCAAAATGCTCCTTAATTTGCATAATTATAAAACCTTGACAGCTAAGAAGCAGGTATCTGATATTACCCATGACAAAACTCACAGTCCACCTATTTCTCAGGTCAGAACCCACAGTGCCAGAGATCAATATTTGTGGAACAAATAGCACTTTGAGGAGGATCTCTGCAACTTCACCTAAATCTATGTGTTAATTATTTCTCTGATTCTTTTCAAATAGATAGGTAATGGTTTTCTAAGGCAAATATATACTTAGAAAAGGAAATATCCTGACTTTTTAAGGATTCCAATCCTTACAACATATAAAATCCAAACTAACACTAATGCCTAGTGACTCAAAACATCACGATCCAAAATTAGAGTGGAAACTGATGAATATTAAAAAATAAATAAAGTTTTCAGAAGGTGCCTAAAGGGATCTTGAGTTAATTATCCTGGTTCATCAATACATAATTGGACAGACATAGTTACCAGCAGGTTGAATACTAGCATTTGTTCTTGATCTATAGAAGAAAGCCTGTTGCAGTAGGAAGAACAAATGGAAGCCCTTAAGACTGTAAACCAGTTGTGGTGTGATAGTAACCAAAAATCACTGGTGTGTTATGGAAGGGATTGTAGAGGTAAATGTTACCAACATAGATGTGAAATCTGAAAAGTTAATTGTCCTGTCTCATCTCTGTTGAATTTATCTATCTGGCCTCTATAAATTTAGCTGTATCATAGCAAATGACTGCATATTATCATGATTTTAGTCATGTTGTAATCTCAAATTTAACTGTTGTGGAGAATGTAATATATTTACTGAAGTAATTCACAAATTTCAATTACTGCATGTACTTGATATATTGGTATTTATTTAGACAATACTCTCATGTCCATGCTCATCATTAAGAATGATCAAAATATGTGACAGAGACAGCAATATACTTTTATTCATTGAAGTCAGTACTATCAGCTCTCCAGGTTTCTGTGCTCATATACTTCACAGGGATATTATTTATATTATCATTCTGTGGATCTTTACAATAGATAAGTGAAATTATGACAGCATGCTAATTGAATATCATGTTAATTTGATAATATTACCTCATGACTCAGAAGTTGCAATTAAACAAGAAAACTTTGTAGGAAATATGTGAACCAGAGGTTGGAAAATAAACCCATGGAGATTAGGATGTCTGCCATTAGGTAAAGTTTTAGGATCCAGTCATCAGGAACATATCATGATATTTTTGCTAAGGTAAAAAATGCAATGCTGATTCTTGTATACCATACCACTAAGAAAGATGCTCAACAATTGTTGAGTTTCCTTGCCTTTAAGATGTATGACACATTGATGTTGAATATGCCATGTCCTATTATTGAGTTATCTGGACAGTTAATGTTTTGAGTAGAGTTAAGAGCAAGAAATGACTCTATATCAGGTCCAGGCTGCAGTGCAAGTCATTTTGCTTTTGGAGTACTATGATCCCATGGGTGTGAGGTAAATAAAAGAATCGGTAGATAAGATATTTTGATATTTCTGGCAAATCCCAACAGAAGAATTGAAGCACAGAACTTGTATTCATTATCTGTTGCTGTGTAAAAATTACCTCAAATCTCTGTAGCTTTAACCAATAAATGTTTATTATCTCAGTGTTTTCTTGGGGGTCAGGATTCTATCCATGGCTTTGCTAGGTATTTATTCTTTCTCTCACAAGGCTCCAGGGCTGGTCTCATCTGAAAGCTCAAGTAGAAGAAAGGATGTACTCACAATTATGTACATTGCCATTGCCAGTTTCCTATTAGCTTTTGGAGTGACAATCCTAGTTTCTGATTAGTTGTTAGTCAAAAAGCTCTCTTGCCATGTAGGTCTCTCCAGAGGGCAGCTCTCAGCATGGTAGACAATTTTTCTTCTGAACAAGTGAGAGAAAGAGACTGAGAGCACACAAGATGGAAGCCAGAATTGGTTTGTAACCCAATTTCAGATGTTATATAACTCTCAGTGTATTTTCTAGAAATGAGTCACAAGATCCAGTCCACACTCAAAGGGATAGGATTAGACATTGGGAATATCAGGAGACATAAATCATTCACGGGCATCTTAGAAGATACCGGCTACATATATCTTAGGGTTTGGAGGCAAAGCCATCATGACTTCTGCAGTAGAGAAATACCTTCTATGAAAAAAATGAATATGGTGTTCCAGTAGGACCTCAGTACAGCTGATGAAATAATAATGCTATATTAACTGACCATATTCCTTGTGCTGCCAATTAGGAAGTAGATGCTATCTGATTTACTGAGTCAAAGGGCTGAGTGGAAATATTACTGGCTATAATCAAGCCTTAAAAGGTGACGCCTTTGCCATTAGCACCATCTAAACATCAGGATTATCTGTTAGCACAGTGTTCTACACATTATCTATGACCAAACTTTCCATTTTACAGAAAAGGAGGTGTGATAATAAGATCATAGAAATCTGATTTTCTTGTGTTTCGATGTAGCCAGTAACACAGAAATAACCACCCTGATATAAATTGGATTACACTTCTGAAGACTTGGCTAAGGAACTCTGCACTGTGGGGGCATTACCTTTCAGGATACACCATGCATCTGGGATCAAATAAAAGTCACCGTGTTACTTAGAGCTAGTATACTTAGTCCCTGGAACTTAGTTGTGGAATTGGTTATATGTCCTCTTGCTAAAGCATCTAATGATTTTTATTCTAATATTATAATCTCAGTCTTCGCTATTTTAGATATATTCATTGCTGAGGGTGGTGTTAGGGATGATTCTAGCAGAATACACAATAATGGTTTCAGCAAACTGGAAGTTACGAAGATTACCTGTCCAGCACTGCATTGGTTGAAGTAATTGATTTTGATTGCCAGGAGGAGATAGGTTGCTATTGCACAATGAAAGCTGGGAGGATTAAATGTGAAACCTGAGATTCATTGTAACATTACTGCTACCTCCATATGTGATAATGACTAGGTGTGCCAAACTATTATAATCTCAAAACCATAAAAACAGTGCAACAGAGAGCACTTGGAGAATGATAGTCTGGATTATCCTGCCAGGCGAACAACTTATCAGGTGAAATATGGAGAGTGAATGGCATTTAAAGGTGCAATAGAGGAAGAAGATTATTAGTATTAATTGCAGCCTTAGGACCAGCTGCAGCAATGGAGGCTGTAGTTTTTGTTACTAGCTCTCTCACCTTAGCCTTTCAGAAAATTACACATGGCCATCACTTTGAGGGAAATCCTTTAAATTTAAAACTTTTTGTTTTCCTTTAGAAGAATAAAAGACATTTTATCCTCATAGGAAATAATTGAGGACAGATATTATAGTTTGTCACCTAATTATAAAGAAGGGGCCAAAAAAAAAAGGACCTAAGTAGAACATGGGATGGATACATTGGATACAGCCTGTGCTCCTCATTTTTCCTAACTATTGTTGTCTTTCTCTTTTTTAATTGATTATCCACCTATGCCCGGTCACCACTCTGCTTTCAAACCCAGAAAAACTATAAAGCAGAAAGTGTGGTGTACCAGACACACCACTTTGCTATCCTCTTGCATATGTGAGAGACCAGAGTGAATTACTACCCTCTCCCCTCAAAGCAGACTTTGACAAAACACTGATGGAAATAAACATACCTCTTTGATTGGGATAGCTATGAGCTGTGATATGAGTTTTACATTATTCCTTCCAAATTCTGTCAAGGAGAAAAAAATCAAGTCATGCTTAGTGGTGGCTTATGATAACATACCCTTTATCAGCTGATTTCCCTTCTCTATCTGACTTTACACTTCTCTACTGGGTCTCAAACCTTCAACATAAGCCACTTGCAATTGAACCTTTGTCTTAAGTTGTGCTCAAGATAAATGGCATCCGGTGCCCTGAGCAGCTGTCAAAGGACAGTCAAAATTAGGAAATAGGAAAAGAGAGGGAACTTCACAGTGACACCCTCCTGGCTTTATCTCTTTCATAGACAGGTTCAAGATGCATTTTCTTTTTTCAATCATTTTATAAAACTCCCACATGACAGCCAAACACACTTGCATTCTTTCCATGGCTAGTTTCCAAGTGTATGCCAACACTGAAATGCATCTCACCACAATGCTTAATATCTTTTCTTGCCATATATTTCTCTTTTCCATTTCAGCAATGTTAAGGGTTTCATCTTTGGGATTAAAATCTGTAATATTTTGTCCACTTTATGCTTTCATCTAAGACTATAACCAAGACAATTATGGATTTGCATTCTGGGCTAGAGATCTTAATATGCAACTCGATATCAATACGGACCATCAGAAACATTGTTCAAAGGAAATGACATGACCAAGGTATTAAAAAATTCTAAATCTTATATGATATGTATGATTCAGCTGCAAAGTCTGACAGTATGTGTTTAATACACACAGGGAGACTAATTTTTGTCTCTGGCTAGCCTTAAATATGGTCTGAGTCACATAACCAGTAAAATGAGGTATAATACATAATATGTTTAGATAATAAGTTATAATTATATTTTACAAAATAAACATTTTCTAGACAAACTTGAAAATGAATTAATATATAAGACAATGATAACTTAACTTTATTGTTTTGTACTTGAAATAATAATTCATTTTAGCATTTCAAAAATTATAAAAAAATAGCTAGTGTTATTATTCACCTCATAAATAGATAACAGCCATTAGGTGTCCTTAGGTGTTACGTCAAATTTATAAAATAGGCTGGGCATGGTGGCTCACGCCTGTAATCCCAGCACTTTGGGAGGCTGAGGCAGGTGGATCACCTTAAGTCAGGAGTTAGAGACCAGCCTGACCAACATGGTGAAACCCCATGTCTACTAAAAAAAAAAAAAATGCAAAAATTAGCCAGGCATGGTGGGGCACACCTGTAATCTCAGCTACTCGGGAGGCTGAGGCAGGAGAATCGCCTGATCCTGGGAGGTGGAAATTGCAGTGAGTCAAGATCACACCATTGTACTCCAGCCTGGGCAACAAGCGTGAAACTCCATTTGGGGGAAAAAAAATTATAAAATAATCTTTGTGTTATCAGGTTTCCACTCAATATATAGTTCCTCAATGTTAGTCTATGGAGCATAAGCAAACAATTAAAAATACACATTTTCTATATACAAAATAAAAAATTATTTTACGGTATTATGATATACCAGATTATCTTTATTAAATATAGTCCAATTAGATAGTAGTGCATGTTATTTAAAAATCAAATTTATACCTACTCATATTGTGTATGTACTTATTTCTGCCCTTTTCCAGAAAAATTGTAAAATAATATACAGAAATGAATACAATTTTATGAAATAAAACAATCAAAATAAATACTAATGATATTGATGAGGATATAGGGCAAGAAAATAAGCTAGAATTGAAAATGCACAGTGGGGACATAAATAAGCATAGATAAAAATGTAAGGCAAAATCATATGGATTTTATATCAATCCCAACAAACCTGAGGAGTAGACTTTTTCCAGTATTGATTCTAAGACTTCATAAAGATAGTGCAGGAAAAATTATAGTGAAAACAAAAAAAGTGAAATCTGTTACAAAATTCATCATGGCAGGACACTAGCAAAGTTACTAGGAATTTCAAGAGTTCTAATTTTTATGCAAATTAGTATTTGGGGTTGTAATCTAGGATTTGGAACATAGGTGGACACATACTTGCCATTTGATATTTATTCTGTTCTTTTTTCTTGCTAACAGAAATCAGATATTGTTTTTCTTTGGAGAGGGAATGCATTCCAATTAAAAAAGAAATTCCAATTCCAGCTCCTGAGTAATTGACCTTTTCTGCTGCTATTTTTTAATATTAAAAAGAGTAAGTAAAAATGGAGTTATATATTCTTTTACATTCTTGTGGTGTATTGGATGTAAGATAACAAACAGCACAGGGATTGTAAACTGAAACAAAGCAGAATGTGTGGATTATAATTTTAGTCTGTTTGATCACATAGCTTCAGGCCTAGGTTGACAAATGGTTAGTAACTGCATTTAATTAAGAGGATTCTAGTTTTGCCTGTTTGTTCAATCCTTTCAGTTCTCCCAATTAGTGAATACATACATCCGCACAAAGAAAGGGTGAAACATTCCTTATTTGGTATGAAAATATCAGAGGCTTTCATGAGTTTACTAAAGGAAGATTTCTATTAATGTTAATAGATAAAAGTGTTACAAAAAAGAAGAGGATTATCTGAGCCAAGGATTCTATTTGCATGTAAAAAAAGAGATAAAACAAAGCGCATATACATCAATTTATATATTTTTATAAACAAGCTCGTGAGAAAATAAAAATTGAAAATCTGTTTTGATAATTAATATCATATTCACATTTTACATTACACCAGGTTTCCTACGATCGACGTTTTGTGTTAATTTTACAAAAAGCCTTCATATTCCCAATGATTTTTAGTTGAGTGTGTAGAAAATATAGGTGAAAACGAGTATTTCTTGATGATGATATTTACATTTTACATCACACAATTTTTAAGAAATGTCAAACACTGAGTGTAAAGTTCTGAAAAAAATCTCAAAATAGGTACACTATCAAAATATTATGATTGGCATAAAGAATTAATGTATGAGTTCATTAAAACTGCAAAAATTAAATCACTTCCATATTATCCTAATTTGACAATTTTTATTAAAATAAGAAATGCTTGAGATTTATCATAATCTTCTTAGCTCACTTATAAACAAGTGAGATTTTGACATTAGTAATACACAAGTTATAATGTCAAGTGATATCTTACTCAAAATGTACACTATTTAGCCAATGAATCATTTTATGAGTGAGTCTTTAATTGTAATATTTAACACAGTATGTAATTTATTTGAACTTAAATCCTAATTCTTAGCAATTCATTTTGCTATAGATTAAATATTATGCAAATTTACTTGGTTTATAGGTTTTTATTTAACAAAACCATCTTTGTGAGTGATTTATTTACTACTTCCACATGAAATAAATAATTGTGGAAATATTAACCATAATGAACACTGATAAATTATGTACTTAGAAGAAAATACATCTAGTTCCTGTTAAGTATTTTGTTAACTTAAAATTGCTCCAAAAAATAAATTCTGTTAATTTAAAAAACAACAGAAAATATGCTAATGCTTGCCTTACACCTTTAAGTTCCATTCTTAATAAACATGTGAAAGTAAATATGCCAAAACTGAACTTTTCACTTTTTCCTACAAAACTCTTTCTTCTCCAGTTTACCCATAAGTTTTAAATAATAACTCCATTCTATCTAGTACACAAGCTTAAAATCTTTCAGCCTTTTTTGACTGCTTTTTCTTCTATACTTCCCATTCAAATGGTCAGAAAATCCTATTGGCTGAACCTTAGTAGATGTATCTAGAACTGGACAAATTCTCTCCACCTTCACAACTACCACTATTATACAATTCTCCATCATTTGCCACCTGATATGTTACATAATGGGCTCATTATTAACATTTCTAATAACTCCCTTGGTCCTTATTCTCAAGATATAACAGTTAACAAGTTTGTCAGAACTTGCCTGCTCTGTTTGCCACCTCATTCAGAGTAAAGGCTACAAAGACCTCTATCAGTTCATCCTAATTACCTCTTTGGATTCACTTTTTACTCTTTTACTCATCCTGTTGTAATCACGTAATTCTTCTTGTTCCTTAAACTTTCCAGAGCTTTGAAATAGTTCTTTCCTTCTTGTAGATTTTTTTTCTTTTTTCTTTTTTTATTTTTTTACAGAGTCCTATGAAAAGTATCTTCACCGTCATCAGGCTTTTTACTTCTCGGCAACACTCCCCATTCCATTTTTTTGATTTATTTTTTCATTGTAATTGCATACTGTTTTCTACATACTATATGTAATTTTCCTCTTTCTATTTTTTGATTGTTTTCCATGCCTCCTCACTGCTCTCTCTTGATAGTAAGCTCCAGGACTAGAGAATTTCATTGTGTTTGTCTGTTTTGTTTTGTTTTTACTGTTATAGTCCAAGTGCTTTCATGGTAACTCATAGTACTTCATAAATATCTCTTGACTCTGAAAGATGAAAATTTGACCTCTTAAGAAACAATAGGAAGTGATAGAAGATTGTTTCCTATAGACAGACACATATGCACCAAATTAATGGGCCGAAAAGGGTTCACCTGCTAATACCACAATGCCTGAAATGTAAAGAAGAATCCTTCTGAATGAGGTTAATCGAACACAGTAAAAAACATGCATATGCAAAGAAGAACAAAATCTTTATCTACTCCTCTTTAGTATTTTTATGTGCCATCTTAATTCTATTTTCTATATTTGTTCTGTTGTTTAAATTATAATAGTATATATGAAAATATGAAAAATACTCCATGGTATTATACATAAGAACATTTACAGTGTTTGAAAATGAAGATGGTTTCAGAGAAGTAGTATACATTAATCCAACAGTGGATGATAGAACGGTAATATGGTCAGCTTGTTTGTGCCTGATATTACAAAATATTACTAAATCTGCTTCCATTTCCATAAGGAATGTGATAAATAGTTGTCTCTGGCATAACACGGAATTTTTTAATATAATTAAGTTCTGGGATAAATGTGCAGGATGTGCAGGTTTGTTACATAGGTAAACATATGTCATGGTGGTTTGCTGCACCTGTCAACCCATCACCCCAGTATTAAGCCCAGCATGCATTAGCTCTTTTCCCTAATGCTCTTCCCCCTCCATACTCTCCCAATAGGCCCCAGTAAGGGTTGTTCCCCTCCATGTGTCCATGTGTTCTCATTGTTCAGCTCTCACTTATAAGTGAGAACATGCAATGTTTGGCTTTCTGTTCTTGTATTAGTTTGCTGAGAATAATGGCTTAGAGATCCATCCATGTCCCTGCAAAGGACATGATCTCGTTACTTTTTATGGCTGCATAGTATTCCATGGTGTATATGTGCCACATTTGCTTTATCCAGTCTATCATTGATGGGCATTTGATTTGATTCCATGTATTTGTTATTGTGAATAATGATGCAATGAACATACATGTGCATGTATCTTTATAATAGAATGATCTATATTTCTTTGGGTATGTACCCAGTGATGGGGTTGCCAGATCAAATGGTATTTCTGGTTCTAAGTCTTTTTCTTTTTTTTTTTTGAGATGGGGTCTTGCTCTGTCACCCAGGCTGGAGTGCAGTGGAGCGATCTCAGCTCACTGAAGCTACGCCTTCCTGGTTCACACCATTCTCCTGCCTCAGCCTCCCAAGTAGCTGGGACTATAGGCAACTGCCACCATGCCCGGCTAATTTTTTTTTGTATTTTTAGTAAAGATGGGGTTTCTGGTTCTAAGTCTTTGAGGAATTACCACACTGTCTTCCACAATGGTTGAACTAATTTACACTCCTACCAATAGTGTAAAAGTGTTCCTATTTCTCTGCAACCTTGCCAGCATTTGTTGTTTTCTGACTTTTTAATAATCGCCATTCTGACTGGCATGAGTTGGTATCTCATTGTGGTTTTAATTTGCATTTCTCTAATGGTCAGTGGTGTTGAGCTATTTTTCATGTTTGTTTGCTGCATGTATGTCTTTTTTTTTTTTTGACAAGTGTCTGTTCATATCCTTTGCCTACTTTTTGATTGGGTTGTTAGTTTTTTACTTGTTAATTTGCTTGAGTTCTTTGTAGATTCTGGATATTAGCCCTTTGTCAGATAGATAGATTGCAAAAATTTTCTCCTATTCTGTAGGTTGCCTGTTGGCTATGACGATAGATTCTTTTGCTGTGCAGAAGCTCTTTAGTTTAATGAGGTCTCATTTGTCAATGTTTGCTTTTGTTGCAATTGCTTTTGGTGATTTCATCATAAAGTCTTTGCCGATGCCTATGTCCTGAATGGTTTTGCCTAGATTCTCTTCTAAAGTGTTTATAGTTTTGGGTTTTACACTTAAGCCTTTAATTCATCTTGAGTTAATTTTTATATAAAGTGTAAGGAAGAGATCCAGTTTCAATTTTCTGCAAATGGCTAGTCATTTCTCCCAACACCATTTATTCAATAGGTAATCCTTTCCCCATTGCTTGTTTTTGTTGGGTTTGTTGGAGATCAGATGGTTGTAGATGGGTGGTTTTATTTCTGAGTTTTCTGTTCTGTTTCATTGGTCTACGTGCCATTTTTGTACCAGTACCATGCTGTTTTGGTTACTATGGCCTTGTAGTATAGTTTGAAGTCAGGTAGCATGATTCCTCCAGCTTTGTTCTTTTTGCTTAGAATGTCTTGGCCATGTGAGCTCTTTTTGGGTTCCATATGGATTTTAAAATAGTTTTTTTCTAATTCTGTGAAGAATGTCTAATTCTGTGAATATTCCCAATGAATGGGAATAGCATTGAATCTATAAATTGGTTTGGGCAGTATGGCCATTTTCATGATATTGATTCTTCCTATCCATGAGCATGGAAAGTTTTTCCATCTGCTTGTGTCCTCTGATTTCCTTAAGCAGTGGTTTGTAGTTCTCCTTGAAGAGGTCCTTCACTTTCCTTGTTAGCTGTATTCCTAGGTATTTTATGCTCTTTGTGGCAATTGTGAATGGGAGTTGGGTTTCTGCTTGTCTGTTGTTGGTGTATAGGAATGCTTGTGATTTCTACACATTGATTTTGCATCCTGAGACTTTGCTAAAGTTTCTTATAAGCTTAAGAAGCTTGTGGGCTGAAATGATGAGGTTTTTTAGATATAGGATCATGTAATCCACAAACAAAGACATTTGACTTCCACTATTCCTATCTGAGTAACCTTTATTTCTTGTTTTTGCCTAATTGCCCTGGCCAGAACTTCCAACACTATGTTGAATAAGAGTGGTGAGAGATGGCATCCTGCCTCATGTCAGTTTTTAAGGGGGCTGCTTCCAGCTTTTGCCCATTCAGTATGAGATTGACTGTGGGTTTGTCATAAATGGCTCTTACAATTTTGAGGTAAGTTTCTTTCATATCTAGTTTATTGATAGTTTTTGACATGAAGGGATGCTGAATTTTATTGAAGATCTTTTCTGCATCTATTGAGATAATCATGTGGTTTTTGTCTTTAGTTCTGTTTATGTGATTAATTACATTTATTGATTTGCATATGTTGAACCAGCCTTTAATCCCAGGGATGAAGCCAACTTGATCATGGTAGATAAGCATTTTGATGTGCTGGTGGATTCGGTTTGCCAGTATTTTATTGAAGATTTTTGCATTGATGTTTATCAGGGTTATTGGCCTAAAGTTTTCTTTTTTATTGTATCTCTGCCAGGTTTTGGTATCAGGATGATGCTGGCCTCATAAAATGAGTTAGGGAGGAGTCCCTCCTTTTCAATTGTTTGGAATCGTTTTAGAAGAAATGGTACCAGCTCCTTTCTGTACCTCTGGTAGAATTCAACTGTAAATCCATCTGGTCCTGGACTTTTTGTAGTTTTTAGGCTATTTATTACTGCCTCAATTTCAGAACTTGTTACTGGTCTATTCAGGGATTCAACTTCTTTATGGTTTGGTCTTAGTAGGGTGTATGTGTTCAGGAATTTATCCATTTCTTCTAGATTTTCCAGTTTATTTGCATTGATGTGTTTATAATATTCTCTGATGGTTGTTCGGATTTCTGTGGGGTCAGTGGTGATATCCCCCTTATTGTTTCTGATTGTATTTATTTGAATCCTCTCTCTTTTCTTTATTAGGCCTGCTAGCAGTCTATTTTACTGATTTTTTTTTAAACAGCTCCTGGATTTGTTGATTGTTTGAAGGTTTTTTCGTGTCTCTATCTCCTTCAGCTCCACTTTGAGCTTGGTTATTTCTTGTCTTCTGTTAGCTCTGGGGTTTCTCTACTCTTGTTTCTCTAGTTCTTTTAGTTGTGATTTTAGGATATTGATTTGAGATCTTTCTAGCTTTTTGATGTGGGCATTTAGTGCTATGAATTTCCCTCTTATAACTGCTTTAGCTGCATCCCAGAAATTCTGATGCATTGTTTCTTTGTTATCCTTGGATTCAAAGAGCTTCTTGGTTTCTGCCTTAATTTCATTATTTACCCAGGAGTGATTCAGGAGCAGGTTGTTCAATTTCTATGTAGTTGTGTGGTTTCAAGTGGGCTTTTAAATCTCGAGTTCTAATTTGATTTCAATGTGGTCTGAGAGACTGTTGGTTATGATTTAAGTTCTTTTGCATTTGCTGAGGAGTGTTTTACTTCCAATTATGTGATAAATTTTAGAGTAAGTGTCATGTGGCACTGAAAAAAATGTATATTCTGTTGCTTTGGGGTGGAGATTTCTGTAGATGTCCATCAGATCCACTTGGTCTAGAGCTGAGTTCAAGACCTGGATATCTTTTTTAATTTTCTGTCTCAATGATCTGTCTGATACTGACAGTGGGCTATTAAAGTCTCCCACTATTATTGTGTGGGGGTCTACTCTCTTTGTAGTTCTCTAAGAAATTGTCTTATGAATCTGGGTGCTCCTGTATTGGGTGCATATATATTTAGGATAGTAGCTCTTCTTGTTGGTTGAAACTGTTAACATCTTGCAATGCCCTTCTTTGTCTTTTTTGACCTTTGTTGGTTCACAGTCTATTTTGTCAGAAACTAGGATTGCAACCCCTGCTTTTTTCTGCTTTCCATTTGCTTACTAAATTTTCCTCCATCCCTTTAAGTCTGTGTGCACCTTTGCACATGACATGTGTCTCTTGAATACAGTACACTAATGGGTGTACTGTACTTTGTATCCAGCTTGCCATTCTGTGTCTTAATTGGTGCAGTTATCCCATTTATATCTAAGGTTAATATTGCTATATGCAAATTTGATCCCGTCATCATGATGCTGGCTGGTTAATTTTGTAGACTTGTTAATTCAGTTACTTCATAGTGTCATTGGTCTGTGTATTTCAGTGTGTTTTTGTAGTGGCTGTGAACGGTTTTTTCCTATCTATGTTCAGAGCTTCCTTCAGGAGCTCTTGCAGGGCAGGCCTGGTGGTGACAAAATCTTTCAGCATTTGCTTGTCTGAAAGACATTTTATTTCTTCTTCACTTATGAAGCTTAGTTAGGCTGGATATGAAATTCTGGGTTGGAATTCCTTTTTTTTAAGAATGTTGAATATTGGCCCCCAATCTCTTCTGGTTGTAGGGTTTCTGCTGAGAAGTCTGCTGTGAGTCTGATAGGCTTCCCTTTGTAGGTGACCTGGCCTTTCTCGCTGACTACACTCAACGTTTTTCCCTTCATTTTGACCTTTGAGAATCTGATGATTATATGTCTTGGGGTAGATCTTTTCATGTACTATGTTATTGGGGTTCTCTGGATTTCTTGAATTTGAAGACTGGCTTATCTTGCTAGGTTGGGGAAGTTCTTCTGCATGATATCCTGCAGTGTGTTTTCCAACCTGGTTCCACTCTCCTCATCTCTTCCATGTACTCTAATTAGTCATAGGTTCTGTCTTTTAACATAGTCCTATATTTCCCAGAGGTTTTGTTTGTTCCTTTTCATTCTTTTTTTCTCTAATCTTGTGTGCTTACCTTATTTCAGCAAGATAGTCTTCAGGCTCTGACATTTTCTTTTCTGCTTGGTCGATTTGGCTATTGAGACTTGTGTTTGCATCATGAAGTTCTTGTGCTGTGTTTTTCAGCTCCATCAGGTCAGGTCATTTATGCTCCTCTCCCAAAATGGTTATTCTAGTTAGCAGCTCCTGTAATCTTTTATCATGGTTCTTAGCTTTTTTTGCATTGGGCTAGAACATAATCCTTTAGCTCAGTGAAATTTGTTGTTATCCACTTTCTGAAGCCTATTTCTGTCAGTTCATCCATTTCAGCTTCAGCCCTGTTCTGTGCCCTTGCTGCAGAAGTGTTGCGATCATTAGGTGGAAAAGAGGAATTCTGGCTTTTGGAATTTTCAGCATGTTTACACTGGTTTTTCCTCATCTTCATGGATTTATCTAACTTTTTATCTTTGAGGCTGGGGTTTTTGTGAGGGGGTCTTTTATATTGATGTTGTTATTGTTCCTTTCTGTTTGTTAGTTTTTCTTTTAACAGTCAGGACCCTCTTCTGCAGGTCTGCTTCAGTTTGCTGGGGGGCCACTCCAGACCCTGTTCACCTGAGTATCACTAGTGGAGGTTGCAGAACAGCAAAGATTGCTTCCTGCAGCTTCCTCGAGAAGTTTCATCTCAGAGGGGCACTGGCCTGATGCCAGCCAGAGCTCTCTTGTATGAGGTGTCTGTCGACCCCTGTTGGGAGATCTCTCTCAGTCATGGGGCACAGGGTCAAGATCTGCTTGAGAAGGCAGTCAGTCCCTTAGCAGAGCTGGTGTGCTGTGCTGGGAAAAAACCCTTTTCATGATCGCTGCTCTCTTCAGAGTCAGCAGGCAGAAAGGATTAAGTGCACTGAACCTGAGATTGCTGCTGCCCATCCCCTGAGGTGCTCTGTCCCAGGAAGATGAGAGTTCTGTCTGTAAGCTCCTGACTGGAGCTGCTGGATTTCCTGAAGAGATGCCCTGTGCTAGAGAAGCTGTCTGTCCACAGCTGCTTTGCTGCACTGTGGTGAATTCTGCCCAGTTCAAACCTCCCAGTCTCCACAGCATTGTCAGGGTTAAACTGCCTACTAAAGCCACAGCAATAGGGGCTGCCCCTCCCCAACCCTGAATGTGGCGGTCATACCACAAAAAATGGCACACAATTGAAAATGTATGAATTGTTTATTTCTGGATTTTTCAATTAGTATGTTTGGACTGCTGTTGACTTCTAGTAACTGGAATTGTGGAAAGCGAAACTGGATAAGAGGGGAATAGTGTTTTTGTTAGACATGACTCATCGTATGACATTTTAAGCTTATAATGTCTCTACACATAGGAGGACTTATTCTTCTTACAGATGAAGGATAAAAAGTAAAACAATTAATTCAAGATCACTCATATAATAATACATATTATTTTCCAAATTTCATCTCTAGGGTCTGATGCTCCAAAATCTCGTTTCTTTCCATTACATTGGATATCTTCACACAAAATTGGAGAGATAAAAACTCATAGAAAAGTCTTATCTTACGGCCTACACAAACATTAAGTAAATCAGACTTGGCCCATTATTGTTGATAATTATTTATGTAACCTTCAGGAATTTACCTTCATTTTCCATATCTAGGAAATAGAGAGTCCCGTTTCTATTAGAAGCTATATTCTGACTAGGAAAGAATATGATGTATTCAAACATCTGCTCGAAAATCTGCTGCAGGCCAAATGTGTGAGGAGTCAAAGATGATAAACAATGCAGAAAATGATGAAAGGGTCATGTTCTTAAAGGCCTTTAAACAAAGATCTTGGAAACTCTTCTACATTCAAAGGGAAGAAATGAAACAATTCAGAGAAGGAATGTGGCATGGTGGCCATCTCTACTTGGAGAATTTAAAGTTTGTTTTAAGGAAAGAAAGACCAGCAACAAAGAGTTTAGATGCTATTTCAGTATCCTAGTGAAGTGAAGATGATGGATGATACTAAATTAATTGGATTGTAACATAGATAATTAGCATGTTTTAAATATAATTGTGAGGTTGAAAGTGTGGCAATTGGTAAGTTAATAGAAGAGGGAGAGAGAGAAGGAGGGAGAGAAAAGAAGGAGGAAGAGGGTAGAAGAGAAAGATTTAAAATGACTCTGTGAGGTAGACAAAGAATAAGAACGCATAAGACTATAGATGATAATCAAAGGACAGGAAGTAGATGCTATTGTCTAGGAAGGTATTTAGAGTTAGAAATGAATACTTAAACTTAATCTTGATTGCTGTCAGCAATTAAGAGGTTAAGAGAGAAAACAACCAAAATATTATTAAGAAATGTAACACAAAGGATAAATGCTTGAGGTAATGGATAACCCATTTGCCTTGACATGATTATGACACATTGTGTGCCTTTATCAAAATATCCCATATACTCTATGAATATATATATCCACAAAAATTAAAAATTAAAAAAAACTAAGAAAAATGAGGTGCCATGAAAATCAAGGAAACCAACATTTGATAATGGAGAGAATGAACAACAGCATTTATTGCTGCTAAATATACATCAAAGTAAAGACTAAATAGTGTCCATTCAAAATAGGAACATTTAAGTCACTCATGACCTTGTTTAGAGGAGGTTCAATGCCTCAGACAGAACAAGAGTTGGAAATTAAAGTAGCTTCCAACAATTTGGTACTAAGTACTTTCAAAGTATAATTTAATCAATATAAGAGTTATGTCAAACTATTATATAAATTGGATAAATGTGATAGACTACATTGCAAATCAAAAATTTGTATTAACTCCTAGTTGGAATTTGACATGTTATGTAGTAGCTAAATGGGAAAGTTCCTGAGTGAAACACAAAATTGTGTTTGCAGTGAAAAGACAAAGGAAATAATGTGAAATGGCAAAATGAAACTTTAAGTGAAAGCTCAATCAGGAAGTGACTCATTCGAAAAATGTTTGCAACAGCTCCTTATGGACATAGTATGCACAGAGTACTAGTAAAGTAGATGATAAAAGCCAAGATGAAAGCATGTTATGAGTAGAACCACAAGAAAAATGAAACTTCAAAAGCCAGAGCCACTGTTAGGTAATATTTTGTAATGTGTAGAAAAAAAAGCCCAAATACTCAAAATAGTTTGTCAAAAATTGGCTAAGGATTGTTTCAGAAGAAAGATTGAGAAAGACTTTATATAAAAAGTAAGAGAAAGGTTTTGAACAAATAAAGTGACTAATATAACAGCAGGTAGTTGAAACTTGTGGAAGATGCTTCAGCTCCAACAGGCCCTGGAAGAATGCTACATAGCAGATAATAGCCCTGAGTATTCACTTGAATCTGTTCGAGGGTTCATGTCATACTTTTCTACAGAGTAATGTTGGAAATCTTATACTATGAGTAATTGGCCCCAGAATTCCATTTATTGTGATACTTAACATTTTTATTAAAATTGCTATGTAAACTAACATAGAAAAATATAAGCAAAAAAGAGGCTCAAGCCTAGGAGGAGACATTGTGGGCAATGAGAAAGGGTTAGGTAAAGGAAGAATGATCTAGTGGATTTTTTTGTCAGATAGGGACAATCTGGCCTATATGATATGATCTCTTAATAGCAACTCATTAAAATGGAAGTTTAATAATCTCTTTAAATTATTTTCATTAGTAAAGTCTTGTAGAAGGTGGTAAGAGGGTTGAATTTGGCCTTCAAGTGGTTAAGGTGTAATTGTAATGATTCTTATCTACACAGGTGAAGAACAACTTATTACCACTGGGAATAAGAAACCCTTAATTTATTGAAGTATGCGTTTTTTCTCTATAGTCTCATAAGTCAATTTGAAGGGTTTGAGACAAATTTACCAAACCTCTGAATAGACAGAATATATTCTACTGTTCAAGATTTTCTAACCTTCATTAGTAAGAAAAACTAAAAAGTTATAATCATGACTATTGTATAATATTAATATTATACATAATGTTATATATTCAAAGACATTTAAATGTCATGTTCACTTTCATCTGTGTTTTATCAATAAGTCATATTTACCATAATGTAATATCTTGATATACAATTATATTTTAAAAGTCCCTTATTAATATTAAATATAAAATATCTTTCAGGTATTTTAAAACACTACATGTATATAACAGTTAAAATGCCAACTAATACAACAGAAATTGTGTTATCTAGGGTTACCAAAAACAGATAAGTAGCATTCTTTCAGGATTTGTTTATGTCTAGTTGTTCTATATTTTACAAGACAATTAATTGAAAACTGGACTGATATGTTGTTAAAATACTATATAAATAAATGCATACAGAAAATTTTATCTCTTGCATATATGTGATATATCTGCTAATGTGGCATTAGTAAAGAAATAAAACAATGCAGCATCCTAAGAAATCAATTTTACACTTTAGGCTACTCTAGATTTAGAAAACAGCACTATGGTAATTTCTGACAAAATATAAGAGGGAGAAACAAAAGAAAAACTAATGAGAAAGAAATTGAGGAGTAAAAGAGTTATGGAATAATAGAAGCACAGAAATACATGGGGGACACTTTGGGAGGCTGAGGCAGGTGGATCATGAGGTCAGGAGATCAAGACCATCCTGGCTAACAATGGTGAAACCCCGTCTCTCCTAAAATAAAAATTAAAAAAAATTAGCCCGGCATGGTGGCGGGTGCCTGTAGTCGCAGCTACTCGGGAGGCTGAGGCAGGAGAATGGTGTGAACCCGGGAGGCGGAGTTTGAAGTGAGCTGAGATCGCGCCACTGCACTCCAGCCTGGGTGACAGAGCGAGACTCCGTCTTGGAAAAAAAAAAGAAAAAAAAAATATATATATATGGGGGAGTACAGTTATGGAGTCTTCTAAGTCTTTGATTTTAATTCTCTAGCTGTTCTGAGATTAAAGAAAGGAAGTGTTATATTTACCTCATTGGTTAAATGAATGGATTGGATTATTTGACCTCAATACATTCATCTAACTTGAATTTCTTAGGCTTCCAGGAACTGAAGTTAGTGACTGTTAATTAACATCATAATAAAGGGAAATAAATGAAATAAAACTACTTTGGCACTGTTTCTGTGAGCAAAGTGAATACTGATCCCTAGCAAAGCAAAGAATAAAATTGATCTCATAGAAACCTTAAGAAATTATGTAACCCTGACCTATAATTCATTATTTAATGCGTGGAAGCACTGTTCCATTTATAAATGCCCTACTGCCACCAATGAAATATACATACCTTAAGTAAGAATCAAATTTTTCTTATAGCTTGGTTAGCTATTGAAAAGTTTATTGATTAATCATTTACATACATATATTCTATTAATTGTACTCTCTCTTCTCTGTCTCTCTCTCCATAGATATAGATATTGAGAGATATTGGTATGGAGGAGAGAGAGAGAAAAGAGGGGAGGAAATTCAAAATAATGACTAATGAGACAATGGCCCATCTTTGGAAAAAGTGGAACATGTTACTGCTTTTATATTAGATACTTGAGGCAAACTATATGATTTAAACTTCTAAACACACTGTAGAAAGAGCTTTTTATTTCCAATTAATCTGAGAAAAATGCCAAAACCCTTGAAGTATAATTGAATAAAAGTCCATTTTTCTCACTAGAACAAGGTAACACATTATCTCAATCTGATTCATGATTATTGCACATATTTAAATCAGTATATTTTCATTGTCTTTTTACTGAGTATGGGCCACCCTGCCTGAAATTTCTGTAATCTTTCGACAAATGTATGCACTACCTCACTATCAGGAACACAGCAAAATATTTAATGTAAGTGTGTTACTCTTCTTACTGAACAATGGTGTATAAGGGAAAGGGTGCTGGAAATCAGGGATTTGACTTGGGGATTTCAACTTGCAATATAGGTGTTGTTTTAAGACAAAGTCTCCTTATTGAGAAGAGTGAATTCGAGAGGAAAAAGTCAACTCAACCATGTCATTGTAGGCAGATATTAATTCTGAAAGAACTTTATCTTCCATAATAATTACATCAAATGAGTCAGAAATAATATTTAATGTTAATGCCAAATTAAAATTTCAGAACAGGACAAATAAAAGGAAATTTGGCAACAATGTCAAAGTTACATACTTTGAAAACTAATCTGTAATTGGTAATTGGTATGGTTTGGCTGTGTCCCCATCTGAATCTCAACTTGAATTGTGTCTCCCAGAATTTCCACGTGTTGTGGGAGGGACCCAAGGGGAGGTAGTTGAATCATGGGGGCCAGTCTTTCCTGTGCTATTCTCATGATAGTGAATAAGTCTAACGAGATATGATGGGTTTATCAGAGGTTTCTCCTTTTGCTTCTTCCTTATTTTTCTCTTGCTGCTGCCATGTAAGAAGTGCCTTTCTCCTGCTGCCATGATTCCGAGGCCTCCCCAGCCATGTGGAACTGTAAGTAAGTCCAATAAAACCTCTTTTTGTTCTCAGTTTTGCGTATGTCTTTATCAGCAGTGTGAAAACTGATTAATATAATAATTGAAAAAATTGTTTTAAGAAAAATTTTTTATTAGTTTAAATATAATGTAAGAAAATAAGATTTATATAAAATATATAAAATATAGTTGTGAAATCCATATGGCATACAGTTATGCATAGAGAAAAATAAAGATAGAATGACCAAAATATAAAATTTGAATACTATGAAAATAAACAAAATAAAAAAGGATTGCAATAAGCCCAACAATGCAGTTTTAAAAAATCAGTTTTTTAAAAGTTGTCTTTTCAAAATTTGTCCAGATTAAAGAGACAAATTAAAAATATGTGACTATTATGTAGAAACTAAATATTTGGTCATAAAGAGAAAAAAAATCTTATTCACCTATTTAGTATAGCTGAAACACACACCTAAAAAGTCCCACAAAATTAATACCCAACTATAATGCATTTGAAGTACTTGCCAGTATAATATTTTGACAGATAGAGATGACAAATATTTATGTTTCCCACAAATTCTGATATCTAAAAAAAAGCCTTACTCCACATATACTTATTTTATTAAGTAAAATGTATTATAAATTATTCAAATCAGGGATGTGGAAAAATGGTTTTTTCCATCCAGAGAAATTACAGAATTTTACCAAATAGTTTATAGAAGGCAATATAGAAACAAATCCATATGCTTGCTGGGAAAATATTTATGACTGAATATTTTGTATTTTTAAAACCAACCCAAGTGAATATCCTTTATGAAGTTTAGAAAATTCAAATTTAAATCCGGATGTATTTGTTGACCATCCATTAGGTGCTAGAAACTCTTGTGAGATGCTGATGATCCATGATTGAAAAAAGCAGAAAAAGATTACTAGTTGAGCTAAACTCTTAGCAGGGAAGATAGAAAGGGCATAATTAATGTTATAGATAAGAATATGTACTAGCATAGTAAAAGGGAATAGGTGACAGGTTTTGTTGGGGGAAAAATGGCCAAGCTCATTAAGAGGTGTCTACATGCTGGTGGAAGGTATATGTGATTCTTAATGTCAACGGAAGCTCAGAGAATATATCCTTTTTGAAAAATAAAATACTTATCAATGTCTGGGAAATAAATTCTTATTAAAATTGGCTATATTTAGCCATAAATTTAAGTACAGAACGTTCCTCAACACATAAATTATCTTTTATCTTTTTGCTAATAACCATTCTAACAGGAGTAAGGTGATACCTCATTACGGTTTTGATTCACATTTCCCTGACAATTAGCGATGTTGAGCATTTTTCTTGTATACCTGTTGGACATTTGTATGTCTTCTTCTGAGAAATGTCTGTTCGGCTTGTTTCCCCCATTTTTTAATCAAAGTTTTTTTGTTATCCAATTGGGTTACTCATATATTTTGGATATTAGCCCCTTATCATATGCATGGTTTACAAATTTTCTCCCATTCTGCAGTTTATCTTATCAATCTGTTTATTTTTTCTTTTGCTTTGAAGAAGATTTTTAGTTTTGTGCAATCTTATTTGTCTATTTTGCTTTTATTGGCTATGCTTATAGCATCATACCCAAAAAGTCATTGTTCAGACCAATGTCAAGAAGGTTTTCCCTTAAATTTTCTTCCAGTAATTTTACAGTTTCAGACCTTAAGTTTAAGCATTTTGATTTGATGTTTGCCTATAGTGTGAGATAAGGTACCAATTTTGTTCTTCTGCATGTGGATATCCATGTTTTCCCAAAACCATTTATTGAAGAGATGATCTTTTCACCATTGTGTGTTCTTGATATTTTTGTCAAAGATCCATTGATGGTAAGTGGGTGGATTTATTTCTAGACTCCTTATTCTGTTCTATTGCTCTACATGTCTGTCTTTAGGACCATATTATGCTGCTTTGATTGTTATAACTTTGTAGTATATTTTGAAGTCAAGTAGTGTGTTGCCTCCACCTTTGCTCTCTTTGCTCGCGATTGCTTCTATTCTGGGTCTTTTGTGTTTCTACATGAATTTTAAGATTGGCATGGGTGTGGAGAAAATGGAACCTTTGTACAATGTTGGTGGAAATGTAAATTAGTACAACCATCATTGAAAACAGTATGTAAGTTCCTCAAAAAGTAAAAAACAGAATGACTCTGTGATTCAGAAATTCTATCTCTGTGTATATATATATCCAAAGAAAATTAAATCATTATGTGGAGGAAATATCTTCACTCTTATGTTCATATCAGCATTATTCACAATACCCATGATATGGAATCAACATAACTGTCCATCAGCAGAGGAATGAATAAAGAAAATGGTGCATATTCAGCCTTAAGAAAGAAAGCCGACATTTGCTACAACATAAATGAAACTGCATGGCACTATGCTAAGCGAAATAAGCCAGTCACAGAAAAACAAATAATGCAAGATCTCA
The DNA here is from genome assembly GCF_009828535.3 of Hylobates moloch. NCBI lineage: Eukaryota > Metazoa > Chordata > Mammalia > Primates > Hylobatidae > Hylobates > Hylobates moloch. The sequence continues at coordinate 143,089,751 of NW_026652279.1, forward strand.
CTTATGTGTGAAATCCAAAAAAGTCAGACTCAAAGAAGCAGAGAGTAGGAAGGTTGTTACCAGGGGCTGGAGGTTGGAAGTGAGGAAATGTTGTTCAAAAGAGATAATGTTTCAGTTATGCAGATTGAATAAGTTCTGGGGATCTAATATGCAGCATAGTGACTGTAGTTAAAAATACTATGTTGTATGCTTGAAATTCATTAAGAGAGAGAATTGTACATGTTCTTGCCACGCAAAAACACTCAAAGATAACTACAGAGGTGATGTACATATTAATTTGTTTGATGGTAGTAATCATCTTATAATGGTATACATATATCAAAGCATCATGTTGTATTTCTTAAATATATGATTTTTTGTTTTTATTATAATTCAATAAAATAAATAGAAAAAAATTATTTAGGGATTCTCTGTTATTAATAGAATGCTATGCAAAGTTAATGAAATTATTTGAAATTTTAAAATCTTAGTGACTCCTGTGTAAACAAGAATGATCCAAATTGCTGCTGTATACCAAAAGAGAATTTTAAACTCAGACATCTACTTAATGAGAATTAGAAACTAGTAAAGTTTATAAAATAAAGTTTCCTTTGAAAGTTTCAAAAGAAAACAATTATAAAATTGTAAGCAAAATGAGGAAGTTGGCAAATATTAAAAATTTATTGATTTCCTGTGGATATCATAACAGATTATAACAAACAGGTACTTCAAACAATAAAAATTTATTTTCTAAAATTTCTAAAGGTCAGAAGCCTAAAATTAGTATCACTGGGTGAAAGCAAGGTGTTGGCATTGCTGCACTCCTAGAGGTTTTGGGAAGAATTTATTCCTCGCCTCTTCCAACTTCTGACTGCTGGCATACATTAGTTTGTGGCCACATCACTCCAATCTCGCTAGTCATACCCTTCACATATCCTTCTCTTCTCTTAGTGTGTCATTTCTCCCTCTGCTTTCCTCATATAAAGAAATATTTAACTGCATTTTGGACCCCACTTGATACATCAAGATAATTCACTCATCTCGAGATCTTTAATCATAGCTGCAAAGACTTTTCCATATAAGGTGATATTTATAGATCTAGAGAATAGATCATTATCTTTTGCAGGGACCGTTTTTCAGGCATCACAAAAAGCAAATATTATTACTTTTCATTATTTTTACACTAGCTATAAAAACCACTGAGATTGTTTTATAAAATAAATTTTTATGTAATAAATTATATTTATTTTCATTTTTGAGTTGAAATTTTTTATATCATTGTTCTATAATTGTAATTAACACCCTGTTTTTGAATGAATCACTAGTCAGGACATGTCAGTCATCTTAAACATAAATATGACTCTTAGCAGCCATAAACCTAAAGACAAAATCATTGATATTACAAAAATTTAGCCTAAGTATTGTGTAGTGCTATTTTTAATAGCAAAAAATTGCATGTGATCTAAATGTTTCCTAATAGGGCAATACTTAAATAACTATGGTCTTACAATGGACTATCATATGGTCATCAAGTAGAATGGTAAACATGTACATGCAATGTCATTGAGAGTGTTTGTGATAGTGACAAATTTTTTAAAGTATGATATGAAATACTATGTACTGTATAATTTTAAAAAATAAATATTAACTTTAAAAATATAACATAGATTGAAAGTAACTGTGTTTGATTAAAAAGCCATGAGATTATGAGTCCTCCTATTTGATTTCCATTTTCTTATATATTGCATTAATGATTTGCAATGAGCTTGAAGCATTTATGTAAAGAGAAGCAGTAAAGTTTTATTTTTAATTAGATTTTATTTTCAAAATTTCCTGCTACAAAATAGAAAATTTTGTTTATAAGAGCTATATAAATGAAATAAATAAAATTTGCATATTGATTCATTAAGAGTTATACATTACCTTGTGACTTCCATAACAAATAGGTATACATTATCTTACTATTACTCACACAGCAAAGATAAATCTTTGAAAAAAGATTTCAAAAATAAATCATTTGAAAAAATGTCAAGGGCATTTTCTTTACGATAAAGGAATGATGGTATACTATTTTGTTTACTGTCACCACTGTTTGCAACATAGTACTGGAAGTCCTAGCTAGAGCAATCAGACAAGAGAAGGAAATAAAGGGCATACAAATTAGAAAGAAAGAAATAAGATTATCCTTGTTTGCAGATTATATGGGCTGATATGTGGAAAAACCAAAAGTCTCCAACATAAAAACTATTAGAACTGATAAATTCAGTAAGGTTGCAAGATACAAAATTAACATACAACAATCAGTAGCGTTTCTACATGTCAACAGTGAACAATGTGAAAAATAAATTTAAAAAGTAATTACATTTACTATGGACACACATAAAATTAAATATCCGAGATTGAAGGTGGCAGAAGCCCATCTGGAGCAGCTGCTGCAAAGACACCAGCTGCAGTGGGGAAGGCACAGCCTGGGCTACACACTCCTAAGAGCTGGCAGGGGCAAGAAACAGGTGATCCCAGTGGGAGCCTTGTAGGGCAGGAGCCCGCATTCTTGGGCACAGCTGCAGATGCCCAGCTGCAGCCTCAGACCCAGGCATCCCTTTCCTCTTGGAGGCCCAGGAAGCCGCCTGCTCCCATAGGCTCAGAAGTGCCTGCTCCCACTGTCTGGCCTCTTCCTCCTACTGGCACCTACTCTGGTATGGAGCAAGTTGTGGTTGAGCCTGGATACTACTGAGACCCAGCTGGGTGTGCATGCACTCAGGGTGGTTCTGACGTACCAGCCCCCTCTCACCTTGGCCTCTCCAGACATTGGACAGCGATGAGCATGGGACAGAGGCTGGGGGACTGAGACCAGCTCAGTGCAGGCCTCTGAGTGCTCCTCATCATGGACAGCCTGGGCGCCATGGATGGCATGTTGATGTCAGCAGAAGGGAGACAGGTTCATAGGCAGGAAGAGGTGGGTCTCTGGTGAAACCCCGCCTTCAAGCCAGGATGGACTGAGACCTTGGGGCCAGGCTGCCAGATCTGAGGAGAGTCTGTGACCCAGAGTGAGAACTTCATTGATGTCTTTCAGGCAATTGTGCTTTTTTCAGGCCTGCTCATAGCTGCCCATGGGCCAATTAGCATGTACTTTCTCCATTCTGAGCACATAAAAAACCCAGACTCAACCATACTCAGACACTGTCTTGGAAAACTTGCCTGCAGAAAGGAGCTACTCACTTTGGGTCTCCTGAGAGCTGTTCTGTTGCTCAATAAAGCTCCTCTCTGCTTTGCTCATCCCCTAGTTGTCCTTTGTAACCTTATTCTGGGGGCCCAGACCTCAGGGTTCCCCAAGCCAGATCTACTATAACACTGTAACCCTCTTGCCTTCTGCTGGCACTGGGTGGCTGCCCTACATAATGGGAAGTAGTGGGAAGGCTGGGCCAGCCAAAGAGTCATGGGTCAGAACAGGGCAGCAGGACTGAAAAAGCTATAATACAAATGGGCTAAAACGTGCTCCACTGAAACACCCCCACACCCTGCTTGTCACAATTCAGGCAGTTGGAAGGAGAGAAGAGTTCCAGCCTTTCTGCAGGCCCAGACCTTGGGACTCCCAAAGCCTGGGCTGTGACACACGGTAAAACCCTCTTTGGGGCTCTGTGGTTCCTGGTGTCTCTGAGCTTTCAGGTGCCACCATACTTCCTGGTGCCCATGGTGGAAGCGACTTTTTGTACACCTGGTTCAACTGCAGCCTTACACAGAGCTGGTGCCTGTGCCAGTGCCTGGAGCTGCCCACCTTGCCTCAGCTGGCACACGTGGCTGAGTGCAGTGGCTGGACCCTGCACTCACTCACTCACACACCCCTTGCCATTCCGTACCTGGTCTGCCCCTTTCAGATGTGGGATCCAGGTGAGTGGTGCAAGTTGAGTGCAGCCTGCTGGGCCAAGTGGGCAGAATGAACCCAGTGGGCATGAGCAAAACCCAAGCAGAGGCAAGGCCAGCCACAGAGGTTCCCAGCTGGTGAAGTGACATCCTAAGGATCCTGTGACAAAATTAACTTAACCAAATAAGTGAAAGATCTCTATAATGACAACTATAAAACACTGATGAAAGAAATTAAAGAGGACACCAAAAATGGAAAAATATTCCATGTTTATGGATTGAAACAATCAGTATTGCTAAAATGTCCATACTACTCAAAGCAATCTACAAAGTCAATGCAATCCCTGTAAAAATAAGAGTGACATTCTTCACAAAAATAGAAAACCCAATCCTATAATTTATATGAAACCTGTATAAATCCCATATAAATTCTAAAATTTATGTGACTATTATAAAGACCTGTAATAGTCAAAGCCACCCTAAGCGAAAAGAGCAAAAGTGGAAGAATCACATTACTGACTTCAAATTATTCTGCAGAGCTATAATAACCAAAGCAGCATGGTACTGGCATAGAAACAGACATGTAGACTAATGGAGTGGAACAGAGCACCCTGAAAGAAATCCACACACCTACAGTGAGCTCATTTTTTATAAAGGTCCCAGGAACATACAGTAGGGAAAAGACAGTATCTTCAGTAAATGGTGCTGGGAAAACTAGATATCCATATGCAGAATAATGAAACTAGGCCTTTATTTCTCATTGTATACAAAAATCAAATCTAAGACTTCAATGTAAGACCTCAAACTATGAAACTACTATGAAAAAAGCTTTGGGGAAGATCTTCAAGGTATTGGTCTGGGCAAAATTTTCTTGAGCAATACACTAGCAACCAAAGCAACAATGGACAAATGGGATCACGTCAAGTTAACAACCTTCTCCACAGCGAAGGATACAATCAACAAAGTGAAGAAACAACCCACAGAATGGTAGAAAATACTTGCAAATTACCCATCTGACAAGGAATTAATAATCAGAATTTATATGGAGCTCAAACACCCTATATGAGAAAATCTGATAATCTGATCAAAAAATGGGTGAAAGATTTGAATAGATATTCCTCAAAGGAAGACATAAAAAAGGCAAACAGGGATATGAAAAGGTCCTCAATATCATTGGTCATCAGAGAAACACAAATGAAACTACAATGAGTTATTATCTCATCCCAGTTAAAATGGCTTATTTTCACAGTGCAGGAAATAATAAATGCTGGCAAGGATGTGGACAAAAGGGAACCCTCATGAACTGTTGGTGGAAATTAGTACAATCACTATGGAGAACAGTTTGGAGATTCCTCAAGGAACTACAAATAGAGCTACCATATGACCCAGCAATTCCAGTCCCAAAGAAATGAAATCAGTATGGTTCTGAGAAAACTGGAAATTCATATGCAGAATAAAATTAGACCCCCATCTCTTGCCATACACAAACATCAGATCAAAATGAATTAAAAACTTAAATCTGAGACCTGAAACTATGAATCTAGGAAATCAGTATATCAAAGAGATATCTGCAATCCTATGTTTGATGCAGCACTGTTTACAACAGTTAATATTTGGAATCAACTTAAGTGTCCATCAGCAGGTGAATGGATAAAGAAAATGTGATGCATATACACAATGGAGCACTAGTCAGCCATTTAAAGAAATGAGATCAAAATTGGAGATCATTATTTTAAGTGAATTAAGCCAGTTACAGAAAGGCAAACATCACATGTTATCACTTGTGGGATCTAAAAATCCAAACAATTGAACTCATGGACATAGAGAGTAGAAGGATTGTTACTGAGGCTGGTAAAAGAGTGGGAGGGGTGTAAGGGAAGTAGGGATAATTAATGCGTATAAAAATAGAAAGAATGAATAAGATCTACTATTTGATAGCACAACAGAGTTACTATAGTCAATAATAACTTCATTGTACATTTTAAAAGAACTTGAGTGTACTTGGATTGTTTGTTAACTCAAAGGCTAAATGTTTGAGTGGATAGATACCCCATTCTTCATGATGTGCTTCTTTTACATTGCATGCCTGTGTCAAAACATCTAATTATATACATATACTTACTATATATTCACATAAATATATATACTTACTGTATACTCACCAAAATTGAAAATTAAAAAATAAATAGTACTACTGGTATAAAGTGGTAATAACTGGGTATATTATTTGCCCCTACCTGATTGCTATTCTGATTGATAATTTTTTCACACAGTTATTAGCCATTTCCATACATTTCTTCGTGTTCATATCTTTGATTTTTGTTCCATTAGGTTTTTATTGTTTAATATCTTTGTACTTTATATTATGGAAACAATGCTTTTATTACATGTGTTGAAAATACATAATTTCCATATTAGAAATATTATATTCTTTCACTTTATTGACTGTTTAAATAACTAGATATAAGTACCAAAAACAGGTATTGATATCAACATACAAAAAGTTTATTAATTAAAGGGATTTTTAAATCCAAAGTTTATGTTTTAGGATATTTTTAGATTAAAAAAACCCTACCTTGACATATTTAGTAGATTGTCCTACATTTTTTTCAAAGATGTTATTTTTTTTCTTTTTGCAATTATACCATTAATTTATTTGTAATTGATTTTTATTAGAGCTAGTGTAAGGTAGTGACATAAACTATTGTCATTCATGCATAGCCAATAGTACTAACAATATTTATTAAACAGCAATATGCTTATTAGAAGTTGAAAGTGCTAGTTCTGGCATATGTCAAGTTTATGGTCTGAATGCATGCAATAGGGGCTTTATTTCCTGTATCATTGATTTCTTTGTTATGTCATGCTGTCTGAATTACTATAGCTTTGGAATAAATTATGTTATTTTGATTTAAATTTTGTCTAACATATAGAACAATTTAGGAATATTTAAATATATTTGATATGAAAAATTACTATCGGATTGCATGCCTCAAATTAAACATTGTTTAATGTCTTTCAGTAAAGTTATGTGTATCTCTTTCAAAAAAAGTGTTTCATATCTCAGAATTTTCCTAAGTATCTAATTTTTGTTGTAATTATAAAAAAAAGACCCACCTCATCACACACACACATTGTATTATTTAAATTACTGTTTAAAATTTCATTTGGAAAGCAAATCTATGCCAGGAAAAATGATAATTAAGCTGTAGAAAATTAAAGAAAACTAAAACAAAAATAAAACCTTGAAAGCAGACTGAGAGAAAGAACATATTATCTATAGGGAATCACCATTTCAAAAGAGCACATTACTTATGTGAAAAAAATATATATCTTGGGCTCCTTCAAGCTGGGAACCATTCAGGGCGAATCTGCCTTTTGTATTCAAAGTCATAGTTCCTCTGCTCACAGAGATAGATGCATATTGTGATTGCCTCCTTTGGAAACACTTATCAGAAACTCAGAAGAATGCAACCATCTGTCTCTCACGTACCTGTGACCTGGAAGCCTCCAGTGGGAGGGCCTTGCTTTGAGTTGTATTAGCCTTTCTGGATGGAACTAAAATAATTTTTACATGTATTGATTGATGTCTCATGTCTCCCTAAAATGTATAAAACCAAGCTGTTCCCCAAACACCTTAGACACATGTCTTCAGGACCTCCTGAGGCTGTCACAAGTGTGTCCTCAACATTGGCAAAATAAACTTTCTAAATTAACTGAGATCTGTCTCAAATTTCCTGGGTTTGCCCTTATGTGAAACCATGGAGGTCAGCAGGAAGTGGCAAGATATTTTTCAAATGGTTAAGGAAAGGTGTTGTCAACTGAAAATTGTATATCCAACATCACTGTACTTCAAGGAAGAAAGAAAAATACAAGTATTCTCAAACAAAGATGTAAAATACTTGGTGGTAGGCCTGAAGACTGGCTAATGGAAATTTTTCTAACAGAAAGAAAATGGTAGAAGCAGCAAACTTGGAACATTGAAGGAAGAAATAAAATAGAAAAAAGAAAAAAATATGAGTATTTATAAGAGGCTGTCCTCTTAAGTTTCACAAATCATATGGTGATTTAAATAAAAATTATAACACCATCTGATTTTAAGGCTATGATATGTACCAGTGGCCAAAATAAAGGGAACTAAACTGAAGTAAGGTTTCCACACTTCACATGCACACATACATACATATGCACACATTCAAAATGAAAAAATATTGTTACCAATAGACTCTGATATGTCACATGCATATATTCTAAAACTCAGAGCAACCACTAAAATACATGCAAAGGAGATATACTCAAAATGTTATTATTAATCAAGATGGAATCCAAATTCCATATAGAAATAACCCAAAAGAAAGGCAATAGAAGATAAACAGATTATGTAAAGTGAAGTAACTAAGAAACAAAGTCAAATACCATATGTTCTCACATAAGCTAAAGCTAAATAAGGTGTTCAAATAGACATAAAAAGTAGAATAATAAGCATTGCAGTGTTGGAAGAGTAGGAGGGTGGGACGGCAATGAGGGATCAGATAATACTTAATGGGTACAATGTATGTGGGTGGTGGCTACAGTAAAAGCCCAACTTCACCACTAAAAAATATATCCATGTAACAAAAGTGTACTTATATCTGCTAAATTTATAAAGTAAGACTTTTTAAAAAAGAAACAGAGGAATGAGAACCACAGAAAACAAATAAAATGTCAAACTTAAGCACTAACATAGCAATAATTAATGTAATTGATCTAAACATGTAAAAAAAGACAAGCTTGGCAGAATAGATAAGAAAATATGATCCAACTATATTCTCTTTACAAAAGTTGTAATTGGTCATAGCAAGTTCTTGCAAAGATTTTTTTTCCCTTCAACAGAGGTTTTTGGCTAGCCTTGGTTCTGTTATCTAAACAAGGAAGCTCCTGTACCATTCTGGGATTCAAATGCATTAATATTCCCAGATGAGATTGTTGTGATTCCAAGAACTCCTCCTAAAGTTTACTCACTTTCATCCCTTACTCTCTGAGTATTTTTAGGGTCCCCTCCATCACTTTCCTACAGGAAACATACGAGATTCACTAGAATGATTGAAACTTTATATATATTGTAAATTTCTTTACTTCTATTGCTTGGTTCAGCTGAAAGATTGTGAAAAGAGATGGTTTTTATATTTATATAATTTTTATGTCTGGAATTCTCTCCTGATCTCAGTAAAGGGTTCCATCATATATAGTTACTTATAAAACAGTAATAATAAGAAAAATTTTTGGTGTGTTACATTCCTGAGACGTTCTACAAAATCTAAAAATATTGATTTTACATCCAAAATATGCATTATCTTCATTTTTTGTTTCTATTCAGCCTCACCTGTAATTCATCAAGCCATACTTAACCTCTCACCAAGCCTCCATTAATCTTCTAAATTACTTTATTTCTTGATTCTTACCTTATTTAATTCGTTCTCCATAAAGTCATTTTTTATGAAATATGAATCTCATTTTTGTATTATTCTACTTAAAACTGTTATTGGCTTCATATTTTTCATGGAATAGGTATGACCAGTTCTACTACAACGTAATAGTTTGCAGCTTATTTTCATCTTCAGCAAGTTTTTATTTTTATTGTTTTATTTTTAATAGTTTACTAATATTTTATTTGATACATGTTTGAATTGTAATATTTATATATTGGGTTTTAAATATGATAAATTATTAAAATTAATTTTAACTCTATTTGTCTTTTTTTAACTTTTGTTTCAAGTTCAGGGGTACAAGTGCTGGTTCATTACACAGATAAACTTATGTCTTGGGGGTTTGTTGTACGAATTATTTCATCATTCAGGTAGTTTTTTTAATGGCTGTATAGTATTCCATGGTGTGTATGTACCAAATTTTCTTTATCTAGTCTATCATTGATAAGCATTTAGGTTGAATTCATGTGTTTGTTATTGTGAACAGTGCTGCAATGAACATACATGTATATGTGTCTTTACAATAGAATATATTCCTTTGGATATATACCAAATAATGGGATTGCTGGGTCGAATGATATTTCTGTCTTTAGGTCTTTGAGGAATCACCACACTATCTTTCAGAATGGCTGAACTAATTTACACTCCCATCAACAGTGGGCATATAACTGTTCCTTTCTCTCCATAACTTCATCAGCATCTGCTATTTTTTGACTTTCTAATACCAGACATTCTGACTGGTGTGACATGGTATCTCATTGTGGTTTTCATTTGCATTTCTCTGATGATCAGTGATGTTGTGCTGCATGTATGTCTTCTTTTGAAAAGTGCCTATTCATGTCTTTTGCCCACTTTTTTATAGAGCTGTTTTTTTTTCTTGTAAATCTATTTAAATTTCTTATAGATGCTGGATATTAGACCTTTGTCAGATGCATAGTTTGCAAAAATTTTCTCCCATTCTGTATGTTTTCTATGTACTCTGTTGATAGTTTTTTTGCTGTGCAGAAACTGTTTAGTTTAATTAGATATGGTTTGTCAATTTTTGCTTTTGTTGCAATTGCTTTTGGTGTCTTTGTCATGAGATCTTTCCTGTGCCTCTGTCCTGAATGGCATTGCCTTCCAGGGTTTTTATAGTTTTGGGTTCCAAATCAATAAATGTGATTAATCTCATAAACAGATCTAAGACAAAAACCAAATGATTATCTCAACAGATACAGAAAAGGCTTTTGATACAATTCAACATCCATTAATGTTTAAAACACTCAATAAACTAGGTATTAAAGAAGCATACCTCAACACAATGAGCCACATATGACAAACCTGCACCCAACTTCATACTGAATGCACAAAAACTGGAAGCATTCCCCTTTAAAACCAGCACAAGGAAAGGATGCCCTCTCTCACCACTCCTATTCAACACAGTATTGAAAGTTCTGGCTGGGACAATCAGACAAAAGAAAGAAATATAGGGCATCCAAATAGGAAGAGAGGGAGACAAGCTATTCCTGTTTGTAGACAACAAGATCCTATATCTAGAAAACCCAACAATCTCAGCCCAAAAGCTTCTTAAGCTGATAAACAACTTCAGCAGTATCGGGATACAAAATCAATGTGCAAAAATTACTTGCATTCCTATACACCAGCAGGCAAACTGAGAGCCAAATCACAAATGAACTTTCATTCACAATTGCCACAAAAATAATAAAATACCTAGAGATACAGCTAACTAGGGAGGTGAAAGATCTCTACAAGGAGAACTACAAACCACTGCTCAATGAAATTGGAGATGACACAAATAAATGGAAAAACATTCCATGCTCATGGATAGAAAGAATCAGTATCATTACAATGGCCCTACTCCCCAAAGCAATTTATAGATTCAATGCTATTCCTATTAAACTACCATTGACATTCTTCATGGAATTAGAGAAAACTATTTTAAAATTCATATAGAACCAAAAAAAAGCCCGAATAGCCAAGGCAATCCTAAGCAAAAAAGAGCAAAGTTAGAAGCATCATGCCAGCTGACTTCAAACTATGCTTCAGGGCTACAGTAACCAAAGCAGTATGTTACAGGTACAAAAACAGACACATAGACCAATGGAACAGAATAGAGACCTCAGAAATAAGACTGCATACATAAAACCATCTGATCTTTGACAAATCTGACAAAAACAAACAATAGGGAAAAGATTCCCTCTTTAATAAATGGTGCTGGGGTAATTGGCTAGCCATATGCAGAAGACTGAAACTGGACCCCTTTCTTATACCATATACAAAAATCAACTCAAGATGGATTAAAACCTTCTTATTTTTTGTATGTAAACAAAGGTCACTGCCATTCCTGAAAGAACAGTCTATGCTGTTCATTCTATGCTGTTACGTTCAGTCTATGCCCTTACGGTTACATCATCTATCCACTAGCACCTATTTAAGTCAGGTTTCTGTGGTCACTTTACCTCTCAGCATCTATTAAATAAATGGCCTCCTGTGGACAAATTCAGTCAAGAGCTCTCAGTCCTTATGTGAAACACTTTCAACAAATACAGTATTGGCTATTTCATTAATTTTTTTATTTTTATTTTTTTTTGAGATGGAGTCTTGCTCTGTAGCCCAGGCTGGAGTACAGTGGTGCAATCTCAGCTCACTGCAAGCTCTGCCTCCCAGGTTCAGGCCATTCTCCTGCCTCAGCCTCCCAAGTAGCTGGGACTACAGGTGCCTGCCACCACGCCTGGTTCATTTTTTGTACTTTTAGTAGAAACAGGGTTTCACCGTGTTAGCCAGGATAGTCTCGATCTCCTGACCTCATAATCCGCCCACCTCGGCCTTCCAAAGTGCTAGGATTACAGGCGTGAGCCACCGTGCCTGGCCTTCATTAATTTTTTTAGCTTTCATTTTAGGTTCAAGGTTACATGTGCATGTTTGTTATATAGGTAAATTGCGTGTTACAGGGTTTTGGTGTACTAATTATTTGTCATCCAGGTAATAGGCATAGTACCCAACAGGTAGTTTTTCAAGCCTCTCCCTCCTCCCTGCCTTCACCCTCAAATAGTCCCTGCTATCAATTGTTTCCTTTTTTTGTGTCCGTGTGTTCTCAATATTAAGCTCCTACTTACAAGTGAGAACATGCAATATTTGGTTGTCTGTTCCACTGTTAGTTCACTTAGAATAATGGCCTCCAGCTCCATTTATGTTGCTGCAAGGGACATGATCTTATTCTTTTTTTAAGACTACATAGTATTTCATGGTGTATATGTGCCACATTTTGTTTATCCAGTCTACCATTGATGAGCATTTAGGTTGATTCCATGTTTTTGTTCTTGTGAATGTTGCTGTGAAAAACATCCATGTGGATGTGTCTTTATGGTAAAATGACTTATGTTCCTTTGGGTATATACTCAGTAATGAAATTGCTAGGACAACTGGTAATTCTAAGTTCTTTGAGAAATCACCACACTGCTTTCCACAATGACTGAACTAACTTACATTCCCATCAGCAGCATATAAGCATTCCCTATTAAACATAGTACTGGAAGTCCTTGCCAGAGTAATCAGGCAACAGAAAGAAGTAAAAGGCATCCAAATAAGAAGAAAGAAAGTCAAACTAACAGTATTATTTTGTTTTCACGCTGCTGATAAAAACATACCCAAGAATGGGCACTTTACAAAATAAAGAGGTTTAATTCAATTTACAGCTCCACATGGCTGGGGAAGCCTCACAAACATGGCAGAAGGCAAGGAGGAGCAAGCCACTTCTTACATGGATGGCAGCAGGCAAAGGGAGAATGAGGAAGATGTAAAAACAGAAATGCCTGATTAAACCATCAGATCTCGTGAGATTTAGTTACTACCATGGGAACAGTATGGGGAAACTGCCCTCATGATTTAATTATCTCCCACCATCTCTCCCACAACAATGGGAATTATGGAAGTACAATTCAGGATGATATTTGGGTGGGGACACAGAGCCAAACCGTATCACTAACCCTGTTTGCAGACGATATGATTCTTCACCTAGAAAACTCCATAGTGTCTTCCTAAAAGCTCCTTGATCTGATAAACTACTTTAATAACATTTGGGGGTACAAAAGCAATATATAAAAATTAGTAGCATTCCTATATACCAATAACATCCAGGCTGATTGCCAAATTAAGAATGTAGTTCCATTCACAATAGCCACAAAAAGAATAAAACACCTAGGAATACAGCTAACCACGAGATGAAATATTTCTATTCTGCTGATTTTTAGGAACTTTCTCTCCTTTTGACCTAGGTTTTTTCTGCTCCTGTTTGGCCTCTTGGATTTCTGCACATATATTTTCATTACCTCCACTGAATCTTACTTTTTTCCACTATGAAATATCAGAAATTCTAAAGGCTTCATTCTCAGCCTTTATTACCATTGATTTTTTGTTATTATTAGTAGTATTATTTTTATTTTGTATATGCTCTCTTTCCTTTGTCAGTAGTTCTCATCCAGAAGCACATATATAATGGCTATTTTAAGCTTTGTTAACATGCACATCCTGGGATCCCATTCTGGAAATTCTTTCTTAATTGATCTGCAATGTTGCTCAAGTATTTTTGCTTATTATTAAATTATACGATGTATGTAACACTGAGAACTTGTACCATAGAGACAATAATATTCACTCATAATTTGAATACTGTCTTTGTCTATTCATTCTAAAACCCACTTCTCTAATTCATAACATTTTATTGAAGCCCAACATTCAACTACTCTCAAGAGCGGCTCCAATAAATATGACCAAAAACAAAAAATAAGATCCATAAATTTCTTCTCTCCACTGCCCACACAAACCAAACTTAATTGTCTGTTTTCTACTCCTTATTGGTTGTACTAAGGGCTAACTAGCTAACCAGTTTCCATTGTAAGGCAATAAACTATGTCTCAAACAGATTATCTTAGGCAGTGCCCAACAGACAGTAAGTTACAGAGTTGAAACCCAGTTTCAAAGTCTACAAATTTCAAGATTCGGTTTTGTTGTTTGCTTGTTTTCCTGCAGGACAGTAGATTTGTGATGTGATTGAAGTGACTGTAAAATAATGTTTGTATTAATTATTTTTCAAATTCCTTGATTGTGGTTTAAGTGTCAATTTGTTTTAAGAGTTAAAAAAAAAACTGGAACAGTTACAGTTTACTGACTACACAGGATGACGGTAAATTTGAAACATCACCTAGTGTTCAAATAGTCTCAAACAATTTAACTCTTGCCCCTGTTGAACTCATTGAAAGGCAAACATCACTATTTAACTCCAATTAAACAGATGAAAGGTGGGGGAAGAAAAGAGAGTGGAGAAGAGGGAGAAAGAGATTAATAGAGATAGAGGAGATCACATCAATTTTCAGTCAAACATTAAGTGCTTATTTACTAGTTCTAATATAAATCTCTTTATCAGTCAGTGATGACTATCTTGATACTCATTGATTTAGCTGGTTGAAGGATCTTATCCAGATAATTAGTTGATATTTTTAAATTAATATAAGTGATTCTGTTACTCAAAGTGTTTTTTGTTTATAAATGAGAAAAGAAAGAATAGGTTTCTATGTGACATTTTGTGGAATAATGATTCAATGGAAGGATAATCTTATGTTTTCCCTTACATTAAAGGGCAGACATGAAAGAGATATGAATTACATAAATAAAAATGATAATTTCAAAACAAATATGGAACGCTATGGGGGATTTAACTAATGAGTCTGTAATTACTAGTCCATAACATTTTAATTAAGGTTCTAATTTGAAAATATGGTTGGCTATTCACAGGGGTCTTTAATTTTCTTCTTCTTCTTATTTCTATTAATTAACCTAAAGTGATAGTTGAGATTTCTTTAGCAGGTGAAGAAATGAATTGAAGGAAAACAATATCATCAATGGGATGACAGATTAACATAAAAGTGTTATAAAAATTACAAACATAGAAACCTGTCACAATTGAAAAATATCGTATTACTGTTCACTAAATAGATTATACCATTTTAAACAGAAAAAATATGTGCTTAATCAACAGTAATAGCATCACAGTATTTTTACTGTTTAAAATTCTGTTTAAGTACATGTTCTCTCTTTTAATCTCTCCCACATATTCTCTCTTTAATCTCTCCCACATATTTTGACAGAATATCTGTTACAGCTATCCATTTTGATAATTTGGAGGGCTCAGATTTGGAAAAGCCTAACTTACTTGTCAAATATAATTCTAATTTGTTTGCCTGCTTTAAACAAAGATGACTGAAATACCAATCATACATTTAGCAAGTTAAAAGGTACAGTGCTTTAAGTCAAATATGTTCACTTTTTATTTGGTCGAAATATTATCTGTGCTTTATTTTTAATATCTGTTAATCGTTCATTAGTGACATAATATTGTTCATAACTCAGAATGGTATCAAGATCCATCAGAAGGAAAGAACTGAAAATCAACTGAAATTAAATTTTACAATATTTCATTTTTAGTTTTGTTTATTTCTTCAAATCTGGAGAAGCAGATTAAAACTGACAGCCCAATGCATATTAGAGTGGAATATTAACTGAAATTTGAAGAATATATAATAGATTTTGACTTCTTTGTGGCTTTGTGTCTCTTTTTGAGTAAACAGTTTAAAAAGCTAAAGTAAAGTGACTGCAGGAGAAAAAATTAAAAGTTAACCTCTACAATGATAGATAAACGTATTTGAACAGAAATATGTATGTATGTATATAGTGAAATATATTACAATATTTTGGATACATATACAATTTTCTTTCTTCTTTTCTTCTTGAGTGAAAAGACATAGCAGAAAATTAGAAACTGTCTAGTAAAAACCCACAAAAGTATAAACCATTTCTAGGAAATTCATATGGACCTCTCAACAATTAGGCTAATGGATAGATTAATGTTGTCCTTATTACTGAAAGCTCTGAGGTATATTAATAATGCAGCATTTAGAGTGAGTATAAACATAAGATCTTTACTGGCAAATTGCATATATTTGCATAACATGATAATAAGGTCTTATGAGGAGGTAGTTAATACAAACATTAATTTTTGTGCTTTCTGGGCTGAATTAATAGCTAATATGAGAACACCGAACATACATTCTGTGAAGATTATCCTTCTCTGAAATATATTCCAGAAATTACACAAAATTTTCACCAGTTAGAATTTCAGAAGATTAAACCAGTAAAAACCTACCTCTATTCTCCCACACACAAGTGCCATTAAGAGTCAGGTATGAGGTTGTTTGTGAATCCAGATTAAGTTTTGATTAAGGAATCAGAGATGTCAGAGATGTGTAGCTTAACCATTGGAACTCTTGGATGAATACCATCAGTGTATTGAACAAGAATCCAACTGTAAAAGGCATAAGTAGTAAGTTGACAGGGAGTAGAAGTAGGGAAGTAAAGAGGTAAAATACAAGAATCAAGCACATTACAGTTTGAGAAAATGCAAATATTGGTGACATTCTCTAGTGCAGGACATAATAGTCTGAACATTTATGGAATCTATGATGCTTAAGCAGTTCATACATAATGAAACTTTCAATAGTTAAGAGTAGAATAAGGTGAATAAGAAATTGTAAAGTGGTAAACATAAGTTTTAAATACATGTTAAGGGGCAAACCAAGCTCTAACAGCTGCTTTCTTGAAATACTCCTTGAATCCCAGATGATAGGAGTCTTTCTGTCTCTACATTCCTTCTACATGCCCAGAGTACATTGTTTTAAGCTACTCTTGGGTATTTATTCATCAGTCTAGTCAGTAAATATCTATTGAGAAACAATTAGGCACCAAACACTGGTCTAATTTGCAAAGTGAGTGACAGTAATGGAAAAAAAAAAGAGACAAAATTGCTTGCCTCATGCGGTTTATTTCTAGTAGAAGCTATTAATAAAAAATAATAATTTGGTTATAAAATGGATCTGTTCTTTGAAATAAATCCACCCTTCTGGAGGCACATATAGGCTTATGTATCTTCTGAAGTGTGTGTGTGTGTGTGTGTGTGTGTGTGTGTGAGAGAGAGAGAGAGAGAGAGAGAAACAGACAGAGAGAGAGAGAGGAAGAGAATCACGACAGTGACTTGGCAAGCTTAAATTTACTTGTATCTTTGAATCTACTGATTCATGCAACTCTCCTGTCTTCATCTTGGGGAAATTCTCTCTGGCTTAACAATTAAGGTCAGAGCTAAAGTAAAAAGTATACATTTAGAATATGGGAAAATTTGAGCAAGAGTGTCCCTTTTAGTATTACGAGGCTAACCTCAGCTCTGGCTACCACTTCCAGAGACCCTTGCAGCTTCAGGCTTCTTAAAAAATATCTTAAAACATACAGAATGCCAACTGTACGAGGTGCCTGTAATACACCTGGGCACCACAGAAAAGACACCTTAGCACCTTAGTAGATGCGACTAAGAACACAGCGAGAACAGTAGTACCACATCAGTAGGGGCTGAGGGTCTACATGGATCTGGATGCCAGATTCAATCAAAAGGTCAAAGACTCACCGCTATTTCTGGTGCTCTGTCTAAAGATACCCTCTGCTTCCAGTCATCTGTTTTAAGTGCTGCTTCGCCCATGGTTATTGCTACATTGTGCAACATCAATGTTTGTTCTTTTACATTTCACTCTATTTTATAATATTAGGAAGCAGAGAATATGCAATTTTCCCAGTGCTTGAATATAGTAAGTACTTAATATACAATGAATTCACTTTCCATAAGAGATTTTATATCCTGTAGTATGTTACTATCCAGCCATATATCACATCAGAAACCTACTGTGACAGAGTTTATTTGGGATCCTGATTCAACAGTACCGTGGAAGCTATTAAAAATAAAGTTGAAAAAAGTAGCCTCTGCTATTTTTCAAGTGTTTGTATTTAAGGACAGGAAACGTATTACAGGAATGTATTCTCAGAATAGGTCAAACATACTTACTTGGTTTCTATTAAACATACAAATAACTGCAATATACAGATTGTTCTGGCAACAATTTTCCTTTGGATTAGTCATTGAGCAAATACAACGATAATCTACCACTTGAATACATAGTGTTAACCTTACATTATTTTTTTAAAAAGTCCTTATCCTTTATATTATTTTTCCTTTAGAAAAATAATAATTGGGTAGAACAGGTATTCTTGTTATCTGGCAGATGAAGAATTTAAGTCATAAAATTAAATGACTTTTGAAGGTTAAAGAGTGGTCAATATAGACATTCAGACTCAATTGTTCTAAAACTAAATATCTAATTACAAATAACAAATGCAAGCTCAGTGATATAATTAATTTAAAATGTATTTATTATAGGTACTTAGAATATCCTTCATTAAGTATTTGAGTCCTATATTGTCGGTGATGATAAGACAACTCGTGATTTACAGTTTTCTTTTATCCTACCTTGTTCATACATGACAAAACAAAACAAAACAATATTTTGCACAAGAACTCAGCTTAGAGGGCTTACAACAAACACAGTGAGCCATCCCCATGAGCATGTCAACTTGCTGTACCTCTGTCACCTTTACTTTTTTTTCCATTGACATCATTTCTTGCTTTTATGTTTCCTTTTTTTTTCTTTATAGTAGATTTTTTGAAAGATTCCTCTATACTGCTTTCTTCATTCTTCTCCATTTTTTTCTTCTATGAAACCCATTTTAATCAGGCATTTGATCCTACTAAAAATGCTCTTGTCAAGGTCATCAACAATGGCCACTTTGGTAAGTCCAGTCGTCTAGTCTCAGAAATCTTATCGCCAGCAGCCTTTCATACAGTTGATTTTCCCATCTATCTCACTCTTTACTGCTAGTACAGTACAGTTTATGCTCTTCCTACGTCAGTAGTAGCAGCCTTCCTGTTTTTTATTATTGTTGTTTTTTGCTCTTCTCCCTGACTTGTGTACACTAGAGTGCCTTAAATCTTGATTGTGTTAGCACTTCTTGTCATATGTGCACCTGATATGCTGGATATCTCCATCAGTGTCAGTATTTTGTGTTCTATTTATATGATAGAAGACTCCTCAACTTGTTACAGTTCTGATTTGTCTCATAAACTCTCGATGTTGTGTACGTTAAGCTTGATCTATCTCAAACTGTAATAGGCAAAACTAAACAAGTGATCTTCAGTCCGAGACCTGCCCTCCTGATGTGTTCCCCTTTCAGTCAATAATGATGCCTTCTTCCACTTAAACGGATCTATTTTTTTAAATGGCTAGTCTTGACTCCTGTCTTAACTCACATGTGCTATTTCAGAACATTTTCTTGCATTCTTCGAAAATTATCCTGATTTCAACCACTTCTCCCTACTTCTATTGCTTTTTCCCTAACACTTCCCAACATTATTTCTGGCCTGGATTCTTTTAAATGCCTCCTAATTGATCTCCTTGCTTTGAATCTTTCTCCACCTTCTATTTCATTATCATAATAACAGCCAGAATAATTGTACAATATCAGTCAGAAAACCCTTTCTCTGCTCTCCCTGCAATGGCTCTGAATTTCACCTAGAATCCAAGGCCTTAACAATGGCCTGTCAGTCTCCACAGCATCTTACCCTTTTCCTTTAACGCCCGGATTGCACATCCTATTACTCTCTGAACTGCATACTCTGTCTCACTACACTGGACTTGTCTTTATTCCTCACACTTTCTGTACGTGCTCTTGTATGGCTGTTCCCTTTTCCGAAAATTTTCTTGTTTCCCAAAATCACCATGTCTCCCTAATCTCTCTCAAATCATGAATCATTTTTCAAAGAGGCCTACTATGGCTACTCAAATTGCAAGTCTTCGTCCACATCCACCATCACTGTAAGCTATGTTTTCCCATAAAATCTATATTCGTCTTACCTATGTAATACTTAACATATTTACTGACTTGCTTACATGTCTAGACACAAAAAATAAGATTTATAATGGAGGACTTTCACTCACTTTTTTCAAAGATTTATATCCAATGCCTAAAATAGTACCTGTCACATAGTAAGGGCTCAATACAAATTTGTTGAATAAAATGAAACCATGATTCAATTTCATTTTTATGTAGGACTCACATTGTCATAATAAGTAGTTGTATAATATACACTTGTTTAGCTTGAAAATTTGATAAGATGATGGAATATTTAGGGTTTCTTCTATAGCACCTATGCTTTCTTTGTACTAAAAGTATATGAAATGGCATTTTATTATTAAATATTAATGTTATTTATAACAAAACTTGAAATATTTAAAATATTGCATATTAAAGGCATTGAAATCTGTAGCTTCAGGCAAAGTAAAAGAGATACTTTTCTATAGATGTCTTCTGTCTTGCTTTATACATTCAGTTACAGGGAGCTTTAAACAAAATATACTTGTCATTATCACATTGCATGATCAAACAAATATATGGCAAATATTATTCACATTTATGTTTTTAACACATCTTAGGGTTTAAAAGATTATAGATGATACATATAAAATAAAAGTAATCATGTGATTTAAAGACAAAACTTCTTTTTTCCAGCACGGGATGGAGTCTTAATATACTAATGATAATTGTGCTATCTGAAGTAGGCATGAATTATAAGTCCTTATTGCGCAAAGATAGAATATGACTCAGAGTTTTTTGACATTGAAAAGCTATTACTTATAGCCAGTAAACTAAGCTGAACAAAATCCCAGGTGCTCTGACCTCTGTGCACTGTTCTTTCTCCTGAAGCATTTATTCACAAGACATGTTTTTCTTGTAAATTTGATATGAAAGCCAGTCACCAAATATTGATATCCTAAGTCAGGTGGTTTTGCTCAGAGAATAGTTTAGTGACATATAGAGGAAAAAAATTACCCAGTAATCAATATACTGCACTGCTGTTCTCTTTCCCACCTTATCTCAATGTACATTCTAGTGAGGCAAGACAGGTAGTGAACAATAAACAGCATGAAGTCATGAAAACCACAGAAGAAAATGGAGTAAAAAAGAAAAGGAAAGGTAGAAATTTAAAGGGATGGAGGGAATATTCAAAATTTTGAAAGAAACAAAAGGAAGTATTTTCTACACAAAAGGTGATTTCTTAGGGACGATTACAAACAATAAATGAGACTGTGTTCTATTAACCTTCCTAGGAAAACTTTACTAGGATACATAGCTAATATCTGTGGTAGGCAAAATAATGCTTCCCATTGCCAGTGATGTCTCAATCCCTACAACTTGTGAATATATTACCTTATGTGGCAAGATGAAATTAAGGTTGCTAATCAGCTGACCTTGAGATGAAGAGATGGCCTGGATTGCCCAGGTAGCCCCTATGCAATCTCAGCACCCTTATAAGTAAAAGAAGGAGAGAAAGGAGTCAGATTTAGAGAAGATACAACGCTGGAAGCAGAGGTCAGGGTGACAGGATCGCTGGCTTTGAAGAAGCAAGAGGACCACAATCCAAGAAACATGGGCAGCGCAAGAATTTAGGAAAGGCAAGGAAACAGATTATCTGTTAGAGCCTCCAGGAAAGAATACAGCTTGCCTACACTAATTTCTGCCCAGGGGGACTCATTAAGGATTTCTGATATCTAAATAGTAAAATAAGATGTTTTCTTAAGCCACTAAATGTATGGTAACTTGTTATAGTGGCAATAGAAAACTGATACAATAGCTTTTGTTTTCTATTGTGTCATTTCTTAACTAGGAAATATTTAAAATGTTTAAAAATAAAAATGAGATACATTTCTATTTCTTCCTTAGAGAAAATTAATACCTACAATTTATTTTACTATATTATTTTTCACACATCAATTTAACATTGCTAAGATAGTATAGTTTTATCTTTTGAAACTTAAAATAATTTTGTCTATATTTTGATTTTTTTTTTTTTTTTTTGACAGAGTCTCACTCTGTTGTCCAGGCTGGAGTGCAGTGGTGCGATCTCAGCTCACTTAAACCTCTGCCTCCTGGATTCAAGCATTCAAGCAATTCTCCTGCCTCAGCCTCTCAAGTAGCTGGGACTAGAGGTGCACACCACTATGTCTGACTAATTTTTGAATTTTTAGTAGTGACTGGGTGTCACTATGTTGGCCAGGCTGGTCTTGAACTCCTGACCTAGTGATTTACCTCCTTGTCCTCCCAAAGTGCAGGGATTACAGGCATGAGCCACCCACCCAGCCTTGATGTTTTTTATAATGTATATAAAGTGGAAAAATCTGACAGTATAATTATCACTTATTATTGTAATTGCTTCCTACCATTTCATTATTTACTTATAGCATAACTATTTCTCTTCTGCTAAACATTTAACCTTTTCTTTTTTATTGCAAATAATGCTACAAATAAATTGAGTTATTTCTAGTATACTAATGCGTCATAATACTCTAGGTCCTGCTCTTTTCAGGCTATCGGTATTTCAGCACTCAGAAAAAAATAACTTTACTGAACTAGGTCAACAAGTAAACCTCTATTTTTTATGATAAAAATAGGATGTCTAGATCAGTGGCCATTTGTTCCCATTCCCTCACATCAGTCCATGAAGAAAGTAAATGTGTTAGTCCCTCTCTTGACATTTAAAGAAAATAGTACATCCTACTGAGAGCTTTACCCTTCCAATTAGCATTTCCCCCAGAGATTTCCTTCCTTCACCAGATTAGTCAGCAGTAGTCTTCTGATGAGAATTTGAAGATATCAGTTTTCTTTTATTTGAACCCACCAAGAAGAAAATACATTTATGTTGCTTTCTTTGGCATAGGTAGCTCACTGTGGGTGATTATAAAGACCTGTTATTATTATTTGATATAATGATTTGGCAAGCTGGGATGATCAAAACGGTCTTGCAAGAAAGTGCATATCTATAAAAGGTGAAAAGAGTTACTTGAGCACACCAGGGCACTATTCTATGCTTGCAAATATGAATCAGCATATTGAAAAATTAAAATACTGTGTGAATAATTTTGACAGATGAAAAGAAGCATATTAACTCTAAAATTAACTTTCCCCATCTACCATTCAGCATGAAGGTGAATAATCATGCTCCTCTGCTCAATTCTAACTATATTTTAGTTGTGGTAAAGTTAATTTTTTAAGCAAATGGCCTTTAACACATGCAGGCTTCTGCTGACACTTACATTTATTTTGAAAGAATGGAATGGGAGAGACGGAGATGCAAGTATTTGTATTTTTAACTTTTTTTATTTTATTTTATTGTTGTTCCTTACATAATAATTTTTATCAAGCAGCTTTTTGACATATCCTTTGTTTTTCTGAGCTTATCTAATCAACAAAGAATGAGTCCTCCAAGCGTATAAAAATAAAATACTCATGGGCATTTAGCAATGAGGGATTAACCCCTGCCCCAAGGTTTGATAATCCCAGTGTTAGTGAACAACTGAGGTTCTAAATATGTCTTGATAAAGAAAGATAACCTGAGGCCAGGCGTGGTGGCTCACGCCTGTAACCCCAGCACTTTGGGAGGCCAAGGCTGGTGGATCACGAGGTCAGGAGATCGAGACCATCCTGGCTAACACGGTGAAACCCCATCTCTAAAAATACAAAAAAAAAATAATTAGCCATGCCTGGTGGCGGGCACCTGTAGTCCCAAGAACTCAGGAGGCTGAGGCAGGAGGAGAATGGCCTGAATCCGGGAGGCAGAGGTTGCAGTGAGAGGAGATCGCGCCACTGCACTCCAGTCTGGGCGACAGAGCAAGACACCGTCTCAAAAAAAAAAAAAAAAAGAGAACCTGAGGTGTATGGTGACTGTAGAAGCTCTTGTTCCAAGATGAGCCTCAACAAACATCACCTACTTTTCACATCCTTTGTGATCTCTCCCTACAATGCAATAGATCTGACCCTGAGGCTCACTTTAACTCATAGACTGGCAGACATAAGAGTGCCAACTTTGGGACTAAGTCTTAAGAAGGTTTGGCAGAAGCTGCTTGTGCACCTTTGGGAGCCCTAAGCTGCCAAATATGAAGTTCAGCTTCTTTATTGCACATGCAAATGGATAGACTGTGTGGAGAAGCCAAGTGAAGAGGAAGAGGTCCTGAGAGTCCATACAAAGAGATGCAGCCTTCACAGCTTCCCAGATGATCCAAACCTTCCAGCCCTTCATTCCTCAGAGCCAGGCAAATGAGTGGAATCATCACGGACATCCCAGTCCCAGTGGCCATCTAATTACAACTACATGAAAGACCCTAGGCAAAAACAGCAGAACTGCCCAACTGAGTCGGATAATAATGCATTCGTGTTTTAAGTCACTAACGTTTGTAGTGGCCTTAGAAACCAATAACCAAAGCAGTGATTCATGAACATGGGAGCAATCACAGGGGTCCTTTGGTTTATTATATGTCTTCTGTCACTTTGTCATTTAAACGGGCCTATCACACAGCACTTTAGAAAACTGTGCTCTTATCAGAGATAAGAAAGCTGAATGTTTATAGACTTTATGACAGGTTTTAAATATACTGAACCTATATTACACTCCAACGATGAAAAACTCAGTGAAAACCATTCACATATGCATAAGGCAGAAATGATCATGTCACATTTTTGCTTAAAACTTTCCAATGTTGGCCGGGTGCGGTGGCTCACGCCTGTAATCCCAGTACTTTAGGAGGTCGTGGCAGGTGGATCATGTGGTCAAGAGATTGAGACCATCCTGGCCAACATGGTGAAACCCTGTCCCAACTAAAAAAACAAAAATTAGCGGGGCATGGTCCGCGCCTGTAGTCCCAGCTACTCGGAGGCTGAGGCAGGAGAATCGCTTGAACCCGGGAGGTGGAAGTTGCAGTGAGCCTAGATCGCGCCACTGCACTCCAGCCTGGCAACAGAGTGAGACTGTCTAAAAAAAAAAAAAACCAAAAGACTTCCCTATGTTTTCTCTTATTATTCAAGGCTAAATCCAAATCTTTACCTTGGCCTGCAAAACTCTAAATGATTTCTGCCTCTGTAATGTGTCTGATTCGATCCCTATTGGTGTCTCTCTCTCACTTTCTCTCCCTCTTTCTCTCTCCTTTTTACTCACCTCTTCCCCCATCCCTATTTTATGGTGCTAGATTCCTTAATGTTCCTGGATTAGTACATACATTCCTTGGAGTGTTTGCTTTTGTTGTTTTCTCTGTCAGTAATAACTGCTTAAATTGCTGAGTATTTAGTAGATGACAGGCACTGAGCTTTAAAATTTTTAATGTAAACTGCAAGTCAACTCATAAGGTATACTGCCCATTTGGAGAAACGGAGACAGAGAACATTAAAACCCTTGCCAAGATAGCAAGAGTCTTAATTATAAAGACTTGTTATTATTATTTGATATAATAGTTTGGCAAGCTGGAATGATCAAAATGGTCTTGCAAGAAAGTGCATATCTATAAAAGGTGAAAAAAGTTGCTTGAGCAAAGCAGGGCACTATTCTATGCTTGAAAATATGAATCAGCCTATTCAAAAAATAAATATTGCATGTTTGAGCATAGTGAATAATTTTGACAGATGAAGCATATTAACTCTAAAATTCGTTCTTAATGAAAGGACCAAGATTTGATTACAAGCTGCCTGGCCTAGAATTCCTATACTTAAGCACCATAGTACAGCTCTCTGAAATACTCTTCTACTAAATACCTTAACAGTTATTTCTCAACTTTCTTCATGCCTTTGCTCTAATGCAATCTCATAAGAAGGGTCACTTTTCTAATTCTATATAAAATTAGAAGCCTTATCATCTCTATCATCTTACATCTTACCCTACTTTATCTTTCTTCATAACACCAATCATGGTTTGCTATGCATATTTATTTGTTCATTGTTCATCTCTCTTTCTCCTAGAAATTAAAAAAGTAGAGAATTTTTGTTTGCAGTTCACTTCCAAGTCCTAGTGCCAAGAAAGGTACCCCCAAAATAATAGACACTAAATAAATATTTGTCAAATGAAAAAAAAAAAGACATAACTTCAATCCACTTTGCAATCTGAATATAGTTTGACCATACCCTGCTTCTCTATTTTTATTCTATCACTACTGCAAATTGTTATTTAAATACTAATTTTCATTTCTATTTTATATTTTCATTCATACTTTATATTTTGTGGCTCAAGTTGGTTATAGACTTTTTAAGTGCAGAATATAACTTATTTTTTAATAATCTATTACTTTATGCATTATGAGCAAACAAATCCATGTCTTAAGTGTGCCTGATTCTCTTTCATGAATTACAGACTCAACAACAAATTCAAGTAACAATGACTTCTAGATCTACATTGCAATGTGTATCTAAATTCTGATTAATAACATTAGCTTGCATCTTACAATTAATTTTCTTATCGTAAAATGGAGATGATGATATTAATGGCTATATGTTTACCTATGAGTAATGATAGGTTACATTATCATGCAGTGACCGTATGTTTTGGAATTCAAAATAAGTTTTGAGGGTGAGCTTTAGAAAAGTTATATATAAAATCCGCAGCAATGATTACAGCCATGTGTAATATAAAACATTTATATTTCTGCATTGAAATCTATGAATACTTACCAACAGTAGAATTTTTTTAAAGCTAGCAAATAGCCTTAGGACAGAATAGCTCACAACTTGTCATGGTTTAGCTGCTACACATTATAATAAAACTATCATTTTTGACAGTTTTTATAAATGAGTCAGAAAGAAAAATGAGACGTAAAATGACCAAGGTTTATAAATTTCCAACTTATGGAAGCCACTATATATAAAAAGTTTATCAACCTCTCTAATATTTAGTAATTGCACATTAAGTTTACACATACTGATTTTAACCAACATTATTAAATTAAAATAATTCATAGTACTAGTATGGAGAATGTTGTGAAGATATAACCAATTTTATATGCTTTTATAAATACAGACAATCCCTGACTTATAATAATTCAACTTAAGGTATTTCAACTTTATGATGGTGCAAAAGCAATATGCATTCAATACAAACTGTACTTTGAGTACCAATATAATTGTTCTGTTTTTCACTTTCAGCAGAATTCGATAAAGTACATGAGATATTTAACACTTTATTATGAAATAGGCTTCCTGTTGGATGATTTTGCCCAAGAGCAAGCCAATGTATGTGTTCTGAGCACCTTAAAGGTAGGCTAGGCTAAGTTTTGATGTTTATAGGTTAGCATATTAAATCTATTGTTGATTTACAATATTTTCAACTTATGATGTGTTTAGTGGGACAGAACCCCATCATAAGTCAAAGAGAATCTGTAGTGCAAATTGATAAAAATGGTTTTGATGGTGGGAGGAGTTTTCTAACCTGACATCTTCTCAGTAAGCCTGCATTCACCAATTTACACACATGTGAAAAGAGTTGTAACGTGACATATTTTGGTAATTTATAAGACAGAATCCTAAGTCCTTGGGTTTCATTGTCCTTATAAGATACTGAAAATAAACTAAATGTCATATATGTCATCATGAAAACACTTCTCTTATAAATCTCTCAGCACTTGGGAATGGTGCAATTAATTATTTTAAAATACAGAGCTGCTGAATGGTATTGCCTATTGGAAGATATTTCAACATTAATGAACAAAAATTTAATAGAATGCCTTAAATTATATAGAAACTAAAAGGCCTAAGAAAGGCTATTGTCCTCTGTTTATTTTATTGTCCACTAGATTATCCCAAGAACATAAAGTGCTTATTAATTCATTTAGTTGAACATTTTTAATTTCTATTGCTCAACCAATTTGAATTATTATACATATTCTTGATACTTTTAATACATATAATACAAAGACTTTGTGAAATTTGCACATTTTGCTGGTTGTTATTAGCTGACCAAAAAGCAAACAAAAATTCACTAGAATTGTTGAAGAATGAAATAAAATAGGAAACATATTACAATGTAAAATGAATAAGAAAGAAGTAAAATTTCAGAATATCTTGAAATGGTGACTTCAATGGAGTAGAGGATGATATTCACTCTTGGCCAAAGCAAATAGTAAATGTATTATTTTGGAGTGATAAAAAGTTGAGTTACAGGCCTAGCACAGTGGCTCATGCCTGTAATCTCAGCACTTTGGGAGGCCGAGGTGGGTGGGTCACCTGAGGTCAGGAGTTCAAGATCAATCTGGCCAACATGGTGAAACCCTGTACAAAAATTAGCTGGGCTTGGTGGTGGGTGCCTGTAATCCTAGCTACAAGGGAGGCTGAGGCAGGAGAATCGTTTGAACCCAGGAGGCTGAGGTTTCAATGACCCAAGATGGAACCACTGCACCCCAGTCTGGGTGACAAGACTCTGTCTCAAAAAAAAAAAAAAAAAAAAAAGTTGAGTTACAGTTTTCAAGTACTATTTAGTGATCATGGCCAAAAAAGCTGCAATGCTTTTGTCTTAAAGGTGATCGTCAACTTTTGGCAAGATTTGTCAAAAAGGAAGATGAGGCTGGTAAAATGGAACTATCAGAAAAATTGATCTTTCAATCAAGTGGTCATGCAAACGTGAGGCTTTAAGTAATTAATTGTCATGATGCCTTATCAGAACTTAGGAAATTGTAATTTCATAGAAAAACATTTTTAAGTTGCCAAGTGCCCTTATTTCTAATAGTGAAGATCCTTCAAAAAATCTCTTGACAATTATAACTCCAATTTATAATTATGAAATTATCCCCACTGTTGAAATAAAAAGGCTCAGACCAAAGTGGATGAAATGCCTCCTGTGGGTTCCTCTTATTACATTAAAGTAGATTTAAAGTACACATGACCAAAGAAGGCCAATAAGAAAAATAATATATGCCCCCTTTAAGATAATGCCATGTGGACTCACTTTAGAATAACTGATAATTGTAAATATATAATGAATACATAAAATGTCTATTAAGCATAAATAAGATAAATAAGGATGAGTCATTAATATGCTTCAAATAAGAACATAATATTAAAATATGCCAGAGAAAATGTAGGCACTGTTAAATCAATTTTAGCCTAAATCTACCTCCTTATATATTTTAAGTTCAGCCTAAAGGTTTCACTGTACATTATGAATTTAACCTAAATGGAATTGTAAACAAACTGTTTACTGAGTTTTGGCCAACCAAAGGTGGATGCTGAAACTGTGTTCAAATAAGGAAAATGCCAAGCTGTAACCAATCCAGCTGTTTCTGTACCTCACTTCTGTTTTCTGTATGTCACTTTCCTTTTTCTGTTCATACATTTTCTTCTACCACATGGCTGCATTGGAGTATCTAAGCCTACTCTGGCTTGGGAGGCTGCCCAATTCTTGAATCATTCTTTGCTCAATCAAATTCTTTTAAATTTAATTTGGCTGGAGTTTTCTTTTAACAGCATATTCAGCCATTTTACTTTTCTGCCTCCATCAAAATTGATTAATGATTGGCCAATATATCAGACAGCTTAAATAAATCAAAAACCAAGATTAACAAAAAATAAGTAATGGTATAATTGGAAAGAGAGTGGGGAAGAAAGACACAAAGAGAAAAAGAGGCAACTTTGGAAATACACTATTATTTATTTATTGCTAGAAAAACTAATTACTTATTGTTCATACACAGGAGTCTTGAGAATGAAGACCCAACTTCCCAATGAGTTATAGAAACTTATATACCATTTTAAGGTTACAGAAGAAATGGAGGCTTAGATTCTGGTAAAATAGGATATGAGAGAAGGAGAAGAGTCTTGGCTCGGAAGGGTGGCCTTGTTATTTAGAAGAAGGCTCCTTCAGGGAGAATAGATGGCAAATTCTGTTTTCAGAATTTTAAAGGTGTCAGATTCTTAATCTCTTCTGGACCTGAGGAAAGGGGCGGAAAGGGAGGGGGCATGGCTGCATTAATGAAGATTTCTACAGAGGCAAATTTTTCTCACTTAAGACAGCTTTGCAAGGCCCATTTTTTCAGGATGGCCAAGTGGTCGTCATTTAAAAATATACTGTTTATATTAAGTATAAATGCAGCTGCATTGGGCAGGACTGGTAAATATTTCTGAAGAACTGATTTAGGAAATTTAACTTGATGTACAAACGTTTTAGTTACTCTTTTGATTTTGAGAAATCACTTGGAATCACAACATATCAATGTCAAATGTTCACTATTTAGCTTAGAACCAGTTACTTAAAGATTTCCCCTATTAAATGTGTGTGACCCTGAATTGGTCTTTTGAACAGTTCTTCAAATTCTTCATTAAGATTACTATTAGCAAGATTATATTTCCAAGGAGCTGTATCTGTTGTTAGGAATTATAAAATGTATTATTACTGAAGCAAATTAAGAAAACTTTTTATGATTTTTAACCTAGCTTGTATATGTTTAAATCTCTTCAAGCAAAAAGAGTCAAATCAAATGAAATCATTAATACTGTCACTCTGCTTTCACAGCAGTTCTGCTGCATTTCTATCGGTCAGGCAGCAAAAACACAGAATAATAAACCTTCATGAAAGAAACTAACGAATTCATTACTTATTTACTCATTTACATATCTGCCATTTTATTTTTCAAAATATTTTTTGAAAACCAAAATTAAAATTCTATGCTCCCCAAAAGACTGAATGTATCCCTCATCTTGGCCAAGGGCATTCCAAAGCAAACCTGAAAAACTAGTTCTGGCCATGATGGGAAGGAGGGCCGGAAATTCTTCACTTCTCTCTTTGGAATTCAGGCACAATTGACCAGCATTCACATTAAAACAGAGATCTTAAGAGTAATAAAGAAGACTCTTTTAAACCATGAGGTACCAAATTCCAACCTGACTCAAATATAGAAATACATGTCAGATAGGAGGCACTGAAGGAAATCGAAATATTTTACCCCAAAATATATTTGATGTATTTTGAAATGGCCCAAAACTGTCTCTTGTGAGCAAAATCTACACTCTGTAGAAATCCTCTTCTCTTTCTAGGTCTTTTCCTGATCCAGGAGAAATTAACTATGGCATCTTTTTAGTTCTGATAGGAGATGTTAACCATCTATTCTCTCCGTAGTCTGCTACCTAAGAGGCTTTTTCTGCATAATAAGAACCTTGGCCTCCACAATTCCTTATCTTAACCCAGGCACTATTTTCTATTGATTCCAGGCCTTTGGCTAATAACATAACTCTTCCAACAAATTGCCAATCAAAAAAAAAAATCTTTGAATCCACCTGTGACCTGGAAGCCCCCACTATGAGTTGTGGTGCATTTCCGGATTGAACCAATGTACACCTTACCTATATCCATTGATGTCTGCCTATAACTTCTGTCCCCCTAAAATGTATAAAATCAAGCTATAACCCAATCACAGTGGGCAAATGTCTCAGGACCTCTGAGGCTATGTCACAGGTATTGGTCACTCATATTTGGCTCAGAATAAGCCTCTTTAAATATTTTACAGTTGAATGCTTTTTGTCAACATTTTTACCTCTTAAAAGTATTAATGAGCAAATTAAATATACTTGATTTGCTCTGGGTTATTCCTTTATTTCAGTTTTATTAATTGTAAACATAATGGACAGATAATTCATTATTTTCTCTCAATGACTTATGTAATCAAACATAAGTTTTATGTAAATTAACGCACAGCATGTGTGCCTCTTAACAGAGCTATAAATTAAACTTTAATTAATAGATTTTTGTAACTCTCCTTGGCTCTATTTTAGTTGATGTTCAGTCATTAGATCAAATTAACTAAAGTCTTTATAGCCCTTAAATGTATTTAATGCATATTCACTTCCATTTTTTCTTTTGCTTCAAAGAGTTTAAGTAATTTGGTTCCTAGGTCATGATGCTGTTAGTTGCAAATTTAGGAATATAGAACTGTCTAATGTTAAGTTCTCACATTTTTTATTTATACTTTTTAAAAATCTCTCTATGATACCACAAATACACACAACACTTACAATTAAAAGTTGATATTACTGCCGTTAATATTTTATCAACCAGCCCAATCACAAAGGTACTTTCCAACTTTCTCTATGTTGCTTAGCTCCTCCCTGTTTCTGTTACCGGCGGCAAATCTGTACAGGTCTGCAGCAACCTCAGTTCCTGTCCTCTCAGAAGAAAGAACTTGACCACGGGGCATCAAGCAGAGTGAGAGACTGAGGCAAGTTTTAGAGCTGGAGGGAAAGCTTTAAGAAAGTTTTAGAGCAGGAACGAAAGTAAAGTACACTTGGAAGAGGGCCAAATAGGTGACTTTAAAGATCAAGGCATGGTTTGACCCTTTAACTTGGAGTTTGATATGTTGGCATGTTTTTGGGGTCTTGTTTTACTTTTCTCCTGATTCTTCCCTTGGAGCGGGCTATCCATGTGTGCAGTGGCCTGCCAGCTCTTGCGGGAAGAGGGGGGCGCATGCGCAGCGCGTTTACTGAAGTTGTGTACACACTCACTTGAGGGGTTCCTCCCTTACCAGTTAAGAGTTCCTGGAGGAAGGCCACAAACCAGTTAAACCCTGACATTTTTGCCTCTTAGTGTGCATGCTCGAGCACACTCACCCAATTCCTGGGATCTTATCGGGAAGACGCTGATCACCAGTTTCAGGTTTTTTCTATTGGGAGACTGCCTTTCCCTGGTGCCGGTGGCAGGACCAATTATTATTTTAGAGAAACAGTGTAACAACTGCCTAACCATCACCTGATGGTAGCCTGACATTCCTGATTGGGTCGGGGGAGCTCTCTTCTGCTCTGTTCATGTCTGACTAGCTGCCACTTGTAATTCTTCAAAGTTCATCTTCTCTCTTACATCTTCACTGCCCATGCTACCCATTTTCTTCTTAATTAGAAGATGGACAGCTCTGCTTATATAACTCAAGTATATTAATTATAACCCCATAGAATCTCATCTTCATCTCCAATATTTTCACTTTTTCTGTTGCATATAGATTCAGCTATCCCTAAAACAAAAACAAACAGAAAACTGCTACTGTGTATACATTCTTGCAAATACCTCTTTATAATTAACATTAAGACCAGTGTTCTTACCTCTGTTTCACAGATCTGGAATATAAGATTCAGGAAATTTTACTTACACAAAGACACAAAGAACTAGAAATTAAAACTTTTGAAATAAGCAGTGGGTCTCCTGGACTGTCTAGTAGAATAAGGATACCTAGGCCGCACTGTGTATTTAACTGAGTTTGGGAACCATATATTTTTAGAGAAATTCATCACGGCTTTATGATTTTCTACAGTAGTAAAAAGCAGCCTGGGTTTATGCTTGGGGAAAAAAAAATGGGAGAACTGAGCTGCATTCAGATTTTACTAAGTGTGTAAATGAGAGATAGTAATAGGAGTTGTTGAAAACCTTTCCAAAGAGTTTTACGAGTGATAACTTGAACCACAACAAAGGGATGAAGGAAGGAAATAAAGACAAGTGGGAAAGAAATATAGGAATACAACAGAGTTCTAGAACAGCATTGGATTTCTTGACAAGTTCAATTAATAGACATAGTAGAAGTACTTAGCATACATTTTGGAACAAAATAAAGCTTTATTGAATGACTAGATAATTTTAGTATTTCAGAAATAGATTATTTTCTTCTTCTAATATGGTCTAGTCTATTATTATGGGTTAGGGCCAGTCATAAATTTTTAAGTTTAAGAAACATAAAGATGAAAAGATTAAGGAACCAAGAGTCAAGATTTTACATAATACTGAATTTGGATAAAATCAGAATTGTTGATTTATTCTGAGATCCTTATTCTATTGCTGTTAAAAATGTTTCAAAATTAAGCAATAATTGATTATTTTTACTCTTCATTTAATTAATATTATTAGAGATACCATATGTCAACCTTTATTATTTTTATCTGATAATAATTTATTTTAATCTTTGTTGGCATTTAGGATCTCTGTCTTCTGGGTGAAAAATCAGGTGGTGATTCTTACTTGGGAACAATGCCAAATAATAACATATATAGCTGACTATCACAATATGGTTAGAGGTTCAAAAATGATATAAAAGGGAAGAGTTCTACATTGACGAGAAGATAGTCACAGCCAATAACATTCATCAAAAATTACCATCAATGGTCATTTCTAATACTTAGCACTTTCATACATGTACAGCAAGAAAGGTTGCCATTTGCTTCCCTTAAAGCTGGGATGTCACGACATTCTACTCTTTATGCGGGTTAGTTGGTCACTTTAACTAGAGAATTTACTCTGCTTCTCATCCCAAAGTATGGTGAAGAAAACATAATTTTCCCTAGACTTCTTGTTTATTTTAATTAAAAAAATTATGGTCTTCTTAGCTCTCAATTTTTTCCCCTGCTTATTTGGGTTGTCAGTTGATGCTACATACACAAAAGTAAATTACAGAATCTACCTGCTGTCAAACCCTTTCTGCTTTTGTCTTTACCTCAAAATTGGTTTATTACCGCTCGCTGGTTTAACAGAAAATATTGGAGCAACTTAGTACATTCTTGGATTTACAATATTTATGTGATTTCATATGATCTTAAGTAACCAAATTCTAGTGCTATAGATACAATGAAATCAATTTAAATCTGATAAAATAGCCAATGTAAGAGATCTCATCATCTAAATCCAGCAATCAGAACTTAATTCATTAGCAATAAGAATTCAAGAAAGGTGTCCAGTGGAGGATTTTGATATAAAGCTTGGCCACTACTTTTCATGCATCCCTATATACACATCTTTCTTATGGTGCCTTGCCATACTGACTACAGATTGAGCCTTCTGATTCTTTTTCCAATAAGTAGACAGTAGCACATTGGATGTAAGCAGAAGCTTGAAAATTTGTGTTACGTCTCTGCTTACTTCCTTGGGCCCTTGCCAACGTCATGATAAAAAGCCGGGGCAAACCTGCTGACATACGAGAGACCATGGGGAACAAAGCAATGTCATTGGAGTTAAGGCCATTAGGCTCATTCGGCTCACCAAATAGTTGCATATTCACAAACGGGCAGAGTCAAGATCAGCACACTCATTTGGCTATTGGTAGATTTGGGAGAAAATGTAAAGGCTCTGTGTTTTTACTTTATAAGTTTGAGAGTAGTTTGTTATACAGCAGTAGCTAACAACTAGAGAATGTATATAGTGAATATTTTAAGACACCCTTAAGGAACTATCATTCTTCCAGATAATATATATCTTCTAAAGTGGAAAGTTGTTATAGTATTGAGGGGAAGATGGACCAAGGATGAATCTCTTAAGTTTGAAGATACAACAACGAAAGAAGGATTTTGCTTTAACAGTTTATATTCTGCTCTAAATACTAATTATAGGATAATATTCAGGAATGTTCATTTCCTGATTGCATGATATCTAGCCAAAAGCCTATAAGTTAACTTCTTTTAAATCTTTCCAGCTACAAAGGGCAGTGGCAAGTTTAAGGATGATGATCAAACCAAAAACTAATGGGTCAACTACTGTACTCATTTCTAAATCTTTCAAGGTAATTTTCAAATTAGAATAGCAATGAAGGCTGTGAGCAGATCAAATCTTTGAAATAAGTTATGCAAATTTTAGTTAAAACATGTGACAGACTAGAAGGTTTTAGAACCCCTCTAATAGGTTTCTAAAACCATATGGATCAAAGACATAAGAATCATTGTCTGGAAATGTCTGTCTCAATAAAAATTCAGATTTCAAAATAAGATATAAAACGAATATTCAGTGAGAGCACATAAAATGTATAAATCCATGTAACGAGAATTGTATATAGTAAGTAGATTCAGGAAATAGAAAGGTAAAATTTTATATGAAAAAAAAAAGCCCATATCAACATGCAGAGGAAATATGGGAGAGAATAGAATAAAAGTTTATCTATTTGATGGTAATGTAGTGTTCAGTCCTTGAAGAAATTTAGATCCAGAGTCCTTGAACTTAATGCACTGCACACTAACACCTGCAGAACTTGAGTCTGATTTCATCTCTGCCACTTATCTTGAACAAATGGAGCATTTTATTTATCCCAATTTCCTTAGCATATAAAAACAGCAATGATTCATAGATGATTTGGGAGTACTAAATAGCAAAGCATGTGGGTAGCATTTCATAATCAGACAGTAAAATTAATACTAAAACTGATTTTTAACTAATTACCTAGCATGCACCTATCAACTTCATGGTCCACATAAGGCAATTCAAAATATTATTACAAATTATATACAAGAATATCTCATCTACCTCTAGACAACTCAAAATAGATAAAAAGGAAAGAAGAAAATGTTAAATGCTGAAATGCCCAGAATATACTAATATATAAATAACTATATATAAATAACTGTGTTGATTTTACTGTGCTTAAATTCAACATGAATTTTAATAGATAATAGATTATAATGGAGGGGGTTATGGTTTTGAAAATTGTAAGAGAAAGTAGCAAATAATTTGCTTTGTATGCGTAATAGTGGATTTGCAAAGATAAATAAAAACTAACACTTCTGAGTATGACGTAATTTTGAAAAAACAGTCGAGTAAGCTTCTGTAAAACTATAGACTTCAGTAAAATAATTACTTACATGACATTCTGAATTTTATTTTAGGATAGATATAATTTTAATAAGTCTTTTTGAATGTACATATTCCAGAGGAAGAACATATTTTGCTTAAACCATTTTATTAAATTTGATGACACAAACTGCTATTAATAGAAAATAATTCAAATAAACTATGACGTAAATTTAAAATCTTGTGAAGCACAAAATTAACAGAGTGTGTTATTGAACCTGTAGTTTTAATGTGAATATTAATCATTCAAATGTGTGAAAATCACTGCTGTTCGCAAGAAGCAAGTCATCAATATAGCCTACATCTATTAGAAACCGTCCTACCACATCACCCAGAGTATAAATGGAAAACTCTTTTCTCATGCTCCTGCATATTTTTACAATCACATCATGATTCCTGATTTATTATTTTAATTTGGATTGTGTTCACCCCATGTCACTTTGATAGAAATCTTTTTGTTTTCTATTCTGTACCTCAGTCGATATTTAGACCCTGGGTTCTAATACAAAGTATAATTGATGCTGGCAAAGTTCATAAAATGATTTTATAAAATGTTTATTTTGAGATCACTTCAAACCTAAAGAAAACTTGCAAAGTTATCACAAAATTTACAACTTTCACCCAGATTAGTTAACTGGTACATTTTTATGTTTTCTTAATCATTTTGTCTCTCTACACTTAGCATGTACTTTGGAACTATGTAAATATTATTCTCCTCATTAATGTTTAATCCACAAATTTTAACACCCATAAATAACGCTTGCATGAATCCATGAATACTATCATGGTTTCAA
This sequence comes from Hylobates moloch, assembly GCF_009828535.3. Classification (NCBI taxonomy): domain Eukaryota; kingdom Metazoa; phylum Chordata; class Mammalia; order Primates; family Hylobatidae; genus Hylobates; species Hylobates moloch. The sequence continues at coordinate 143,127,220 of NW_026652279.1, forward strand.
ATGTGATTTTTAACTTTATTATTTCTAAGCGTTTTAATAGTTAATTGAGCCGGGCGTGGTGGCTCATGCCTGTAATCCCAGCATTTTGAGAGGCTGAAGTGGGAGAATCACTTGAGGTCGAGAGTTCGAGACCAGCCTAACCAACATGGAGAAATTTCGTCTTTACTAAAAATACAAAAGTAGCCAGGCATGGTGGCACATACCTGTGATCCCAGCTACTTGGGAGGCTGAGGCAGGAGAATCTCTTGAACCCGGGAGGCAGAGGTTGCAGTGAGCCAAGATCGCACCATTGCACTACAGCCTGGGCAAAAAAGAGCAAAACTTCATGTCAAAAAAAAAATAGTTCATATTCTTCTGTAATGGGGAGCTGACCTTTCTCTGTTACTTATGCATACATTTACGTATCTATCTGGCTGTCATATATCTATTATTTATTCTTATTTATTATCTGTATGGACTCATGGATTTCTTTTTTATAGAGTGAGTTGTAATCCCAAACTGCCACCTTCTTTTTATGTTCGAGTTTTTCTAGATTTGGCTAGGTGGGGACCCCTTCAATACAGCTCATGTGTTAATTTACATGACCCCGTAATACTATGAACACTCCCTTACTTTCTAGCACAACAGGATGTTGCAGTTGCAGCTTGTGCTTTCTCTGCCTGAGATCAGATGTCCTTCTCTAAGGTACCTTCATTATTTTTATTAGGGAATGGTATTTAAAATCAAAATCAGGGTCTGGGTATATTCATTGCTATTGATGCTACTGGAAGTCTTGTTTCAAAGCCCATTCAGCAAAGAGAGTTACAAAACATACAGTACATGTATGTACATTTGCATATATTAAAAAGATGTATATTGATGTGTATGTATGTGTACTAAAATCGTGAGTTTATACTGAAAATCCCATCTCTAATACAGCCCACAAGCTCTTTATAGCCTTCCTGTATTTCATAGTTGTACCACTCTTCCCTAACATCATTCTGCAATGTATAGAAAGCTTTTATGTAACTGTTACACTGATATCACTGTGAAAAACAACCTTACTAAGTCAAGTCCAAGATTATTATTTCTTTTACATCTTTAGATTTTAAGATATATGCTTTTCTCCTTGAGTTTTCATTCTGCATCAATTCATATTATAATACATGTACACACAAACATATATATATGTAATGTGTATAATTGTTCTCTTTTTTAACAGTTTCATAGCACAACATCGTGTGAATATAAACTGTTTTTTATAGCAATCTTCTATGTATTAGAGTTTAGTTGCTTCCAATCTTTTGCAATTACAAAACAACACTGTAATGAGTCACCTGATATGGATATATTTTTGATTTCTTAGAGAAAGATCTTAAAAATAAATTCCTGCAAGGGGGATTTGAAGTTTTATTCCAGTTTATGTCAAATATTCTAAAGCATTATTTTGAATCATTATGAAAGCAAAATAATTGGACTTTCCACTTTACTGCACATATTCTTTAGTTTCAGGGCAGAGCCTATGACTAAATCTACAAACAGTTATGAAACAAGTAAAATCTAGAAATTGAACCAACTATAATTGTATGAAAAAAATACAAACACATTTCTCAATATGTGGAGAAACAAAACAAAGCACAAAGAGCCTATACTTTATGATTACACACACACATATGTGGACTCTTTTTGATTACGCACACACACGGACTCTGATTACACACACACATATACACATGTGGGTATACACATATACACATATACATACATACATATAGTATATATACACATATATGTGTGTGTAATCATAAAGTATGGACTCTTTGTCCATATGTAAACATTAGCTTTATATATATATATATATATGTCTCTCTATATATGCTATATAGCTCTCTCTATATATGCTATATATAGATTAGCATATATGTCACACAAACAAGTAAATGCCATATATCCATATTTATGTATTTATGTACATATATTTATGTATATATGTCATATATACACATATATGGCATATAAACAAGTAAAGCTAATCTCAGTGTTAAGACATCAGGACACTTACTACTTTTGGAGGCTGATAGTGTCAGAAGAACAGAGAAGGTCAAAGTTGTTGAATAATATTCTATGTCATTACCAGGGTACTTGTGAAGTAACAAATATTGGGAGATATTTGTTAAGCAATTTATCAATTGTTTATTGTTGTGTATAAATTAAGAAATTGTTTAATAAAACATTTAAAAGACAAAGTAAATTTTTTTATTTTTTTTTACATTCCTTCCAAATGTAAGAGAAAATATTTTGAGTTTAAGGATGGTTGTAAATGCAGCGACTTTGGAGATATATGTAAAACTTAAGAAATAATATGCTTTTGTGAGCTTACAAAATTGCGTGTATTATTTATAAATGTGGATAAATTTGGGACTTTTTAAAGATTTCACTATGTAAAAGCTTGCAGTGAAGATAGTTAATGTTAACTACTTTAATGGCAAATACTAAGATCTCAGTAACATAGCTAAACCCAAGTATATTTCTCATTAAAGAAAACTGATTTAGATCTGGTAACTACACAGGACATCTTTATCCTATCTAATAACTGTTATTCCACAGGTTTTACAATTATGGCTCCACCATCTCCACACATGGCCACCATAGGTATCGCAAGGGGAGAGGAGATAAAGGCCAAGCATATTGGTGGTAACAGTCTCAACCTGAAGTGACATACTCACCATTCACTAGCCAGATAAGTCCTTGTGGCTTCAACATAACTGCAAGAGATACTTGTGGAGCCCTAATAAGGGAAAAGGAGTCAGGCTGGCAGGAGCAGAGGAAAGCAAAAAGAAAGAGCAGATAAGCTGTTTTAAGTCTGCCTTTCTTCATGTTCCAGGGCACATAGCCCTCCTGCGCAAATAACTCACAATCTTCCTGCACTCGACTTGCAACAGATCCTCGGCTGATAGAAAATTTCAGGTTAGCTCACTGCAACCTTGGCATTATCAGTACTACACGTAGCCCTCTCCAGCACAAGCACTGTCGTATAAAATCCCCAGCAAGCCTTTTTCTGTTTGCAGTCAGCACCTCTCTTGCTGATCTTCCTATTGCTTTTCTGTAACATATTTTCCTACTTTCTCTATCTAATAAATCTGCCTTTTTTTTTTTTTTTTTTTACCTACAACGGTCTTGGTAAATTCTTTTCACCACCGGTGTTACTGGCCTCAGCTTATTGCCACCCACAGCAATACTGGGAAATGGAAATTAGTACTTAGTGTCTTTACCATAATGTGGCAGTCTAGCCACTAATGTCTTTGCTCCTGTTGTCGCTCACACAATTCCTTTCAAAAGGGGGAAAAAAAAAGAAGCCTGCAATCACTGCATACAGGTAGTTTGCCACACAGCCATAGTAAACAAACAGATAATGTGCAGGTTTGATTGAAAGAATACAAAGGCGGAGTACAGTGGCTCACTCCTGTAATCCCAGCATTTTAGGAAACCCAGGCGGGTGAGTTGAGGAGTTCCAGACCAGCCTTGGCAACGTGGTGAAATCCTGTTTCTACCAAAAATGTAAAAATTAGCCAGTCTCATAACCTGGTCTCAAAATAAATAAATACATTAAAATTTCCAAATAAAAGAAAGAAGACAGAAATATTAGAGAGACTGAAAACATCAGTGAAGCCAAGTAATTCTAGTTTAAAAATTAGCATGTAAACAAATAGTATTTGTACCTGTAATTCTTTTCCCTTTTCTCCTTGATGCTAAATTATCTCCTGTATGTCTCCCTTAATTAAGAAGTCAAATAATACATGTGAGACTTTTTGGTTTTAAGAGCTTTACCACATGCTCTGAACAGCCCAATGAATATAGAAAGCTAAAATGTATTATTTAGTCAATGAGGATATAATCTGTAGTGACTTCACGGTGGTATCGATTTGCACTTTGCCAGTTCATTATTAATCAATAACTATTAGTTCTTAGTATATCTCTTCTTATAGTTCTATTATGTTTCTTAAGAAATGATGCAAAATTAGATAATAAAATAAAGTGCTAGAACATTACACATTCTATAAGTGAGTGATTCATCTGCTAAAATGTCAACAGCCTACAGAAAAGCCAGCAGAAGCAATTTGTATGTCTCTATTATCTCTACCAAGGTGTCCTGAAAGAATTTTATAATTCTCGAGAGGCTATCTCTCTAAAATCTGCATAATTTTTATTATGATACATTTTTATCGTTTAAATCAGTCTAGAAATAAGTCTGGGACTTGGTTTGCTTCTGAAATCTGATGGATTATATATATTGCCAGGTCCAATAGGTCAAACCATTCCTTTCCCATTCTATCAATTCACTCCTTTTTGAACTACTATCACATGAGTTAGAGCTTCTCATTCTTCCCTACGTGTATCTTAACCTCTTTTTGGCTGATTTTTAGCTATCTAAGTTTAATGTCATTAATATTTTTCACCATTGCCTTTTGCTATCTGATTTCTCTAGTTATTTTCTAGAGCTTCTAGTTTGCTTCTCCTTTTTCCTATTCTTCATAATATTTTCTTTTCATTTATCTCAGTAATCTTATTACATATCAATATAGGATACTTTCATATTGTTGTGTATTTCTAGTTCTTAGGGCTCTTAATTGTCTTTTAGACAACCAGCTGACTCTCTCCATTGTTTTTCAATTTTTCATGAGGATTGTATTTTGTTGGTTTCAAAATAATTGTTATTTTCACTTTATCATTCTTGGTGTTATTTGGTTATTATTTAGTGTATAAATTATGAAAGGGGACAGAGTGCATTTTACATAAAGGGAATCAATGCAACTTCTTGTTTGTGCCATCAAATTACTGGGAGAGAGTAATTACTGTGAGAGATTTATTACTTTATTTTATGAAATTATTTTGTACTTAGGTACAATAAAGTCTTCAAAGTTCAAATTAATTTATATGATCCTTATGAAGTTTTCACTCTATTTGTGGCATGCTCTCCTCTCTTGTTTACCAGATAATGCTACAAATATTGAGGCTGCAAGCAACCTTAATCTTATTTAGAATAAAATGCAATTTTTATATTCCCAAAAGCTCAGTGTTCCATATTGACTTTCGTCTATCTATACTTCTTGTTCTGATGTGAGATAAATAACCATAAATGATCCTAACTCTGTGTTCCAGTAGTTGGCTGTGTGGAACCCAATGCAACTGACCTAGGAATTATCACACCAAAATCACAAGGCTGAGGTATTAGTAGAAACTTAGAGAAGGAATTGGAATTTGGAATGTCCCGGAAGCCACTACAACTATCTGCTAAAGCCCTCTAGATGGCAGTAACCAAAAGGGAGTTTTCACCCAAAGGTACTTCCCTTGGTTTCTTCTGCTATGAAAGCTCGCTGCTCACTTCAGATGCTAAATAGGCCATTATCCATTTCATTTGCTTATATGTTCTTTTCAGCTGGTTTCTAATGTGTTTGAGCAAAACTGTTTATTTAAATATTCAAACATGCATCATAGTTTTCTATACACTGTTGGACAAAATGAATGTACTTTTCTAGTATATATGAAATTAAATTGAAGCTTAAAATCTTTCACATTCTGAATCATCACTAGTAAGTCACCTAGTATTCTTTGTGTCATTTTTTTCTGTATATATTTATATATCTACATATTTAGTTATCCATCAGGTAAAAAGATAAAGTATCACGAGAAAATTAGACAATATTGAAATATAAAATGTCAACAACATGAATGTTACTGAAAGATGAATTAATGACTAATAATACAAATATTAATATTAACATGAATAATAATATTAATTCACTTGGCAGACAATGACGATACAATAAGTGATAGAATATTATACAATATATTCATATGAATATAATTTATGAATATTATAATAGTTTTAAAAGATGACCTATTTTTATAATATAATTACTAATTTATTATACTAATCTAGTTTTCCATATACTTGTTACCTATATTAAATAATGAATTAGTGTGTTAACAGGCTAGCACTAGAATGTTCACATTTTTAACTTTTAAAATATTTACAAAAGCCCATTAAGTTTGCTTCAGATGTGAACTTTTGTTTTTCATATTGAATAATTGAATGCCAAATCATGTAAATGTTTCACAATTTTATGGATGTAAGCAACCAATATTCACTTATTCTTAAAAAAGGGAAACTTAGATTTTAAAAATATCTTTCTCTGTAACACCTTTTTGATCATGTTATCTTGTATTTTAATATTTTTCCAGTACTAAAGTTTTAATTATCAGTTTTAAGAAGCTTGGAAACAAGATGTTCAAATCCTTACTTCCTCCAAGAAAGTGTGTTTAAGGTTACATTACTTATAGAAGCTCTACGTGTTTTCTTTTTTTTTTTTTCTCCCTTGGCATTTCAAAATGATTATACATTCCAAATAAAACAGTGTTTTCTTCTGTTACGTTGTGACATTTCAGATTTTAGTAACTTTGCATTTCTAATGGTATAGGTTTACAGTAACTGCTAAAAATATTTTATGACTATTTATTTTCTATTATTTCCTCTCAGATTTTCCTTAAAGTCTATTGAATTTATTCTGTTTTTATGTTAGTATAACTGTAAGTTTTGTAAGGAAAAATATTACATCTTCTCATTTCATGATTATCAGTTTGTAACAATGAGCACAGCATGTAGAGCATCTGAAATAGGTTTAAAATGGTATCCCAAGATCATACTGGCAATCCTTGCTAAGCTATTTGCCCTCCAGGGACATCTACTTTTAGAAAGAGTTACATAAAGACTTGTCTCTTTTTTCCTAAAATACCTTATCATTTACATCTTAACCAATCTTGTGTGTCAAACTAATTATATATAATAGAGAATAAAAATACTTTTTTATTTTTAAATAATTTTAGACTAACAGCTTATGTTTCAGTAATATCTCACTTTGACTCATAACCTATCTTCTTTTGGTCTGTCATTTTTTGTATTATTTATTTGCTCAAGAATGTCCCAGGAAATTTGATTTTCCTGGTCTTCATATCATCAGTTTCAATGTGATATTAATCATATCAGAATAGGTAATGCCAATAATAACATTATTAATAAAATAATCAGTATTATTCATTGATGTCACTACCAAATTAGGCTCTTTAGGTATGTACCACCTATAGAGTCAAAATAAATTATGCAGAGATTAATAAATGGAATAATTCCTGCCTTCAGGGATTTGATATCTCAGAGCAACAAGCAATATCATATAATACAGTGGAGAAATAATATAATGCATTTAATTAAATAATATACATCACGTTAAATTGTACCTTTCTCATTTTTTGAGTTATTTTTCTCTCAGGCTAATTGCATTGCTTTCATTAATCAGTAAGGAAAAAGTATGGAAGGACAATGGCAGCACAGAGATCAGAAAAGCACTGAGAGGCAGAGCAGTGGGTAAGAAAAGCCATGACTGTAATCCCAGGACTTTGGGAAGTTGAGGTGGGCAGGTCACCTGAGGTCAGGAGTTCAAGACCAGCCTGGCCAATATGGTGAAACCCCCTTTCTACTAAAATAAATAAATAAATTTAGCCAGGCATAGGGGTACATGTCTCTAGTCCAGGTTACTCCGGAGGCTGAGACAGGAGAATTGCTTGAACCCAGGAGGTGGAGGTTGCAGTGAGCTGAGATAGTGCCATTGCACTCCAATGCAATAAAGGAATGGAGGGGAGGGGAGGGGAGGGGAGGAAGGAAGGAGGCAAGCAAGCAAGCAAGCAAGAGAGGGAGAAAGAAAGGGAAGGAAGGAAGGAAATAAAGGAAAAGAAAGAAAGAAAGAAAGAAAGAAAGAAAGAAAGAAAATAAAGAAAGAGAGAAAAAGGAAGGAAGGAAGGGAAAGAAAGAGAAAGGAAGAAAGGAAGAAAGAAAGAGAAAGAAAGAGAAAGGAAGGAAGGAAAGAAAAAGAAAGGAAGGAAGGAAAGAAAAAGAAAGAAAAGAAAAGAAAAAAGCAAGGCAAGGCAGAGAATTTGACAATGAAGAGAGACCCTGCTTGTAAACAAAGATAGAGGGAACTATAGTTTAGGCACATCATAAAATATGAAGGAGTTTCAATGCAAAGTTTAGGAAAATAAAAGCATGTCCAAAAATTAACTCAAGATGGATTAAAAACTTAAATTTAAAGCCCCAAACCATAAAAACCCTACAAGAAAACCTAGAAAATACCATTCAGGACATAGGTATGGGCAAAGACTTCATGATAAAAACACCAAAAGCAATTGCAACAAAAGCCAAAATTGACAAATGAGATCTAATTAAATTAAAGAGCTTCTGCACAGCGAAGGCAACTATCATCAGAGTGAACATGCAACCTAGAGAATGGGAGAAAATTTTTGCAATCCACCAATCTGACAAAGGTCTAATATCCAGAATTTACAAGGAACTTAAACATATTTACAAGAAAAAACAAAAAAAGTCAAAAAGTGGGCAAAGGATATGAACAGACACTTCTCAAAAGAAGACATTTATGCGGGCCAAAAAACATAGGCAAAAAAGCGCAACATCACTGATTATCAGAGCAATGCAAATGAAAACCACAATGAAATACCATCTCACACCAGTCAGAATGGTGATTATTAAAAAGTCAGGGAATAATAGATGCTGATGAGGCTGTGGAGAAATAGCAATGCTTTTACACTGTTGGTGGCAATGTAAATTAGTTAACTATTGTGCAAGACAGTATGGTGATTCCTCAAGAATCTAGAACCAGAAAGACAGTTTGACCCAGCAATCCCATTACTGAGTATATAAACAAAGGAATATAAATCTTTCTACTATAAAGACACATGCACACATGTTTATTACCATAATATTTACAATAACGAAGACATGGAATCAACCCCAATGCCCATCAATGATAGACTGGATAAAGAAGATGTGGTACATATAAACCATGGAATACTATGCAGCCATAAAAAGGAATGAGATCATGTCTTTTGCTGGGACATGGATGAAGCTGGAAGCCATCATCCTCAGAAAACTATCACAGGAACAGAAAACCAAACACTGAGTGTTCTCACTCATAAGTGGGAGCTGAACATTAAGAACATGTGGACACAAGAGAGGGGAACAGCACATACCAGGGCCTGGTAGGGGTTGGGGGCTGAGGGAAGGCATAGAGGATGGGTCAGTAGGTGCAGCAAACCACCCTGGAACGTGTATACCTATGTAAATACATGCACGTTCTGCACATGTATCCTGTTTTTGATTTATTTTCAGAGGAAATTTTAACAAAAAAAGAAAAAAGAGAAAAGAATGTTCTTGACTTCTGAACAAGATTTACTCACCGTCTGGAAGACTTGGCTAAGGAGAACAGAAGAGAGTAAATATTCCTCCGCTGTGAGCTCAACCACAAAGCTTCTGTCTGCAGAGGTTAAAAGTTACTACAGTTTCATCCCCAGGCTTTAGGTTATCTGAATTTCTCAGTGGAGACACCAGAATCCAATTCAAACTATAAGTTATTTTTTTTAATTCAAGAGTTTATTAAATTTGCTTGTTTACATATTGCTGTCAGATTTTGGAGAGAAATTCTAATATTATAAGAATTTTTTTTTAGTGAATGGGATTATATGAAAGGAAGTAAGCAGATAGAAATGGGTAGCTAGATGATTTACCAAGGGTGAGATTTACTCTTGGTTTCCCTTTATTTTGTTCTCCAATTATGTGAATAGCAATGGAAAAGAACATATACTATAAGACCCACGTCGCAGAGTTCCATAATGAAGACCAAATGTCAATAAAATTATATAATAACTAAATACATCCTAGAAATTCTTCCTGATTATTAATTAATAAACATATTATTAAGGCCCAGTTTACATTACAAAAGAAACTACACTAAGAACGAAATACTAAAATGTATTTTAAAAGGATCTAGAATATCTTGCTAATTCAGGGAAAGAAAACTGCCTGAAGCAGAAACCTAATCTTAGCAAGATTTATCTTTTAGAACTGCTAAAAATAAGAATGGTGTAGGTGTCTAGGGAACTTACCCGTCATTCTGACATTTAAACTTTTTTAGACTCTCACATTGTTCTTTATTGAACCTAAATGCTGATGATTGTTTGTGCAAAATTCTCTCTTTGGAATTATCCTGAGACTCTAATTTACTACTTGACTTTCAAAATCCATCATTGTACTCAGAGGAACATGGTAATTTTACTATACTTTGGCAGAGTGACCTACTTAGAACTCAAGTTAATAGATAAAGGTAAGATGAGCTTTTGTAGTAGTCACTGTGATCACAGGTGTAAATAAAATAATGTCATAATTTTTGTGGCATTAAATTTAGAAGATACTATTCATTTTTTATTTAAATGAAGATAATCAATTTGTTTATTGTAACCACTGACAATAAAATTAGAGTTAATCAATACATAATTTCTGACTGTATATTCTAATTATAAATCTTGGAGCCAAATGAGAATGAGTCAGACAAGTCATAGTATCTTTGCTCTTAGTAATCTTGTTTTGTTGGCGATTTCTCAGGAATGCTTGGAGATCTGTGCTATATAGTCCAAGCTAAAATACTTAAGTAAGACATTATTTCTTGTTTTCTTTTAATATGATTAGTAATCCCTCTTGTACTTCGGGCAACAGCACAAACAAACCTCTGCTTACCACCCACAAAACAAGCCTAAGCAGATTTTTTTAAAAAGCTATTATTGAACAGAAATTAAAGGTGAGAGCATAGTTTCAATCTATGGCGAAGAATCAATTTAAGAATTGAATAAAATTCTAACTAACATATTTCAATACAAAGTTGATGCTGCTCATATTAATTTAGCATTTTGTTTTCTTGCCAAAAATAAATTTGCAGTAGAAAGTCGAAAGCAATTTAGCATGAACAATGAGACAATTCCTAATACATACTGGGGAAGAATAAAGATAAACACATAAGGATTGCCATGGAGAGATTACCAGGTGAATCTAAGGTATCTGGGCAAGCATTTTACTCACATAAATGCTATCACTTCCAATTTTTTATTGATACATTATTATAACACGTCTTATCATTATATATGATAATATACTGTAAGTATGAACTACAGTTTAGAATTAAAAGTATATAAAATTTAAAAATCATTAATAAATTACAACTTTTAAAATGATATATTTCAGTTTGATTTTAATGTTATCTATAAATGGTTTTTAATGTAAAAATTCAAGGAGGGTATCGTTTATATACTAACATACATTTTGAAATGTAAAGCCAAAAAACAAAATTAGGTGTATTTGTTTTAAATGGAAAAGCTATTTGTAAAGCAGTTTTGCTGCATTTCTGTAGATGAGCAGTTTCAGGTTAGTAGTGCTTGCTGTGCGTGCATCTCAAGCAACTTAAAGCAGAAAGCCATGGAGGCAGTCACAGCAGGAGGTGTAGAAAGGCTAAATTCCCCTGGATGCAGGCTTGTTTTTCTTCATGACAAGCATGACCCTAGGAATCAAAATCTCTTAGCACAAAGAGGGAACAGAGAACAAAATAAAACAGACAAATAGGGAAAAAAAGTATATATATAGTAGATATATATACGTATAAAATCAATGCAGTTATTTTGTAGTATATGTGGAGAAAACCCCCACAAAATATGAGTAAAAAATAGCCTTGAAAGATATTTATTGTTGAAGATGACAAATTTTGTATATCTATTTTACTTCTAACCTATTTGGGGAAAGCCTCTTTTATGTGAAACAACATAGAAAAGTGAGGAAGACTTAAAAAAATTACATTAAAATTAGAACAGAAGACCCAGTTAAACATGGCAGGTCACTGTATGTGCTTTTGTCTGTCTCTTCAATTAAATAACAAAAAATGCCAACAAGGGGTGAAAAATATAGTTACCTGGAGAGAAAAGAAGAAAGAGTAGAAGTCTGAAAAATGGAAAGTGGAAGGCAGAGTGATAACAGAGTTAATAGACCAAAACACCTAGACTCAAAGGCCTACAGCAACAACAAATGGCACCGATAAGAACAGAAACATTTTGTACTTTGAGAGGCTGAGGTGGGCAGATCACTTAAGCTCAAGAATTAGAAACAAACCTGAACAACATAGTGAAACGCCATCTCTAAAGAAATAATAATAATAAATACAAAAATTAGCTGGGCGTGATGGCATGTCCTGTAGTCCCAGCTACATTGGAGGCTGAGGTGCTAGGATCACCTGCGCTAAGGAAGTCAAGGCTGCAGTGAATTGTCACTGCACCACTGCACTCGAGCCTGGGTGAGAGAGAGACCCTGTCAAAAATAAAAAAAAGAAAAAAAATGAAAAAAAGAACAGAACTGTTTTTTTGGCCACAGGATGAAATCTTTAAAAGCAGGCATTGAGTAAGGACTGTGGTGTTATGTATTTATTAAAGTTGACATTTGAATAGAGAAAAGGAGGAGCATAATTAGGCAAAAAAAAAAAAAAAAAAAAGTTGAACCATGATGCAGGCCAAGGAAAGCCTAGGCCAACCCCACAGGAATCTCTGAAACATATATGGCCTCTCACAGTTTTTCACACGATCAGTCAAAATAGATCTTTATTCCATTGCTGAATACCTTGAGGTGTTGCTTTGCCAAGAGTGTGTCCTTGTATAAGGAGGCTTTTGTTTTAAGATAATCCTCCTTGATCTGTAACATTTCAAGTCTCACAAGCAGGGGAACTGAAGCTGTTGCTCTTGTCAATGATGTTTTCATGGCAAATAGCCAGGGAGGTTAGACATATGAAGACTCCAAGGCAGAAGTCTGGTTTGTTTGATGTCTAGTATAAAAGAGACAAGGTCTCCTTTCAGGACAAAGATGGAGCTCCCAATCCCTCATAAAAGATTGGGGTTACTGAAGTTTGAGGTTCCTCAACTACTATGCAGCATTTGCCTGGGTCTACCTCTGCATCACCCCTATAGGAATTGGGGAGCAAGAGAAACCATGCTACTTGTGCCCTGAGTAATCATGTCTTTTGCCTCTGACACAGGAGTCTCTTGTCTTCTTCCACCATCTACGAAGATGAGATGGCCAAAAGTTGTCGTGAAAGTAGGGTAAAATCTTGAACCCATCACAGTTCTTGACACTTTGTAGTGATGAGGATGGGATGCTAACAGAGGTATGGTTTCCAAAGAAAAGCACAAGGGCTCCCCACAGGCCAGTTAGGGCATTTAAGAAAATTCACTGGGATCTGATAGCAAATGCTTTACATGTAGTGGGTGATGGGGAAGAGTAAGGGCTCCCACTGATGAGGGACTATCTGTTAATGAATGTTTAGAGGCTGTGTCAATAGGGATAATTGAAATAAATTCCTTGAACATAGTTTGGTTTTTGTACATTGCCCTTTGGGTGGGGGGAAGATGGAATGTTATCAGGGGGCAGCAAGCCCACACAAAAGGCAATGTGTCTGCTGCTGCTAAGTGAAGAGATACCCAAAGTAGACACAGAATTTTAGGTGCATCAAGTTGAAAATCTATTGTGGGGAACTGTGAGCATCTGTCATAAAGTTTTTGAAAATAGAAGTAAATGTGCTTTGTTTAGTGTTGTAGAATTGCTGTCTCTCTCCATGCCCTGTGATCCCTCTCTTGCCCTGTATCCTGATCACACTTGCCTTAAGAAAAAAAAATCAATATGATATTGGCTGTGGGTTTGCATTAATTGCTCTTATTATTTTGAGATATGTTCCATCGATACCTAATTTATTGAGAATTTTTAACATGAAGCAATGTTGAATTTTATAAAAGGCCTTTTCTGCATCTATTGAGATAATCATGTGGTTTTGTGTTTGGTTCTGTTTATTTGATGGATTACGTTTGTTGATTTGCATTTGTTGAACCAGTCTTGCAACCCAGGGATGAAGCCAACTTAATTGTGGTGGGTAAGTTTTTCGATGTGCTGCTGGATTCGGTTTCCCAGTATTTTTTTAAGGATTTTCACATCGATGTTCATCAGGGATATTGGCCTGAAGTTTTCTTTTTTTTGTTGTGTCTCTTCCCAGTTTTGGTATATCAGTATGATGCTGGCTTCATAAAATGAGTTAAGGAGGAGTCCCTCCTTTTCAGTTGTTTGGAATAGTTTCAGAAGGAGTGGTTCCAGCTCCTCTTTGTATTTCTGGTAGAATTCAGCTGTGAATCTGAATTCACAGGGCCTACTGGGGGGTAGGGTTAGGGGAGGGAACTTAGAAGACGGGTCAATAGGTGCAGCAAATCACCATGGCACATGTATACTTATGTAACAAACCTGCATATATATCCCATTTTTAATTTTTTTAGAAGAAATGAAGAAAAAAGAAAAATAAAATAAAATTAGTATACAAGGCAAAAAAAAGAAAAAATAATAACTAGGGGTGAAGATGAGGTCTCCCAGTTCCAGTGAAGGTTGAACACCATTGTGCTTGGCTGGGTATGCTGGCGAACCGGGGTTAGGAGGCTACAAAATTTTATGGCCCTATTATAGGCATCAAAGTCACCATCCAATCCCATCCTGTGGGCAGAGGTTTAATGATGGATTGTGGCCAGGGTTGGCAGCTGGTGAGGTAATATAGTGTGACTTTGTAGGTGAGGCCCCACAGGCTAATTAAATATACTGATTTTGTTGGTTTTATATGTGAATATATAATAGGAATTGATGTGGTATAAGTTTGTACATCCCTATACCAAAACTTCCAGGGGGAAACATTATTGCAGAGGAAGAGCTGCAGTTAAAGACATGCTAGTGGGTCAAACTTCCCATTCATTTTCTGCTGGTATGCAGGTAATACTGTAACATGAATGCCTCTACCCACTGTCCAACGTTCTCACTTTATAGTGTTCTGTATTTGGCAAGTCAGAATCCTCAGTGCCCATTGTCCTGATTAGTATTATCACAACTCCTTCAGCAGGGTTGGCTGATAAATCCTGATAAAATTGGGAGGCTTGCTTCTGCTTGCAAAGCAAAGTTCCTTGGGACTATATGAGCAGAGTCACAACTCACTGCTTACAGCAATCAAGTAGAAACTGCTATCTCTCTGACCTTCACTGGAAAAAGGCCACACAATATTATTGGGTTCATTGGATATTGGAGAGAGCACACATCTCTGTGGCTGATGGTTCTGTTGATGTTGATTAGAGCTCCCGAGAAGGAGAGGCAGCCAACTTCCAGAGGTGCCCTTTGAGATTTTGGACTCCTTGCCTCCCTGACATGGCTCTCAGGTTCATTACTATTATTATTATTTTTTTGAGACGCATCTATTAGGTTTTCATAGGCTCTGGTCAAGATTAAATGGAGACATTAAGAATTTCAGGTTTTATATTCACATTTAATTTTTTGTCAACTCAGATTTTATGACTAACAGGGTAGGAAAAGCCTAAAAAGCTTTGCTTGTTAAATGCAAATGATAGATTTAGGAACACATCAAAAAGGGCACTAGCTTTAAATAAAAAAGTGACAGATACTCCTTTAAAAAACTTCATCTCCCAGTCTGCTCCAGATGAAAAGTTCCTGGCTTAATGGGGCACTCAAGTCATAAAATCCCTGAAATTCCTGGGCCTGATTCACTGATGTCTCAGCTAAACATAAACCTGGTGGTGCCCAACTAGGCTACCGTAGCTATTCAAACTCGGCCCAGTACTACAGAACCAAAAATTAAAATGATTATTTCAGTCACTGAACAGACTAGCCAGTACTCCTCTTGATGTTGGTCAGTACTTTTAAAAGTGTTTTCCATCTTTACTGAGGTAAAATTGATAAAATTGGCATACATTTAAGATGTTTAACTTGATGTTTTGATGTACACATATAATAATATGTACCAAATAATTTACATATCCATCACCTCACATAGTTAACATTTTTGTGTGTGGTGAGGACACTCAAGGTCTACCCTCTTATCAAACTTCAAGTATACAATATAGTATTGCTAACTATAGTCACATTGCTGTAAATTAGATTTCTAGGACTTACTCACCTTACATAATGGAAATTTTATACCCCTTGATCAACATTTTCCCATTTCTCCCTCCCTACAGCCCGTGGCAACCACCATTCTAGTCTTTACTTTTATGAGTTCAACTTGTTTACATTTCATATATAGGTGAGAACATGTAGTGTTTGCATTTATGTGCCTGGTGGCTTATTTCAATTAACATACTATACTACAGGTTCATCTATATTATCTCAAATGGCAACATTTCCTTTTATTTTTTGACAGTTGGGCTCTCACTGTGTCACCCAGGCTAGAGTGGAGAAGTGCAATCATAGCTCATTGTAGCCTCCTCTAACTCCTGGGTTCACGTGATCCTTCTGCCTCCACCTCCTGATTAGCTGGTACTACAGTTGCATGCCACCACACCAAGCTGCCTTCTTTTTTAAGGTTGAATAATATTCAATATAAATATATATCTCATATCCTATTTGTTCATCTGTAAACATTTATGTTGTGTCCATATCTTGGCTATTGTGAATAATACTGCAATGAACAAGGAAACACACATATCTCTTCAAGATACTGATTTTATTTTCTTTTGCCCTGTACTCAGAAATGAGACAGTTGAATCACAGGTGGTTCTATTTTTAATTTCTTGAGGAAATTCCATACTGTTTTATATAGGGCTGTACCAATTTACATTTCTACAAAACAGTGTACAAGAGCCTGCTTTCCCCGAACTACTGCCACCACTGATTTTATTTTGTCAGGTCAACTGTAGGCAGGCCTGTCCCCAGGAAGCACAGATGGATGTGGCTCCTCCCAGATGCCTGGAAGATTGAGACTTTGATTGGGGAGGGCTAAAGCAGAGAAGACAGAGGAATAGGGTTGCTTCCCAGTCTGCAGCCAGGATGTTGATCAGGGATGCGGACCTGTCTTATCAAAGTGATTTTCTTCTGTCTTGGGATCCACTGGGGGTGCAGCAACCATTTATCTGAATCATTGAACTCCCACAAAGGAATCCTTCTACATAAATGGTTGCCAAGTTTGTGTTTCTGTGGGTGCACAAGGGCTGGGCACATCCTGCTCCTCATCTTGCTGATATCACTTCTCTTAAGAACTGCTGTTCTTAAGAAACAGCAGATATTAAGTTTTCTAATATTTTTTTCTTGGTCAAATGAAAAGGAGAAAACATAAAATAATAACTGAGTGAACATCATTTATCTCAAGAAATAGTTCAATGATTTCCTCTTCATGTTTTATCAAGGATCACAATATATTTGCATTAATTTTAATCCAATCACATGCATATATGAGCAAATCTTATATTACTTATTAATAAAATACAAGTGCTTTTTAAAGATTGTACTAGAGCATGAGATCAGGAACAGAAAATATATCAGCATATACCTAAACTGCATTGTTTGACAGGGTTATGTTTTTTAGTAATTCTGAAAAGTACATTTTTTTCTGATATAAAATGGCATTATTTTATTGCAGAGAAAGAGGGTTTATTTTGAGAATGAGAAACCATGAAATTCTACTATAAAGATGTATGATTTACTGTCTATTGCTTTCATAACATTCTTTATATAACAATGGTGTCGATGTTTGCTGTAGGGTACTTTAGAAGATCAGATAAACTCAATAGCAGTAAAAATATTTCACATTCAAAACAAATGACAAGAATAAGAATTATTTGACTGTATTTCTGAGATTAAATTTGTTGCTGATGAATCAATTATTTTTCTTTCTTTTTGTTTAAACAACTATCATAATAGGCTTTTATACTATATTTTGGAATGTTTAAGTATTTGTCTTTAATTATTATCATTAATTTTAGGGTACCTTTGATAATGTGATTGTGAATAGGTTCTTGTAACAGAACAAAATTACTCTTATGATATAATCTTTAAGAAATATAAAATGAAAATTCAAAATTATATTAAAAGTTTTAAAAAGACAAGAGGTGAAGGGTATTAAAAACTTTTTGTTTTTTGTGGTAAGAACATTTGACATGAGCTCTACTCAATTAACAATTATGAAAAATTGATATTGTTAACTTATAAACACAATACCATAAGTACTGAACAGCTAAGTACTGAAAGGATAAAATGTATCTAAATACAAAGGTGCATTGACCACCTATTAATTACCACACCCTTAAGTAAGCCATAAAACAGTGTTACAGAGAAAAACACACTCTACCTACCAATACAATCTTACGATTTGGTGATGCCTTAATCTTTGTATACCTATTTAGGTGAAATATGAGTAAAATTAATAATCTATTTTGTATGGTAGGGTGTGATGGGGATTAATGGGAAGAATAATTATAAATGGCTGGAGACAAGTAAAACAGAGTAATACTGTAAAAGCATCTATATAAAGAAAAAATATTTAATCAAAAGAAGTAGCATCAGAAGATAAATTAGAAGAAAGCCAAGGGCAGGTATAATAGGGATGGTATTGTTAGAAAGGCACATGAAGTGTAAATGTACTGGTAAAATAATATACAACTTCAGAAACTTAATTTGGTCTACCTCAAATAACCATTAACTAGGCTCATCTGCTGTTCAAACCGTTGCTTCTAAATTTTTCGAGAAGGGGATAAAGTTTTCACTTTTAAAATTTAAATGTACATGAATATTTTAAAAAATTTACCTGTAAATTTTCATATTAATCAAAGAAAACTTCCAAAGGTATATTTATATTACATATTATTAAAAGTTTACAAATTACAATTATTACTCTGCCTTTTATGTGTTACAGTTTTCTTATTTTCCTTGTATTTTTGTAATTGAATGAAGAAACAGAGTGTAAGTTTTGAGGGTAACTGTGATGAATATCAAGAAAAACTATATTTAAATGTGCATTCAATTGAAAAGATAGTGATAAAGAAATGACTATTATTAAAATTGATAAAAATATAATAGTAAAATTCAAGGAAACAACTATTTAGAATATTTGTCTCAAAAATAAATTGAAAAATAAATCTATAGATTGCCTTGGGTAAAGTGGACATTTTAACAATATCATTTTTTCCATCCATGAATACCACATATTAATCCATTTACTTATGTCTTCAATTTCTTTCATCAATGTTTTATGGTTTTCAGATCTTCCCTCCTTGGTTTAATGTATTCCTAAGTATTTTTTTAGCTTTGTAAATGAGATTGTTTTATTGATTTACTTTTAAATGGTTTGTTTTTAGTGTATAGAAACACTGTTAATTTTGTATTTTGACTTTGTGTCCTACAACCTTACTGAAGTTTTCAATTAGTTCTAAGACTTCAATAATAACCATAAGTAAATGAAACTGGAAGTTTACAATTTTTAATTAAAAAAGGTAAGACAAGTGCTTTATAGAAATAATCATACATTCTAAAAACAGATACCTAAAATTTTCATAAACTTTCCTACAAAATAGGTGGGGAAAATAATTTGAGAAAAGAGTATAAACTGTCAATGACACTACAAACATATATGGGAATATTTGAACTAAATTTTAGAAAACTATATCAAGAAATGTTCTTAAAAGAAACATGTGGATCAGTTTGTTTTCCTAGAAATGAAAAGTTGTTTTAATTTTAGAAAATTAAATAAGAGTAACTTTCTATTAAATAATTATTAGTACAAATCTATTTTTTATAGTCACAATATTTTCTGTTTTCTTGAAATGTTTCTATTTATATTATTGATATATCTCTAACATTCCTATGTAGATTGTGATAATTACACCACGAAGATATTAGGTGTTCTTCAAGGTTATTTAGATACATACATAGGGAAAATAGTACTGATATTTTCTGTCATTAAAATGGATATTTTAAATTAGTCAACTTTTGTGTGAAAGCTATTGCATTTTGTTATATATAAAGTGGTAACCAACCAAAGAAGGATATAAAATGAATAATTGTTTTTTACAAATGGAAGGACATTCCATGCTCATGGGTTGGAAGAATCAATATCGTGAAAATGGCCATACTGCCCAAGGTAATTTATAGATTCAATGCCATCCCCATCAAGCTACCAATGACTTTCTTCACAGAATTGGAAAAAAACTACTTTAAAGTTCATATGGAACCAAAAAAGAGCCCGCATCGCCAAGTCAATCCTAAGCTAAAAGAACAAAGTTGGAGGCATCACGCTACCTGACTTCAAACTATACTACAAGGCTACAGTAACCAAAACAGCATGGTACTGGTACCAAAACAGAGACATAGATCAATGGAACAGAACAGAGCCCTCAAAAATAAGGCCACATATCTACAACTATCTGATCTTTGACAAACCTGACAAAAACAAGAAATGGGGAAAGGATTCCCTGTTGAATAAATGGTGCTGGGAAAACTGGCTAGCCATATGTAGAAAGCTGAAACTGGATCCCTTCCTTACACCTTATACAAAAATTAATTCAAGATGGATTAAAGACTTACATGTTATACCTAAAACCATAAAAACCCTAGAAGAAAACCTAGGCAATATCATTCAGGACATAGGCATGGGCAAGGACTTCATGTCTGAAACACCAAAAGCAATGGCAACAAAAGCCAAAATTGACAAATGGGATCTAATTAAACTAAAGAGCTTCTGCACAGCAAAAGAAACTACCATCAGAGTGAACAGGCAACCTACAAAATGGGAGAAAATTTTTGCAACCTACTCATCTGACAAAGGACTAATATCCAGAATCTACAATGAACTCAAACAAATTTACAAGAAAAAAACAACCCCATCAAAAAGTGGGCAAAGGACATGAACAGACACTTCTCAAAAGAAGACATTTATGCAGCCAAAAAACACATGAAAAAATGCTCATCATCACTGGCCATCAGAGAAATGCAAATCAAAACCATAATGAGATACCATCTCACACCGGTTAGAATGGCCATCATTAAAAAGTCAGGAAACAACAGGTGCTGGAGAGGATGTGGAGAAATAGGAACACTTTTACACTGTTGGTGGGACTGTAAACTAGTTCAACCATTGTGGAAGTCAGTGTGGCGATTCCTCAGGGATCTAGATCTAGAAATACCATTTGACCCAGCCATCCCATTACTGGGTATATACCCAATGGACTATAAATCATGCTGCTATAAAGACACATGCACACGTATGTTTATTGTGGCACTATTCACAATAGCAAAGACTTGGAACCAACCCAAATGTCCAACAACGATAGACTGGATTAAGAAAATGTGGCACATATACACCATGGAATACTATGCAGCCATAAAAAATGATGAGTTCGTGTCCTTTGTAGGGACATGGATGAAACTGGAAACCATCATTCTCAGTAAACTATCGCAAGGACAAAAAACCAAACACCGCATGTTCTCACTCATAGGTGGGAATTGAACAATGAGAACTCATGGACACAGGAAGGGGAACATCACACTCCGGGGACTGTTGTGGGGTGGGGGGAGGGGGGAGGGACACCATTAGGAGATATATCTAATGCTAAATGACGAGTTAATGGGAGCAGCAAACCAACATGGCACATGGATACATATGTAACAAACCTGCACATTGTGCACATGTACCCTAAAACCTAAAGTATAATAAAAAAAAGTGAATATTTTTTTAAAATATTAAATAGTATATATAAATTTTTATCAATGAGATGTTCAGAGGATAGTTTGTCGCATGTCAGAAACAAGCTAATATGGAACCAACTCATGGTATCCTTAGAAATTGAGTGTAAATGTAAAGATAACATGATTATATATCTTCTGTTGTTTTATGAATTTAATTGTGTTAAAATATGCATAATATAAACTTTGCAACCAATTGGCAGAACTTCTTTATGTGGCAAAAATGAAACTCTATAGTAATTAAACATTTTATTTCTTCTTCTTCTCAGCTCCTGATAACCATTATTCAGACTACTATTGCTGTAAAGTTTGACTACTCTACATACCATATAAGTGGAATGACAAGGTTCGCTTTTTTGTGCCTGGCTTTTTTAAACTAAGATAATATATTCAAGATTCATTTATGTTACAGTATGTTTAGAAACTTCTTTCCTTTTAAAGGCTGAATAATATTTTATTTTTATGTATATACCATATTTTACTTATCCATTCTTCCTGTAGTGAACTTATGGGTTGCTTCCATCTTTTGCTTATTGGGAATAATGCTTTTAAGAACATGGGCATACAAATATCTAATAGAGACCTTGCTTTCAAATCTTTTTGATATGTCTGGGAGTAAAATGCTGGATAATATGGTAATTCTATTTTTAAAATTTTTCTGAGGAGCTACTGCACTATTTTCCATAGTGCTGCACCATTTACATTCTCACCAGTGGCGCAGAAGGTTTCTAATTTCGCCATAGCCTTGTCAACGCTTGTTATTTTCTGTTCTTTATTTGTTTCTTTGTGTTTTTTTGATAGTAGTCGTTCTAATAGGTGTGAGGAGATAACTCACCCTGGCTCTTACTTGTATTCCCCTACTGATAATGATATTGATCATCTTCTCACCTGTTTCTTGGCCATTTATATGTCTTTTTTGAAGAAATGTCTATTTGAGACTTTTGCCTATTTTTGAATTTGGTTGTTTTTCGTTATTTATTTGTAGGCATTCTTTATGTATACTGGATATTAAATCCCTATCAAATATATGATGTGCAAATGTTTTCTTTCATTCTATATATTGCCTTTTCACGCTCTTGATTATTTCCTTTGATGCACAAAAGTTTTTAATTTTGATGCAGTCCAGTTTATCTATTTTACATTGTTGCCTGTGCCATCACATGCAAGAAATAATTGCCAAATTCAATGTCATAAACTTTTCTTCTGTGTTTTCTTTTAATAGTTTAATAAGTTTCATTGCCACATTTAGGTCTTTGATCCATTTTGAGTTAATTTTTGTATATGGTATAAGGTAATGGTGCAACTTCATTATTTTGCATGTGGATATCCGGTTCTTTTTTAACAGGATTTGTTGAAAAGTCTTTCCTTGGAATGAACTTGACACCTTTGTCAAAAATCGTTTGATGGTCCCCCCTTTTTAAGTTTCTGCCTCAGTATTTTCTTCTTATTAATATTGTTATACATGGAATCATTTTCTTAATTTTTTGGATTATTATGTCTGTTAAGGTTTTATATTTCATGATTCTTTCTTTATAGATTGTGTAGTTCTAAGAAATTTATCTACTTTAGGTTATCAAATTTATTGGTACATAATAGTATATAGTATTATTCTCCTATAATTGTTTTAATTTCTGTAAAATTGGCTGTAAAGTTCCCTCTTTCTGATATCAGTTATTTGATTCTTCTCTCTTTTTCTCTTGGTTAATCTAGCTAAAAGTTTATCAATTTAGTTGATTTTTTCATAGAGCAAACTCTTGGTTTCATAGATAGGTTCCATCTGTCTCATAGTCTTAGATTCATTCTCCACCATTCTCTTCCATATAAAATGGAATAATATATCCCAGCCTGCTTTACCCTCTGATTTCCTAATTGTTTAATGCAGTAGAACACATTTACAATATATGCAGAAAGAAGAATGTGAAAAGTGTCCTTAGTGTCCTTATCTGTGGTTGTATCTCTCCTTTTGCTCCAGATTTCTCCAAAGAAACCTTTTATTCTCATTCTTTCAAACACTTTAATTTGCTTATTATCTATATCACTGCATTTGGTTATATATTAATCCAAATTCCAAGGATAATGCACTAATATCTGTCTATACATGTTGATACAGATATTATTAATCTTTAAGATATATTTTCTGCCTGTTTATAAAGAAAACTTATCATGAATGGATGAAGAAATACTAACGCATACAAATCAATGTGTTACTGACAGCATTTTTTCACTAAGAATATCCCTTTATCACTTTTACTCTGTTATTTTAATAAAAGGGGTAAATATATTTGAAATCCTTTTGATATTGCCTTTTTGTCTTTATCATTAAAGATCTGTAAACTTTTTATATGTCAGAGTATGTTCTTTTTGTTTTCTTCATTTCGTTTTTGATTGATTTACCTATTTTTGGGTATTCTTGGAATTTAGTATGTTTACATAATTTTATAATCAACTTGGTATTTACCACTCACATACGCATTTATTCACATACACATAAACAAATGAAAACACATCTACAAATTCTACTGGAAATTTGATTGAAATTGAACTGAATAATAGATCAATTTCATGATTAACTCTTCCCATTCATAGACATATTACTTCACAGTATTTAAATTACCTTGTTTTATCTTAACAGAAAAAATAAGTTTCAATCTCAACCTGATGTCACACACAAAAATAAAACTAAGTAAATTGCAGATATCAATGTGAAAATCAAAGTATAGAATGTTTTAAACATATAGTATAATAACTTTTTAACTTGAGCTTGGGCAGAAATGTCTTAAGTAGGCCTGGATTTTATTAAAATTAAGACTTTTATTCATAATAACACATCAGTAAGAGTACTAGCATACTTTTGAAACTTAATATGGTTTTACACATCTGGCTAAAAAAGGCAGAACTACCAGTTTATCCCAGCCGATTGTCCACCCTCAACACCATGAATTAAATAATGATTGATATTTTAGGTTTTGAAATGGTATGTTATGTAGCAAACACTAACTTTAAAACCAAATAGAACTAAATGTCTAAGTGATATATTGAATTGCTGAGGAAAAAATCATATGCCCAAATGAGTTATGAGCTGGTAGATGATTTCAGCAACCACAAGCACATAGTGTATTTCTACCCCCATGTACCCAAAAGAATGTGTATTTACAATTAATATGCATGGAAATAAAGGGATATCATTGGGTAATTTTTTGTGTACATGATATTGTGGGAGAAAATGGGGGAATGGTACAGAAACTTAAATAAACTACTTCTTTATTTTTTTCCATTTTGTATGATTTTATAGTGCCAGGACCTGTGTTTCATTTATGAGGTCCAGAAGAAAAATTAATGTTTAAATAGGACACCATGACAACACCTCAAATATTATCGTCCAAATTCCTTACAGAAAGTTCAGGTGGGTTATTCCTTCCCCGCTGGCTAGGCTGGGAAGAACAGTTTCTGCCTATCTCCTGCAAAGTGAATGAGACAATCTTATGAACTTGTGTATATTCAGCCTTCCTCTGTGTGACTAGGGATGGATGATGGGGAAGAATTGCCCATTTTCATTTTGCTGACAGATTCATGAGTCATGCAAACAATCTCTTTAGTTCCTTATCATTCCTCAATTTAGTAAGCAGATGTTTCTATTGCTTTGTTTAATTTTTAATCACTCCATTATTTTCTGTATGATGATGTGTATGATAAGTCCATTGTCTATGATGATTCTTAGCTCATTATTTTACCACTTGCAGTTAAATGATTCCTTGATCAAATTACATATAAGCACAAAGTCTAAATTAAAATAATATTTCTTCTCTAGACCTCTAATAGGGTTAAAGTTTTTGCTTCTGTAAGCCAATATACTAATCTAAATTCAAATGAGCCCAGGGCCTTGTGTAACAGCCCAAGATCCTTTGCTTTTAGACTTTAATGGTCTTATTAGTAAACAGAATGGTTGTTAGTAACATTGTGAGCCTCCGACAGAAATTGTGAAATACATTTTATTTTTCTACCCATGAGTGCATTTATTGAATGCCTACATAGTCATTAGTCTTGTGTGCCTGTGGGACAACTTCCAAATAGTTCAGGAAGTTATTCATTTGTAGTTACCCATCCACTTCCTGAGTTTAACAGTACATTTAATGGCCATAGACATGACTTATTTGATGCTCTCTCTCCAATTCCCTAAAGTTACATATCACATTTTATCTTTTAGTTATCTAAGCCACATTTTCCAGAATATATAGTTAATTTAGTGATTACTGTACAAGAATCATTAAAAACTCATACCATTATGTTACTTTCTAGTTCCTCTCATAAGTCAAGACACTGTAATTTTAATTATGCTCATTGTGCGAATGTATCTTTTCCTCAAGAGCAACCATCACCTAGATGCAAAGCATTGTTCTTTGGACTGAACATCAGTTATCTTTGATCTACCATTGATAAACTATGCTATTTGATATCTTCCAAGAACTGGTCATGGAAAGGAGCCCTTTGGCTATGGAGTTAAGTAAATTCTTACAGGAATCTAACATAGACCTAGCCAAAAGCCAGGGCAGCCACCAATTCATATACTTCCTGATGCTCCAGTAGTCATCTAAGTCATAAATTCTTGAATATATAATTTCTACTAAATGAGAGAAATCTTTACATCTTCTTCTGCGTGGGACCAGAATTTGTCATAAACTAATATATAAGGCTTATTTCAACTCTTAATACAGTGTAATATTCTTCTGTAATAGAAGTTTAAATGCAAACTCAACAAGAAGTCAATAAATTCCTTTCAAACTGTGTGTTCCTTGAAGCTGTGTCAAAATCCCAGCAGTGGACTGAGGGTGACAGTTATAGGCTTTTCCGAGAGATTTCTTATAATTAGCTCTGGTTGATTTATTAGTTGAAATTTTCTTATTGCCACTTCCCCTCTATGTATCTTATAATGTTTTAAATTAACAACTTGAATTGTTACAGGTAATAATAAAGGTTCTCATTCTGCATGCCATATTAAACAAGATGAAGAGTAGATTTGCACTACATCCCTTTTCCAAATAGTTTGGATATGAGAAGACTGCCTTATTCAGACATCCTATGAATTTCAATAATATATTTTGATGAGGGTGAGCAAGAATTGTACATAACTTTCCTTCATAAATTCTCCTATGAGACACATTTTCAGTTGTAAATTATCTCCATTACACTGCCATTAGCATAATTTAATGCATTTATATTATCTTCTAATATTTATTAAATATAGGAGTATTGTTTCTTTAGTATATTCTACTTGGAATTATTTGGGCTTCCTGATTTGTGTTTTTCAACAGTTCTTAAAATATACTTACCCTATTATATTTTTGAATACCACCTCGTCACACTTCTCTCCCTTTACTCCTTCCAAATATCTGATTAGAAATTTAAATCCTCTTTCTCTAATCTCTGCGATTTCTACTCTCTTTTTAATAGTTTCTTTTTCACATTTTGCATCATTATGTTTGATTTCTTGTTTTATTGTCCGGTTTACTAATTTTATTTCCATTTGCAGTGAATCTCCAGTATATCTCATATACTTAGTGACTAATTCTCTTTCTTATGTTTTTTATGTCTGTAAATATATTTGATATTGTGAAATGTTTGCCTTTTTTTTATAGTGTGCTAGTAGTATCATATTTCTGATGTTCTCTTTTATTTTTGAACATATTGTATATTTGTGTTTTATATGCAGTATCAAAAATCATTTCATCATCTGTAGTATTTTGCAGGTCGATTATGCTCTAAGTGTTCTGATTTTTGAACATAGCGCTTTTAAGTTTTTTTAATTTTAAAAAATTACATAATGTGTTATTTGGTACTGCCTGACAAAAGCCTGGGAATATATTATATATCAAAAAATTACTTGCGTTTATCGTTGCAAATTACAGGTAGTAAATATAAATTGAAAATCCACTTAAACTACAACTTTAGCTTGAAAACTTTAAGTCAGTCACTCAAGTAATGCAAATATAAGTTTATAATTAGGAATGTATAAAGACATTTTTATTTTTTCTGTTCCTCCTTTCATGTGCACCTCTGGTGGAGTATTTTTCTTTCCTCATTTATCCGTGGAATATGCTAACCTTTAGAAAGGTTGGATTATGTGTAATTTACTTGAATATTAGTCTTTGTCTGTTACCCTACGTGCCACTTTCCATGCCATCTGTGTAGCACAAAAAGTGAAGTTTCAAGGACAATAGGGATCTGTAGTTACCCCACGTTTGGTGACCACTCATATCTCTGAACTTGTGATTAATTTTTGCTTCTGGTTTCTGAGAAGTTCCCATGTATCCTTGTCAACTGGTCAGGATTTTTAGATATGTAATCATCCAACATTCAGTGTTTTTTACTGGAAGAATTTTTATACTTCTCATTCATCACATGCTAAAAACTAAGCAGTACATAGTGTCATTTCTGCAGGAAATACTTTTATAGAATGAAGTCTAGCAATAGTCTTATTATAATATATATGATTACATTATAGGACATTTTACAATAGCATACTTGTTTGAGTTGCAAACACAGTTGATAGTAAAAAACAAAACCAAGAAACTATAAAATTAATATGTCATTTATTAAGTAATTGCATGCATTGTTTTCTTACATTATGGTATGTACCTTTCTGAATCCTGCAAATAGTAGTCAAAGTAAAACGCAAAACCTACATCTTTTTTTCTTGGAAGCTTTTTGTGATCAAAAGAAAAGTAAAACCAGTTATATCTTATTTATACCAATATTGTCTCTTCTGCATTCATTTATCATAGCAGTCATCATACTCTAGTTATATGAAAGTTCTCTTCATATTTTTTAAGTCGTAAGCACCAAGCATAATATTTGCTAGGCACATGATAGGTATGTGTTTTTTAGCTTTCTAGTTGTAAGCCTTAGAAAATAACCACATTATGAGTAAGATGTTGAGTAAGAAAAGAAAAATGTCTTAAAACTATGAAATTATACATCTTAATGATTTTTATTATATTTCCTTAGTAGCATGCTAAAATATTGAAGACTATTTAGCTTCATGTATCAAATGCATCATAAAGTATTTTAATTGCAATACTTTTAACATTCTTTACAATATTTATTAAACTAATAAATCCCTAATCTATAAAAAGTTGCCCTAGCATTTTTAGATATTGCTGATAAATTAATACTCCAATTGCTAACCCTCTACAACCAAGCTATATTAAATAAGTGTTTTCATAGGCATTTAACATTTATTAAAATCCTTATTATAAATGAAGAAATACAAAGTCAATTTTGTTTTAGGGGATGCTTCATAGCAATATGTTATTTTTATGGTGATACTCTTTCCAGAACAAATTGAAGAAAAAAAAACTGCGATAAAATTGTCACTTAGATAAAGTGTTTGAAATGAGTTTTTGTGTGTTGTAGAAAACTGTTTTATATATGCCTATCATAATGCTGTGTTTGCAGTTCAGTAAATATACAGCTTAAGCCAAATAACTGTGTCAGCAGTTGATTACAGATCAATATGTTCACAGTACTGCCGAGTGCTGAATTAAAAAGAAAAAGTTCTGTTTCAGAGACAAATAATACTGATGACTCAAAGTTTTATTTAGGATATACTTCTGATGTTGTATAAAGTTGTATATTATGCAGCATGTGATAGCTATATTCTTAAATTATTGCTTGTTCAATTAACTATTTTTTGTAAATTTTTATTTAATTGCACTATTGCACAATATTTATTAAAATATTTTATTGTAATACCCTTACATTTAGATATGTCCACCAAAGATGTAGGTCAAGATATATTTCTTAACAATATTACTTATAAAAATCTGATTTCTTTTAACTTTAAGATATTCAATGTTAATATACATAGCATTACAGTTAAATGAATTCAGAAACTAATGTAAAATGTTTTTGTATTATACTGTAGCCTCGGGGTTTAACTATCAAAGACATTTAAATTTTTTGTGAAAAGTGAACAGACATTTTGCAATTTTACTAATTACTGTTAAATTAATTTTGCAAGGATATTTAGATAAATGCTGTAAAAATTTAAACTTAAGTAATATACCATGTTAGTAATTAAATGTTTTTAGTAAATAATTTACATCTATGAACATAGTTTTCTTTTACTAGTGACTTCAAAGAAAAATATCTCTCATAACACTGGAATCTCTATTGAAATTTTCTACAATTTTATATAGCTTCCTGATTATAATAACTCAATAAAATTTATACACTATTCATTAAATGATTTGATTCTTAAAGCAGATAAGAGACTTTGGAATCATTATCATAATTTTTATGAGTAGTGAAACTTATTTTGAGATGATAAATCATTTGTATAAGGCACTGATATTACTAGCAATAGAGGCAAGATTTGAGATGATGTCTTCTGATTCCAAATGCTACCTGTGCTTTTTCCAATGAATTTTATTGAAAAAAATTACTTGAATTTGTATTTTGCCAAATGATGCCGCTAGAGTTATCCTATATGAAATGAATTACTCATAAAGTAATGTCAGTTTGAAACATGCAATTCACTTATCCCATTTCAGAGAGCATTCAAAGATGTGGCTTTTGAAACAGCAGTGTAAAGTAAGGATCTATGCCTTTAAAGTGTGAAAGTTTCGGCAGGGCTTGGTGAGGTGGGAAATCTTGTTTCTTTATTTCTGTCTGCTTCAGTGATGGCAAAGTTCTATTGATTTTATAACATGTATGAAACACTGAAATTTTTTTTTATTATACTTGCAAAATCTGAATCGGAATTTTTTTACCTTGTAGAATAATAATACCATCTTTATTGTAGAGCTTTGTCACTTCACATGGGTGCTACCCAATAATGCAAGTAGTCCTGTCTGCTCTGGGACCCAGAGAATTATTTTGTTTTGTCTTTGAACTTGTAGAAAAATCTTTTAAGTTAACCTTTTCCAGGTTTTTGAAAGCCAATTTACCATTTCTACATACTTGCATTCTCTATTGCTGATGGAATCTGGAAATATTGATCAGAATATCATAGAGCCATTTTCAGTTTATTCACCTACTATATACATTTCCTGCAACAATAAAAAACAAAGATGGATAGTTCTCAGTGAATTAAAATTGATGATGGAAAATGAAGTAGAGAAATGGTTCAATATAAGAGAAAAGAAAATAAAGTGTCTCAAAGTGATTTCTAGTCGTGATTTAAATGACAGGACTAATATATTTTAACACCTAAAATGAAATATCTACTAAATGCACTTAGCAACATTTAATCATTATTACTGCAAAGCATATTAGATGCATAGTCCAGTCTTCGTAAACTATTTGGCATATTTCTGACTCTAAATGATATACTTTATATACCACGTTATACACATTATGAATGGATATATGTTAGATCACAATTAATGCTATTCTTATAACTTAATAAGTAAATTCCATTTTCCTAAAATTCTCATTCTCATCATCTCATGTTTATTAAAATTTCATTCACAAATAAAGTGTCCAAATATACTAAAATTAATGGTTGTACACTTCAAAAAATGTATCAAATAGTATAATTATAATGATTTTATGCATACACAAAACGAACACACATTATAAGTTGGGTCATAAGGTATAATGTAAATAATACTACCTGTGCATTTTATATATTAAATAACACAAATTATATGATATTTGATACATTTTAATCATTTGTGAGTTATATGTCTTCATTATAAAAGCCCTAAAGGTAAAAAAAAGTTAAAGTAATTTGAGTAGATATTTATTGCACATAGTTTTTAATTTTAATTTGATAGGAGCAGTGAATAGTTAAAGATGAGAAGTTATTGAGCCATATCTATTTTGTTGCTTAGGCTAGTTTTAGATGTGAATGTTTGACAGCATGAGAGTTTCACCTATAGCTTTTGGAAATTTATGAAAGTGCTAACAAAATGGAAGGTATTATCCTTGCTATAAGAAACAAAAGTATACTAAGATAACAAGTATGGTTGAATAAGAAAGCCAAATCTACCTGGAAAATCTTAAATAAAATAAAATAATAAAATAAAATAAAATAAAATAAAATAAAATAAAATAAAATAAAACAAACCGAAAACCTTCTTTGTTATTGTTGTGAGGTTATTTTTTTCCTGAGATCGAACGGCTCAAGCAGCAAAAAATAAATTTTTTTAAATGCACACATAGATAAAGTGAGCACACATTCATAGAAGTCTATACTTTTGTGAAATTTGATGTCATCAAAACATTTTCAAGAAAGAAAAAGATGTAACTTAAAAATTAATAAACATGATATTAACTTTGGGCTTAGGTTTTTAAACTGCAATGAAGCAATACCTTAAAGTTTAGATAGACAATTTCATTTTGAATTTAGAATCATGTATTCGACCAAGTTATTAATTGTTTGTAAAATCTAATATAGATATTTCTGGACAATAATTGTGTTCCCATAGGAATGTCACTTGAACAGATGCTTAATTAAAATGTGGGAATTAACTATGAAAGTTAGTACATTGAATACAGGAATTAGAGGATCAAACCAGAAAAAGTAGCTCTGACTTAACAGCAGTGTTGTGGGAGGAAACAATGGATCTAAGATGGAAGAACATAGCAATAGACTCCCAAAAACACTATATTAGAATTTTTTTGAAAAGCTGTGTTTTGTAATATCAAGTGGGAATAAATCAACCACTGCTCACTGCTCAGTGTTAAGAGGAAAAACAGGTATTGTTCACTAATGACAAAAATAGTCATCACTTACAAAGTGCATGCTACATCATCATGTACTCTGTATAGATACTTCGCCTGCAAAATTAAGTAATTGTTTTTCTTGTATGTAAAGCATGATAATTTCATTAAGTTATAGATATCAGAAAGGAAGTTTACACCAAGCAATCACACATTTTTATTCATAGTCATCAAAAACTAGAAACAACCTTGAACAGGTGATTAGATTAACAAGCTGAGATACAGCCACACAATTAAGTATTATTCACCAATAGCAAAAAAAAAAAAAAAAAAAAAAAAAAAAATTAAAAAAAATAAGAAGCTGTAAATGAATTTTAAACTTTTATTTTTAAGTAAAAAAAAAAAAAAAGAGCAGTCTGTAAAAGCTACCTGTTTATGATTCCAGTTATAGAACATTCTGGAAGAGGTAAAGCTGTAGCAAAGATAAAAAGGTCAGTGGTTACCATGAGTTTGAGGGTGTTATGGGCTGACTGGTATTCCCTACAATTCATATGTTGAAGACCTAAATTCACAGGACGTCAGAATGTGACTACATTTAAGACAGTCTTTAAAGAGTAATTAGATAACTAGAGTTATTAAGTAATTTAGAGATGGGCTCTATTCCAATCAGACTGGTGTCCTCATACGAAGGGGAGATTAGGACATAGATAGAGGCATCAGGATGTGTGTGCTCAGAGGGACCACCACATGAAGAGGCAGCAAATTAATGACCAACTGCAAGCCAAGAAAAAGCCCAAGAGGGAAGCAAAGCTGCTGAAACCATGATTACAAACTTTTTTCCTCCAAAACTGTGAGAAAGTAAATTTTGGTTGTTGAAGCCACTCAGTCTGTGATATTTTGTTATGTTAACTAGCAAACTAATGCAGGGAGCCTGGGAGAAGCTTGAATAGTTAAAGCACAGGAGATACTTTAGAGAGGTGAAACTATCCTGTATGATGTGGTAATGGTGGATACATGACATTATGCCTTTGTCAAAACTCATGGATTTTATAGCACAAAAGTGAAGTTTAATGTATGCAAGTTAAAAAAAATAAGTGATTAGGAAATTCCATGATGGAATGAAGATTATTATAAAACAATCCAACTATGGATTGTAAAAACGTATGAATGCATGGGAGACAAATGTTGCAGACATTGTAAATGATTGATATATGTTAGAATAAATGCAAAAGCGTTATAAATAAACAATGTTCTCAAGTTAATATTGATTTTTTTCTATTTTCCATGGGCATATAGATCAACAATTATAATAACACCATATAAAACACTAAAATTTTTAAAATTAAGTGAATACGTGGCAGATATTGGTTAAGTGAATACGTGGCAGATATTGGGAAAGAATCTACTATTTCACTTCAACATCCTTCCATTAGTAACTTACTCATCCAGCAGACAGAAATCAATATGGATATACCTAACCTGAACAGAACTATTAACTTGATAAATGACATGTATATAATACTTTGTCTAATATCAGGATATACATGCTTTTTCAGCTCATGAAACTTCAACCAAAAGAGACACATTCTGGGCCATAAGACACAGTTAGGTGAAGTAAAAAGTGGAATTATACAACTCATATTATCAGATAATAATGTTGTTAAACTAGAAAGCAATAACAGAAACATAGCTGAAAAATCTTAAAATATTTAACGATTAAACAAAACACTTCTAAATAGCACATCAAAAAATGTCTCAATAGAAATTGAAAAATATTTTAAAATAAATGAATATATAATTTATCAAATTTTTTGAATTGCAATAGAAGTTGTGCTTAGAGAAAAATATTTAGGTTTAAATATATATCTTAAAAATCAATAATCTATGCTTACAACTTAGGAAACTGGAGGGAGGAGAGCAATTTAATCCCTAAATGAAGAAAAATGATCAAATAAAATTGAGGGAGAAATAAATGTAATTTAAAAAATTAAAATAATGGAGAAAATGACTGGAACTAAAACCTCATTTTTCAAACAGATCAATAAATTAGAGAAGCAGCAAGCAGGCCAGCATGGCAGAAGTTGAGTAAGCCACAGGAGAGTGCCACAAGAGGTTGATGGTTGATTAAAGATATCAGATGCCAGTTCACCTCAGAAGGAAGATCAGAGTTACTGGTGAATGTATTAGTTCTGAATGGAAAACTGAAGGAAGAGAGCCAGGGTCTATTGGAGCATCCACGGGAAGAAGCTGGGGTGCAGAAAAGGAAAGCAGCAATAGTCCTGCAGAAATTAACCCCTGAGAAACTCAAATACCACAGAAACTGTAGATGGGAGTGGCTTCTCTGCTCCCCTCACTTCTCTGACAATCTAATGACTGCCAAACTGTTGGGGAGCCCCTCTGCCCTCCTGATGCAGGGCAATGCTATTTGTGATGATTCAGGAACTTCTCAGGGACAGTGAACTGGGGCACCAGCTCACACAGATTACCCTCACTCCACTCAGACCCACATGGATATGGCAGATGTCATACTAGTTGTGCAGCCATTATGGGTCATTGCCCTTCCTGGGGATTCTTTGCCCTTGAGTTACCCCTTGAGTTACCACACTACTAGATCCCCTGCAAACACACCCCACAACCCACTCTGACTTTGGCAAGCACAGGGCACTGATGGGTCCTCAGAGAGCTGCAGGATTCCTGGAGATTTAACACTCGGTGTGGGCTACCCCTAAGGAAGAGAGGGGCACAGTCCACCAAAGCTTCTATCAGGACAAAGAAAATGTGGGCATGGTGCCAGTCTCTTAAGGAGCCAACACTGGCACCCCGAAACATATATGAAGAGGGGATTCTCTCCCACTCCTTGCACAGGATTGCAGACACAGCGGTGGTTCTTCCAATTGGGGATCAGTGTGTGTGCACTTTGAGAAAGTGTATTTTGGGCTTTCTGCAATAGCTCTATCATGACCAAAAAGTTTTCCACACTGCTTGGTCTTACACAAAGGATGGGACCCAACTGCCTCTCACCACACAGAGTGTCAGTGTCCTAGCAACAGAATGTGGACAAGTCACAGAGTTGCCTGCTCTGGACTGGGGTAAGAAGCCCTGCCCCAAGCCCATTTTGGTGGTAAACATCAGAGAAGCATATCCACAGCCTGCAGCTGCACTGCAACTAGGAACCAAAGGACAGAGTCTTTATGAACTGAAGGTCATGAGTCCTACATCAGAGGTGTGACAACAAAGCTGATCACATTCCTGCCAGCTCAGGATGAGAATCTGGCACACCCTGTGTTTCCCTAAAATTTCGGTACACCCCAACATAATCTCTTCACAGCCCCTCCATCAGGATGAGGGTTTCCACTGGATATCAGCCTACCTGAGGGTGAGCCAGCTCTTAAGCTCTTGAGCACTGTCTACTGGACCGCAGGCTGAACTGCACCACCAAATTACAGACCTGCTACCAGAAAGGTGTTAGTGCCAGTCTACAAGATAAGCTTCCTGAGACCTCCGTATTCTCAGCTCTGAGCTCTGCGGAAGACAGTATGTCGACTCTTAAGGCTAATATATCACTAAACCAACATCTGATAAAGCCACCACACCATAGCTATCCACAATCACGGAAACCATACAGATCATGACCTCCTGAAAGCACCCAGAAGCAAAGTCAAACAATCATACACAATTAAACCACAGTCATACCCCCAAGGTAGAAAAGCATTAAAAAATTAAGAAGTCCTAGGCTGGGTGCAATGACTCATGCCTGTAAGCCTAGCACTTTGGGAGGCTGAGGTGGGTGGATCACCTGAGGTCAGGAGTTTGAGACCAGCCTGGACAACATGGTGAAACCCTATCTCTACTAAAAGTACAAAAATTAGCGAGGAATGGTGGCAGGCACTTGCAATCCCAGCTATTCAGGAGGCTGAGGCAGGAATATCGCTTGAACCCAGGAGGCAGAAGTTGCAGTGAGCCAAGATCGTGCCACTGCACTCCAGCCTGGGTGACAGAATGAGACTCCATCTCAAAATAAAAATAAAAATAAATAAAAATTAAGAAGTCTCATAGAAATGTTAGCAAATTAAATTGCAATTAAAAAAAAAGAAGTGTCTTCTCCCTCAGATGAGGAATCACCACAAGAACTCCAGCAATACAAAAAGCCAGAGTGTCTTCACACCTTCAAAGCATTACACTGGCTCTCTAGCAATGGATCTAAATTGAAAAGTCTAAAATGACAAAGAAATAATTCAAACTATGGATTGCAAGAAAACTCAATGAGACCCAACAGAAAATTGAAATCCAACACAAGAAAACCAGATAAATGATTCAGAATAAAAAATACAAGATAGCTATATTAAAAAAATAGAACTTCTGGAATTGAAAAATTTAAATAAATTCCAAAATATAGTTGGAAGCTTTAATAATAAACTCCACAAAGCAGAAGAAATAATTTTAAAACCTGAAGACTGGTCTTCTGACTTAATCCTGTCAGACAGAAATAAAGAATATTTAAAAACAAACACAACTTTTGAGAAATAAGGGATTACATACTGTGACCAAACCTACAATTTATTGGCAGTCCTGGGAGAAGAAAAAAAGTAAGAAACTTGGGAAATATAGTTGAGAGAATAATTCAGGAAAATTTCCCTAGTCTTGCTAGAGTGGTCAATATCCACATATGAGAAATTCCAAAAAGACTTTTGAGATACTATACAAGATGACCATAGTCAGGGCATATAGTCATCAGACTATGCAAAGTCAGTGTAAAAAAAATAACGAGTAACAACAACAACAAAAACCTTTAAAGGCAACTGGAAAAAAGAGCCAAATCACCTACAAAGAAAATCACAGAAAATTAACCGAAGATTTCTCATTAGAAACCTTACAATCCAAAAGAGTTTGGGGACCTATTTTTAGACTTTTTTAAGAAAAAATAGTCCAGCAAAGAATTCCACATCCTGATAAAATAGGTTTCATATATGAGGAAGAAACAAAATCTTTCCAAGTCAAGCAAACACTAGGGGAATTTGCCATTACCAGACAAGTCCGATAAGAAATACTCAAAGGAGTTCTAAGCATGGAAATAGTAGAACTATACTTGCTACCATAAAAGCACATGTAAGTACAAAGCTCACAGATCCTATAAAGCAATTACACAATTGAAACTTCAAAGCAAGCAGCTAATATCACTATGACAGGAACAAAAACACACATTTTGTTTGTCAAAATATTCACCAACATGTCAATATTAACTTTGAACATAAATGGCCTAAATTTTCTACATAAAAGACATAGAGTGCCAAATTGGATTATAAGAACAAAACAAAGAAACAAACAAACAAACAAGACCGAAACTTCTCCTACCTTAAAGAGAACCATCTCATGTGTAAAGACTCCCATAGGCTCAAAGTAAAGGAATGGATAAATATCTATTAAATAAAGAGAAAGCCAAAATGAGCAGGGGTTGCTACTCCTGTATCAGATAAAATGGACATTAAACTAACACCAGTATAAAAATACAAAGAAGGGCCTTGCATAATGATAAAGAGTTCAAATTAAGAAGAAAATGTAACTGTCCTAAATATATATGCATCCAATACCACAGCATGCAGATTTATAAAACAAATACTTCTAGACCCAATAAAAGTACCAAGAGATAGACAGCCATACGATAATAGTGGGGGACTTCAACACCCCACTGACATCACCAGACAGATGATTGAGACAGGAAAACAGTAAAGAAACTCTAGACTTAAACTGGACTCTTGACCAAAGGGCCTAATATCCATCTATACATCTAGACTCCATTCAACAACCATAGAATGTACATTTTTTTCTCATCTGTGCATAGAACATTCTTTAAAACTGACCAAGTTTAGTCATAATGCAAGTCTCAATAATTTTTCAAAAAATCAACATTATATCAAGCATCTTCTCAGACCACCATGAATGAAATTAGAAATCAATACCAGGATAAACTTTTGAAACCACGTAAATCATGGACACTAAACAACTTGGTCCTTAATGACTTTTAGGTAAACAACAAAATTTTACGAATCAATTTTTTGAAACAAATGAAAATAGGGAGAAAACATACCAAAATCTTTGGATACAGGAAAAGCAGTGTGAAGAGAAAAGTTTACAGCACTAAATGTCTGCATCAAGAAGATAGAAAGACAGCAAATTTACAACCTCATGTCACATTTCAAGGAACTAGAAAAACAAGAACAAAGCAAATCTAAGCTAGAAGAAGAAAAGAGGCAGCAAGGATTACAGCAGAACTAAATGTAATTGAGATAATAAAAAACTATACAAAGGATCAATGAAACAAGAAGTTGCTTTTCCAAAGGGACACAAAATTGATACAGTGCTAGACAGACAAACCAAGAAAGAAAGAGAAGATTCAAATAAGAAAAACTAGAAATGACAAAGGTGACATTGTAACTGTTGCCACAGAAATACAAAAGATCTTCGGAGACTACTGTGGTCATCTCTATGTGCACAAACTAGAAAAAAAAAAAAAGATAAATTCCTGGAAACATATAAACCCCCAAGACTGAACCAGAAAGAAATGGAAAACCTAAACAGGCCAATAACCAGTTATGAAATTGAATAAGTAAAAAAACGAAGAAGAAAAGAAGAAACGACTACCAATAATAATAATAATAACAAAAAACCCTTGAGTAGATGGATTCACAGCTGAATTTTACCAGATATGCAAAGAAGAGATAGTATAAATCTTACTGAAACTATTCTAAAACAATGGAGGAAGAGATATTTCTCCCAAACTGGTTCTATGAAACCAATATTATCCTGATACTATAATCTGGCAAGGCCACAGCAAATAAAGAAAATGATAGGCCAATATCCCTGATGGACATAGACCCAAAAA
The DNA here is from genome assembly GCF_009828535.3 of Hylobates moloch. Taxonomy (NCBI): domain Eukaryota; kingdom Metazoa; phylum Chordata; class Mammalia; order Primates; family Hylobatidae; genus Hylobates; species Hylobates moloch. Next base: position 143,166,219 of record NW_026652279.1, read on the forward strand.
TTTTAGACAAAATACTGGCCAGTAACATATCAAAAAGTAAATCTATCACGATCAAGTGGGTTTTCTTCCTAAGATGCACAGATGGTTCAACATAAAGAAATCAGTAGATGAGATTCACCACATAAACAGAATTAAAAATGAAAACTATATGATCATCTTAATAGGTGAAGAAAAGACCTTTGATAAAATTCAACATCCTTTCATATTGAAAACTATCAATAAACTAGGTACTGAAGGAACATATCTCAGGATAATAAGAGCCATTCATGACAAAATCACAGTTAACATCACACTGAATGGGCAAAAGCTGGAAGCATTCCCACTGAGAACTGGAATAAGACAAGGATATTCTCTCTCACCACTACTATTTAACATAGTACTGGAAATCCTACCCAGAACAATCAGGAAAGAGGAATAAGTAAAAGGTATCCAAATAAGGAAAAGAGGAAGTAAAATTATCTCTGCTTAAGGATGTCATGAGCCTATACATAGAAAACCCTAAAAATTCCTCCAAAAGATTCCTGGATTTGATAAATGACCCTTATAAACTTTCAAGATACAAAATCAACAAACAAAAATCAGTAGCATTACCGTATAATCAAATGATCAAGCTGAGAACCAAATCAAGAATTCAAGTCCATGTAAAATAGCTGCAAAAAAAATACCTAGGAATACATTTAACCAAGAAGGTGAAAGATCTTTACATGAATAAGTATAAAACGCTGATAAAAGAAATCATAGATGACACAAACAAATGAAAAACATTCCATATTAATGGATTGTGAGAATCAATATCATTAAAATGACCATGATGCCCAAAGCAATCTACAGATTCAACACAGTTCCTATGAAATTACCAATGTCATTTTTTATGAAATTAGAAAAAAATGTAAAATGTATATGAAATCAACAAAGAGCCCAAATAGCCAAAGCAATTCTAAGCAAAAATAATGAAACTAAAAGCATCACACTATCCAACTTCAAACTATACTACAAGGTTATAGCAACCAAAAAAGCATGACACTGGTACAAAAATAGACACATAGATCAATGGAACAGAACAGGGAACCCAGGAATAAAGCCACACACCCATAACCAACTGATTTTCGACAAAGTTGATCAAAATAAACAATGGTAAGAGAATATCCTATTCAATGATTGGTGCTGGGAAAACAGGCTAGCCATATGCAGAAGAATAAAACTGGACTCCTACCTATCATCATATATAAAAATTAACTCATTATGGATTTAAGACTTAAATGTGAGACCTGAAACTCTAAAAATCCCCCTGGAAGAAAACCTAAAAAAGAAAAAACAAAAACTATTCTGCACATTAGCCTAGACAAAGACCTCAAAAGCAAATACAACTAAAACAAGAACAGGAAAATGGGACTTAATTAAACTAAAAAGCTTTAGCACACAAAAGAAACAATCATCAGGGTAAACACACAACCTACAGAATGAGAGAAAATATTTGCAAACTATGCATCCAACAAATAATGCATATCTGCAATTTATAAGGAACTTCAGCAAACCAACATGCAAAACAAACAATCCCATTAAAAAGTGGGCAAAGGACGTGAACAGACACTTCTCAAGAGAAGACATGCAAGTGGCCAAAAAAGCATGGAAAAATCTCAACATCACTAATCATCAGAGAAATGTTATTAAAACCACAGTGAGATATCATCTCACACCAGCCAGATGACATTTTTAAAAAGTTAAAAAACAAACAAACAACAAGAAACAGATGTTGGTGAGGAGGTGGAGTAAAAGGAATGCCTATACACTGTTGCTGGGAATGTAAATTAGTTTAAGCCCTATGGAAATTAGAATAGATATTTTTCAAAGAACTAAAAATTGAACTACCATTTCACCCAGCAATCCCACTACTGGGTATCCAGCCAAAGGAATCGACATTGTTTTATCAAAAAGCTGTCTGTACTCATGTGTTTATCACAGCACTATTCACATTGCAAAGTCATTGAATCAATCTAGGTGTCCATCACCAGTGGATTGGATAAATATAATGTGACGTATACAACGGTGTCTGAACATACACCATGGAATACACTATGCAGCCTTAGAAGAGAAAGAAATTGTGTCCTTTGAAGCAGCATGGATGCAACTGGAGGCCATTATTCTTAGCAAACTAATGCAGAAAAAGAAAAGTCAAATACTGTGTGTCCTCACTTATTAGAAGGAGCCAAATGTTGTGTACACATGGACATAAAGATGGAAACAACAGACACTGGGGATGGCAAAAAGGGGGAGGAAGCGAGGGAGGCAAGCTTTCAAAAAGTACCTTTCGGGTACTACATTGGCTATTTTGGTGATAGGTTCACTTGAAGCCCAAACTCTAACATTATGCAATATACCCATGTAACAAACGTACACATGTACCCCTTGAATCCACAATAAAAAATAAAAAAAAAAAACAAATTAAAAATTGATAAACCTGTAGTGAAACAAACCATGAGAAAAAAATAAAAGAGACAGAAATGACCAAATATCACGAATGAATATGGTGGCATTATTACTGATTCATGATCATTAAAATAATAAGTGTTAACATTTGTTCGCTCTGTTAGCTAGACAGTCTTTAAAGTAATAGCACCACATTAGCAATGAACAAACCTAGTGCCCAAATTTTGGTTTGTAATATGATTCTACAATTAAATAAATCAGCACTCTTGGGAAAATGACTAATGCTACAACTGAGGCAGGAAATACGAATAACAAGGCTGAGATTCATGACTTGATGTTCAATCCGCGCCCCCTGCCATACAAACGCAATGATAAAGGTACATCAAAGGAACATAGAAGACAGCTGAAAGAGTTACCGGTGACAAAAGTTTGAAAATTTTCAGCCAAGAATCTAAGAAATAATGAATCATAACCTATAGTATAAAATAAATACTCTGTTAATGTGGTGTATCATAGAGATTCATCTATCTAAATGTAACCAACCATTCATCCCTGGGATAAACCCTATTTGGTTATGATGTATAATATTTTGATGTTATTGAATTCAGTTTGTTAATATTTTATTTAGGATGTTCACATCTATGTTCATTAAAGTTATTAGCCTGTAGTTTTCTTTTCTTCTGGTCTCTTTGTCTGGCTTTGGTATCTGGGGATGCTGGCCTTATAAATTTTGAAGTATCCTCTTCCCTTTATTTTTTGGAAGAGTTTAAGAAAGATTAGTATTAATACTTCTTTGTATGTTTGGTAAAATTGAACCATCAAGCCATCTTCTCCTGGACTTTTTTTGGGGGAGAATATTTTAATGACTGCATCAATCTATTTCTTACAAGTCTGTTGTGCTTTATTTTCTTTTTAATTCCATATAGTCAGGTTGTATGTTACCAAGGATTTACCAGTTTCCTTTAGGTTATCCAATTTGTGTGTGTGTGTGTGTGTGTGTGTGTGTGTGTGTGTGTGTGTGTGTATTATAGTACTTCCTTAGGATCCTTGTCATTTCTGAAATGTCCATTATAACATTTCCACTGTCATTTAACTTTATACATTTAAGTCTTTTCTCTTTTGTTTAGTCTAGCCAAAATCTTGTCAAATTTATTTATTTTTAAAAAACCAACTTGTTCCTTTTCTATAATTTTTCTCTTCTCTACTTATGTCTGCTCTGATTTTTATTCCTTCTGTGAACTTGCAGTTTAATTTGTTCTTCTTTTTCTACTTCGTCTAGGTGTGCTATCAGGTTGTTTACTTAAGTCCATTCTTCTCCTTTATGTAGTCATTTATCACAACAAACTTTCCTCTTAGAACTGGTTTTGTTTTATCTAATTGGCTTTGGTATGTTGTGTTTCCATTTTCATTTCCTTCAAGATTTGAAATATTTATCTTTCTTTCTTCTTTGGCTCGTGGGTTATTCAGGAGTGTTTTAATGTTCACATATTTGTACATTTTTAAGTTTTCCTCCTGATATTGATTTCTAGTTTCAAACCATTATTGTTGAAAAAAATAGTTTATATAATTTCATTCATCTTAAGCTTGTTAACAGTTGATAATAGCAACAGCTGTGATCTATCCTGAAAAATGTGTCATGTGCGCCTCAGAAGAATGTGTATTATGTGGCTTTTTGATGGAATGTTCTGTATTCATCAGTTAGGTCCATTTGGTCCACCATGTAGTCGAAAGTCCACTTGATTTCTTTCTGGATAATCTACCCACTGTTGATTAAGGTTATTGAAGTCTCTTATTATTATTGTGCTGTTGTCTATTTTTTCCTTCAAATATGTCAATATTTGCATTTCATATTTAGGTGCTCTGATGTTAGGTGGGTAACTGTTACATCTTCCTCTTGAATTTACCCTTTTATCATTATATAATGGCCTTCTTTGTTTCTTGGGACTGTCTTTCACTTGACTATTCTGTCCAATATAATTTTAGCCATTCCTGCTCTTGTTTAGTTTCCATTTGCATGAAATATCTTTTTCTTACACTTTCAATCTACGCATTTCTTAAAGATGAAGTAGGCCGTTCATAGGCAGCATATAGTTGGATTTTGTTGTTTTATCTATTCAGCCACTCGGTGCCTTTTAATGGCGGAATTTAATTTATTTACTTTTAAAGCAAGTTTTGATAGTTAAGGATTTACTACTATCATTTTGTTAAATTTTCCTTTTTGTATTTGTTCATTTTTTTTTCTATCTTCCTGTCTTTTTAATTTGATGCTTTTCTGTAGTGGTATGTTTCAATTCTTTTATCTTTTATGAATCTACCAATAGGTTTTATGTAACCCATTAGGGTTACATAAAACATCTTATATTTTACAAGTCTATTTTAACTTGTAACAAATTAACTCCTTCCTTGCTTCCTTCCTTCCTTCCTCTCTTCCTTTCTTCCTCTTTCTCCTTCCCTCCTTCACTCCTTCCCTCCTTCCCTTCTTCCCTTCTTCCCTTCTGGCCTTCCTGCCTTCCTGCCTTTCTTCCTGTTGTTGTTGTTTTTTGATGGGGTCTCGCTCTGTTGCCCAGACTGGAGTATACTGGTGTGATCATAGCTCACTGAAGCCTCAGCCTACTGGGCTCAAAAAATCCTACCGTCTCAATCCTCCCTGTGTCTGGGACTACAGGCATGTATCACCAGGCTTGGTTAATTTTGTTTATTTCTTGTAGAGACAGGGGCCTCACTGTGTTGCCCAGGCTGGTCTCAAGCTCCTGAGCTCGTGCAATCCCATTGCCTCAGCCTCCCAAAGTACTGTGGTTACAAACATGAGCTACCACACTTGGCCAAATTGAGCTATCCATATATTTATTATTTCATCAGCTCCTTGGTATGTGCATATTGTGCTTATTGATATGACAAACAGAAATGACTTGAATGAATAATTTTATAGATGCATGAATGGAACAAAATAAAGATTAATTAATAAGTGACATATCAATTAGTTTATACTCTGCCTTCATTCTGATTGTCTGTTTTATATATTTTAATCATTAAGTTTAATATCTTTGAGTTGTTAACGTGTGAAAAGCACTATTCTTGAGGTTTAAACTGATTAACCTTTAAAATCACCCCGATCATATTTATAAAATATCTTTTTAATGTAGATTTGAAGACTAGACATTAGGTGATTTATCACTGGTAAAAAATGAAAAATTGGACAAATTGAGACATATCTACCACTCATATATAAAGAATTTGTACTTTTATCCCCCATACTATGTTATTTCATTGCATGATGAACTGTGTTGATAGGTACGTTGATAGAAAATTTAACATTTTTCTGTTGTCCAGGGTTTGTAACATGGCAATATTCTATTATCATTGCAAAAATAAAAATAAAAGCAATCATCAGTTAATATTTCCTTTCACTTTTGGCTATATTTTACTTATATATAATAACAGGAAAACTCTATAGTTTATAGATATATTATTTCACAAATCTAAATTAACTCACATTGTAATAATTTAAATTTATTTTAACATAAAAACCTTTTTGTGCCAATTAATATTATGCATACATTTGTTAGGTCTATTTGGTCTAGAGTTTAGTTTAAGTCTAATGTCTCTTTATTGATTTTCTTGGTCTGGCTGATCTGTCCATTGTAGAAAGTGGAGTGTTGAAGTCCCCTATTGTTACTAGATTGCAGTCTATCTCTTTCAATTTATTAATATTTGCCTTATATATGTATGTGTTCCAACATCATGTGCATATGCATTTATAATTGTGATATGCTATAGCTGAAGTGACCTCTTTATTTCTTAAGGACAGCTTTCCTGGGAACATTATATTTTTTTTTCTTTAGCACTATATATTATTCCATTGTCTCCTGGTCTATAAAGTTTCATTAAAAAGTCTACTGCTAGTCATATTGGAAATCATATGCCGATATGACTGATATAAACTCATATGAATTCATTGCTTGTTTTATGTTCCTTTTTCTGCCTCTGATTATTGAAAGCTTAATTATAATATGTTTGGGGTAATTTCTTTTAGACTGAATTCTGTTGGAGAACTTTGACATTCCTGTTCCTTGATATTTACACTTTTTCCCAGATCTAGAAAGTTTTCTGCCACAGTTTTTTAGATATAATTTTTATCCTTTCATCTTTTTATTATCCATCTTTACTTGATGACTTCAAAGTTTTCTCTTTTGATGCTATCCCAAAAATCTTATACAGTTTTCATTTCTTTTATTTTTTTCCCTTCTGATTCTATATTTTCAAATAACCTGTGTCAAGTTCAGATTCTTTCTTCCACTTGACTAATTATCCTCCTGTGGATGCTCTCTATTGCATTTTTACTTTGTTTATTTTATTGTTCAACTGCAGAATTTCTGTTTTATTTTTCTTATTAGTATTTCATTTTTTTCTTTTCTTTTTTTTTTTTTTTTGAGACGGAGTCTTGCTGTGTCGCCCAGGCTGGAGTGCAGTGGCGCAGTCTCGGCTCACTGCAAGCTCCACCTCCCGGGTTCACGCCATTCTCCTGCCTCAGCCTCTCTGAGTAGCTGGGACTACAGGCGCCCGCCACCACGCCCGGCTTATTTTTTTGTATTTTTAGTAGAGACGGGGTTTCACCGTGGTCTCGATCTCCTGACCTCGTGATCCGCCCGCCTCGGCCTCCCAAAGTGCTGGGATTACAAGCGTGAGCCACCGCGCCCGGCCTAGTATTTCATTTTTTTCTACTAATCCTTTTCTTCTAGCTGCTTATTGTTTGTCTTATTTCATTGATCTGTTTCTCTCTAAAGTTTGGTGATCTTCTTTAAAATAAGTACTTTGAATTAATTGTCAGCTGCTCATATATCTCCATTCCTTTAGGATCAGTAACTAGTACCTTATTTTTTATTCCTTTGCTGCTGTCATTTTCCCCGATTTTTCATAATTCTTGCGTTATGGGCCAATGTCTGCACATTTGAAGAAGTAGATACTTATTTCAGGATTCCCAAACTGGTTTTGTCTGGGAAAGTCCTGTGGCTACCATGGAGCAAAACTGTGCCAAAACTGTGGGGCTCCTGAGGCCCACCTGCTGCTGAGGCCCACCTGCTGCTGAGGCCCACCTGCCACTGAGGGTTGTCCTGAGCCTGGGATTACTGACACTAGCCAAGTAATGGTGTAGAACAAAGATGGGATTGCAATGCAAGCCTGAAGCCTCACACAATATCGTCCTATGTGTTGCCTTTGTGGGCTCAGTCCACGTGTACTGGCCTAAAATACAGAGTCTTCCTGGTGCTAGGTTATACTATGGCAAGCCTAACGTTGGGGTTCATGGCAATTTTTTATGCTCATGTCCCTCTCTTTTTCTCAAGCAGACTGTTTGTTATAGTGCCTGAGGTTGGTGGAGGAGTATCATGGCTAACACAAAGCAGTTTTCTACTCTCTTCAATACATTATTTCTTATTATTGTGCTGTAACAAGATACTATAATTTCTCAACTGGTTTTCCTAGCTCTTCTGAAGGTATTTTCATGTGTGGATAGTTTGAATAAATGTTTCTGGGGAGATGATCACTGGAGAAGCCTTCTTTGTCCTGTTGCTCCATCCCTCACATGCTTTTTTAGTGTTTGTGGACGAGGAACTTGTGACAATTCCAACTGTATGGATCTGCGTCTCATTTTCTCATGAAGCTAAAATCAAAGTGTTGGCCAGGGCTGTAATCTTTTAAAGGCTTGACAGGGACTAACAGTTTGACTAATGCCTGCAAATCGGCATTGGTTGTTGGGAAGAAAGCTCAGCTCTAACCCACATCTGCTTCTCTACCAACTGTTTCAGCATCCTTCTATCATGGTAGTGTCATTTTCTTTCGGTCTTTCACCTGGAATTCTGCAATTCTTTTTCATACTCTCCTGCCTTTTTGTGATGAGACTGATGATGTTATTGTATAATATTTTGAAATTTGGGTTTCTTTAGTTGTTTTCCCTCATTTTGGTGTGATTCCGATGACATGGAATTCCCATTCCATAAAATCAGGTAGGAAATTTAAGTTATTAGAGAAAGTTATACAAAGAGACATTTACCTTTTCAAATAATAGAGCTACAGGAAACGCATTGAGTGGGGAATAAGAAATACTAGCATTTATTCAATGAGGTTTAAGAGGAAATAATCAGAATAAAGGTGTGAATGGATTATTTCTTGTTGCATAAATCTACCCATTTTTATTGATTTTGCTAAGAAAATATCATCATGTTTATCAAATTGGCCTAACCTTACCTGAAAGCTAAACAACATTATAGAAAATCACCTAGAAATAACTGACCAGTATTTAAAATTAGGCAATATTTAAAATTTCAGTAATGGCATCTGTCTTAGTCCATTTGGGCTGCTATAACAAAATATCAAAGACTGGGTAATTTGTTGATAATGTGAAATTATTTCTCACAGTTCTGAAGATGGAGAAGTTCAGGCTCAAGGGGCCATCAGTTTTGGTGTCCAGTAAGAACCTGTGCTTTCTTGATTCATCATCACGTGGTAAAAAGGGAAAAAAGAAGTGAAGTGTTTTCTTACAACTCTTTTATAAGGTTATTAATCTTGATTTTGCCTCAGCAACAAATATACTTAGGTCATTAACTTCACTCATGATACTTCAGCCTTTATAATATAATCACTTCCTAATACAGTTAATACTATCACAGTGGTTATTAAGTTTAAACATGAAGTGTGGGGGTACCATAGCAACACTTCAACTAATAATTAAAATTAAAGTAATACTGACATCTAAAATGGTGAGATTTTCAAATTTCTTTCTTACATATCAGTCCTATCTGAAACACTAAACAACAAAATTTGGTGTTGCTATGCATTTATTTTATATTTTTATGCTTTTGATATTAATTTAAATGGTACTTTTTTCATAAAAGTTTGCTATTATTCACATAACTTTTATGTAGAATAATTCCATTCCTGTCATAAAGCATAAATGACACTGGCACCTGCCTGTTGTATGAAAGTTTCACAGAGTTGGATTAGTAGTTAACATAGGAAGTTTGTGCTGTCTATTATGTATAAATTTTGTAACACTTTACAGATAATATTTAGTTACCTTTTCTCTTATACATAGATACTATGATTCAATTTTATTGATGAAGACATTTAGTTTAAGAGATTGTAATTATAATCTTACTGAGTTTATTGAATCTAGGTTTCACAACTTCTGTAGTCTTATCTTTTGTTCATCTACAAACTTTCTCTTCCAAAGATAACTGAGTTTGATATATTGCTCATCGTCAAGTGTATTCATAATAATCTATAAATTACAGTGTACTCCTTAACAGAAAGATTTAATAAAATGATGGCCAACATATTCATTTCATCATACCTAACTTTTCTACTTTCTGCACTCTTTTTAAATAAGACCATTTTGCAAATTTACATTCTTCTTTGACAGTATTGTTTTGGGCTCAAAAACTTCCCTTTATTATTAGTCCAGAAGTCCTAATTACAAATATCTTATGTAGAGAATTATGTATCCTGACATTATATTTTCCTTACAAATTGTGTTAGAGTCAATCACAGTTATTTAATATTTAATACCTAATATTTTGTTCAGATATTATTGTTGCTAAATTAAGTGTAAACATTTTTAAATTAGACTATCAAAACAAGTTATCTGTAGGAGAACACATAAGAAGCATAATTTTAATTGAACCAGAGTCCTTTCTATATTACTATTAAACTCCACAAAATAATAATTTAAGAAAGTTAAAGTATGCATTATTAAAAATTAACAACATAATTTACCAATATGTCTGTTTGTCCCTTTAATATGTTATTAAACTCCCTTGCTACTTAATTTTAATTAATATATATTTTTTCTACAGTAATATATAATAAAATAACCATTAAAATTTTATAGTATTTTTTCTTCTGAGTATGTTTTTCCTAATTATCAATTTTAAGAGTCATTTAAAATGATTTATTTCAGAACCCCACAGTTTCCATCCTGTACTCTTGAAGGTTTAATAAGAAAATATCTTCAGATAATTGGTTGATATGGTTTTACTCACAGCATGGTCTGACACATTTGACAATGATTCTGTTTTTGACATGCCTAGTAATAAGTAATGTATCCTTATTTATGGACAATTTCTAATTTTGTCTTTAATGATATAAATAAGAGATGTAAAATAATACCATATCACCCTTTTAAAAAATAAAGAAATGAGGAGGGAAAATCCTAAAAACCAATATTTTATTTAAATTATGAATGTTGATTTACAGATAAATAAGTAAGATAGGGGATACAGGAGATTAGTAAATGATAGAACATCTATTCTATGATCTCATTATGGAAATAATGCCTTATTTGTATTCCAGACAGCAGTGTGGGGCACTTATAGACCAGACCAGTTTCTGTCAGGAGAAAATGGAGATGTATTTTAACAGGCTTCATAAAATGATAATTGCATTGCAAAAACAAACGAACATATACACACAAAAAAAACATACTAATAATGCTTGGCACTAGAAAGCGACATCTGTGGTAATCACTGCAACTGGCTTCTCGCACAGTACTTGACAGGGCTATCTGGCAACAATCTGTTTAACAATTTGACCAATGAAAATAAATTGGATACAAATAGCCCATGAACAGTATAAGATCTAACTCAACTTGGAAGTTGGCAGGAAGACATGATGGTACAGAGAGATAGTGCCTTTGAAATAGCTGAGGAGGTCATGGGAAACTCTGAAGTGTTTTATATTGAAGTAACTCAACTATGTGCTTCATTTTTAACTGTTCAGAGTCTTTTATAGTCACACAATTATACCATCTTTTTATCCATTTTTAAAACATATCAAAAACACGTATCTACAGTCACTATTCTAAAAACGGAATACCTCATCAGACCTTTCCAACACTCAAGATGATGAGAATTTACTAGTACTCTCTTTAGGTAAGGGGGCTCAGGCTAAAACACCATGGTCTATCCAGGCAGTTTTCTAAACTTCCAAGGCATTCAGGTCTGAAATGCTGCCGCCATGTCGTGCTCAAAGTTCTGCTTCTTAAATATCATCTAAGCCTACCAGGAATTAAATGATCTTGGGGAAATTCTCTAAAATCTTTCAGAAAACAATTTACAGCAATATTCCTCAGCTCCACCCTTTAATGTTGACACTTTAACTTCTTTAGAAAATAAACTCAGGGCCTTTTCTAATGATTAAATAGAAAAACTCAATGCTATTGCTCATTGAGTCATTTCCTGGAGGATCATAGTTTTCTTTAATCTTGTATTGATAAATACAAATGATCATTTGATAAAATACTTAGACTTAATAATATTCAGGAACAAAAATGAATTTTCTCTAAACCCTAACACCTCTCTGTATTTAAAAGGCTTACCTCCACTACCAAATTCCACTTTATATGGCTTACTTGCTGCAAAGTAATACATGTTGAAATGTAGTCACATCAAAAAATATTTTTCAATTTCTATTTCCATTTAGCTATGTGACTAAGCATGTTACTTATCCCCTTTGTGCAACAGTTTTCTCAAACTTAGAACAAATAGCTTTGACATAATAATATATATTTTCCCTTTTATTACTTTAAAATTTTATTCCTGCAGTTGAAAAAAAAATATTTTAAAATATCCCTGAGTGACATTTAGCAGTAACTTGTCAAAAGAAAATTGGATTATTGCAACCTACTTAAAACAAATTTCCATCAGAAACGCCAAACCATCAATGCATATCCAAGTGTATTACTGTGAGCTTGCATGAAACTGTATCAGTTTTACTTAATAAGATTTATTGAAGAGGAATGAAATTTTATTTGCGATGATTTTGTGTGAATAGATCAAAATGTTGAAATATCAAAAATGAGGGGGGAAAATAAACAGGAAGATAGTTTTGAATTTTACATTGTTATTTCTCCATTTTTTTTCTCCAAGCAACTGGTTTTCAATTTTTTGTTTCCAATAGTTTCTGGTTATGTACAGCCTGGTACTAAGTCAGTTAAAAATAACTTTGGGAGTTTCAGAATTATTTAACTTGACATTTATATGGCCCAAGAAGTCTAAGTAAAATGACTGTATTTTAATATATGTATAAGGCAGATAATTTATAATTCTCCTGGATTTATTTTAGATATGCTTTATTATCAGTGACAGAATAGCTTTTACTAATCTAAGATTTTAGTATGTGGCAGCTGTTTCAGAGAGCTTAATGCTCCAAATGCATGTCATGGAAAACAGGGGAATGTAGAGATAATGTACTTATACATGGAAAAAAAAAATCTCTATTCACAGTTCAGCAAGACTTCTATATAACAAAAGAAACAATCAAAATTTTATGAAATGCCTGTGCTAAATTCCCCCCATCTCTGTAAATAAAATGGATTCTAAGAAGCTGAAAGATACAATTTAGAACCTGCGAAATTCATGACTTGAAACTTAAACTCCATGTGGTGGTATTAAGAGGCGTGGACTTCAGGGAAGTAATTACTTCATGAGGATTCCACCTTCCTGAATGAAACAGTGCTTTATATGAGGACTGGAGGGAACTAACTCGGGTGCTATTTGTTCTTCCACTCTTCTGCCATGTGAGGACACAGTGTTTGTCTCCTTTTGCCCTTTCTATCCCTCCCACCATGTGAGGCACCTAGATGGCAGCCTCCAGCAGATACTAAACCTGCAGATGACTTGACCTCAGACTGCCCAGTCTTTCAAACTATGAGAAATAAATTTCTGTTGTTTATACATTGCCCATTCTCAGGTATGTTGTTATAGGAGCACAAATAGTCATAGATAGGAAATTATACTGGAGGAATGGGTATTGCTATAACAAATACTTAAAAATGTGGAAGCAGCTTTGGAACTGGGTGATAGGTAGAGGCTGGAACACTTTTGAAGCAAATTCTGGAAAAAGCCATGAACAAACTGTTAAGGAGAATTCTAGTGGGGACTCAGATGCAGAGAAATGCTATAGGAAAAGCTGCATTCATCTTAGAGATTCTGTAAGTGGTCATAATCATAAAGCTGGTAGAAATACAGACAGTAAAGCTCATTTGATGAAGTCTTAGGCAAAAATGAGGAGTATATTAATGCAAACCCAAGGAAGTGCCATCCTTGCTTATAATCCAAAAATATTCTAAGACTACCAACCAACTAAATGCACCCCTGCTCTCAGTCCAAGTCATTCCAAAGTTAACCCAAAAAGTAGTTCAGGACATGATGGAAAGTGAGGGTCAGACATGCCTCATTGTACTCTCCACCCTTTGGAATTTAGGGACAGCTGACCAACATTGACATTAAAACAGAGGCCTTAAGACTGATAGAATAGCCAGGCATGATGGCTCATGCCTGTAATCCTTACACTTTGGGAGGCTGATGTGGGTGGACTGCTTGAGTCTCAGAGTTCAAGATCAGCCTAGGCAACATGGTGAAACCCTGTCTCTACAAAAAATACAGAAAATTTTGGCAGGGCATGGTGGCACACACCTGTAGTTCCAACTACTGGGGAGGCTGAGGTGAGAGGATCACCTGAGCCCAGGAGTTCAAGGCTTCAGTAAGCCATAATGGAGCCACTGCACTCCAGCCTACATGACAGACTGAGACCCTTCCCCAACTCTACCTCCAAATAAGGACTGATAAAACAGACTCTTTAAGTCTAATAAGAAATATTTATAACTTATTCTTTCTGAAGCCTGCCACCAGGAGGCTTCATCTGCATAACAAGAATCTAGGTCTCCACAACCCCTTATCTTAACCCAGACACTCTCTTCTATTGATTCCAAGTCTTTAGATAAACTCTTTCAACAAATTGTCAATCAGAAAATCTTTGAATCTATCTATGACCTGGAAGCCTCCTACTTCAAATTGTCCAACCTTTCTAAACCCAACCAATGTACACCTCGCATGTGTTGATTAATGTCAGATATTTTCATCCACCCTTTTTTGCCTATTTATTTATTTTGGAATGGGAATATCTAGCCTATTCCTCTCTCACCATGGTATTTTGGGAGCACATACCTTGTTTGATTTCACATGTTCAAAGATGGAAAGCAATTTGCCCCAGGATGATTCATATCTTGAGTCTCACCCATATCTGATTTAAATGAGACTCTGGACTTTAGGCTTTTGAGTTGATGCTGGAAAAGGTAAGACTTTTATGGTCTGAATATCCTTCAAAATTTATGAGTTAAAATTTAATCTCCAGTGTGGTGGTATTAAGTTGTGGGGCTGGTAGGGAAATGACTAAATCATGGGGTCTACACCATCATGGATTAGTGCCTTATAAAAGGGACAGAGAGAATTAACTTATGCCCTTTTTGTTCTTCCATTCTTCTCCCACATGAGAAGTCAGTATTCATCCCTTTTGCCCTTTCTGTCCCTTACACCATGTGAGGACACCTAGAAATATGTCAGATATGAGGAACAGGCCTTCACCAGATGCCAACCTGACAATGCCTTGATCTTGGACTTCCCAGCCCCCAGAAATGTGAGAAATAAATTTCTGCTGTTCATAAATTTTCCTCAGGTATTTTGTTGTAGTGACACAAACAAAGACAGCAGCCTAATTTAGTAATTATCTATTGACTAGTTACTGTGTAAAGAGATTGTGTTATTGTAAGAAATGTTCTTTGCACATTATATTGAAAGCCCACTCAATAAGAATCAGTATGCTAATTAACAGATGTCACATAATGCACAAAAATAATGAATAAAGAACACTCTAATGAAGATCTAATAACCAGTAATAATAATGTCTATTGTGTGCATGCATCAAGTTCTTACTTACAGTAGATTTCCAGTATTCATTGAGGATAATTAGAATAAAGACAACTTGAAAATTACATTTAAGTAGCACAGCAGAGAAATCAAGAGTAAATGAAACTGGAAAATATATACAAATTTGTACTTGGGACATAAGCTACTAAGAAACTTTGTAAAGTGAGAAGATAAATATGATGATATTACAATTCTCAAAGTCATGGCAATTGAGTTCATAACAAGAGTTACTTTAGAGGCATATAATGATAGCTGTCTTATTTCTGGTGGCTCACCTGAGAGCCACACAGGGCAGGGTAACCCCCTCCCTCCAGCCAAGGGAGGTGGTGAGTGAGCGTGCTACCCAGCTGGGGAAACTTTGCTTTTTCCATGTAAGTGCACAACCCACAGATTGGAAGATCCTGCTCACGAACCCACATCACCCGGGCCTAGCGTCCCAACCCCGGAATATGTATATTCTTACAAGCAAGTGAAGATGGCAGGTATAGGCCAGGCGCGGTGGCTCATGCTTGTAATCCCAGCACTTTGGGAGGCCGAGGCAGGAGGATCACGAGGTCAGGAGATTGAGACCATCCTGGCTAACATGGTGAAGCCCCGTCTCTACTAAAAATACAAAAAAAAATTAGCCGGGTGTGGTGGCGGGCGCCTGTAGTCCCAGCTACTCGGGAGGCTGAGGCAGGAGAATGGCGCAAACCCGGGAGGCGGAGCTTGCAGTGAGCCGAGATCGCGCCACTGCACTCCAGCCTGGGCGACAGAGTGAGACTCCGTCTCAAAAAAACAAAAACAAAAACAAAAACAAAAACAAAAAAAGAAGATGGCAGGTATAAAAATAAAACAACGATAATGAGAATAATAGTCATACGTTGTATGGTGCATAAATGGAAAATCAATAGGTACTTTAGATTACTATAGTATGTTGTAGCAAATCCATAGAACATGTTCTAAATAAAAGATGAACTTTAGGAAATGTCCATTACAAATATTTTTTAAATTTAGTTTTAGGTGATGATCAATATAATTAATACCCTCAAAGTTGTGAAAACTTGACTTAATGACCCCATCAGAGATATTGAAAATATATTAATCTGGAAATAAATACTAGTTTTCATTATTTTCATTTAATTCTTTTATTTTATTTATTTCAGCCAAACTTTGTCAATGTTTGGAAAATAAATAAATAATCTTTTTGTTATAAATGATATAGGCTAATCTTCTAATCAATTTTTGGATATTTGCCAGAAAAAAAATGTGTCAAAGGAAAGAAAGCAAACTGATAAAAATGCTTTATTGAAAGAAGGCCTGAGACCTGGGATATGTAAACATTTCTAACACTTTGCTGCTACAATCCCTAGCCTTTCCCAAAGCAGCAAATAAATAGAAAGTTCTATGCGGTGTTACTGGGTATTTCAATTTATTGAGGATGACTTCTCAGACTTCCTTTGTTTTTCTCACTTTGAAAGCATTGAGGTTTTCGGGAATATGCCCCTCTAGTGGAATTTGTCTAAGTTTTTTCCATGATTAGAGTGGAGATTTGGGTTTTAGGTTGAAAGTTCAAAGAGGTAAAGTGCCATTTTTATTATATCATATTCGGGATTCACATTATTATCAACAGGATTTATAATTGTTGATGTTGACCTTGATCACCTGGCTGAAGTAGTATTTGTCAGGTTTCTCCATTACGAAGTTAATCTTTCCCCCTTCAACCTCTTTCTGTACTATTTTCTTTAGAGGTAGTCTCTATACATAGCTCACAGTTAAGGAGTGAAGAGTTATGCTCCCTCTTTTCCATATATTTTAAATAAAATATACAAATAAAAACCATTCTTGGATTATGGGCATTGCATAAACAAACCCTTAGTTTATGGCTAGATTTGACTTGCAGGCCATAGTTTTCTTACCCTTGATCATTGGTTAATTGTTTTTTCTATTTGTGACAAATGACATATACAGAATGTAAAGATGGCATGCAGTTGCTGACAGGTCTGGAAAAGGACTGTCATACCCTAAAGAAAAGGAAGCCTCATTCAGCTGGCTTTGGGGAGTAAAATGTCCCCTGAAACCTTTTAGACCCCTAGAAGGTTCCTGGGGGCCTTCTGCTGGAAAAAAAGCTTGAGAGGCAACTTGAAAACAATTACGTCATGATGCGCTTAAAAAGAAAAGCTCAGAATTAGGTCAGAATTTGACAGGCGGAAAGAACCATCTCGATGTGTTATGAAGCTTTTCAGAAACTGTTTTCATGATTTTTATCACTGACATCTATTGGAGTAATATTATTTTTTTATTTGAATATTTAATTTTCAAAGCTAAAGCCTGAGAAATAGAGGCATTTTATCTTTTACAAAAAAAAAGATGGTATGCAGTAAAATTTATTTCTGAGTCTTGAGTTTTACCTCAATTGCATTTAGGTTTAGAATATACTTGAACTATAATTTTAAGGGTATTTTTTACATTTATAATTTAATACATGATAAATATACGGCAGATACATGGTATAAAGTAAAAATTATATATTTATTTTTTATATTGTTAGGCAAATGCCTTCACAATAGCTACTGAATGAATGCATAATTTTTTGTGGTAGGAAGAGGGTTAGGAATTTATTCTTTATCCACAAAAGGATTCTTATATCTTTCTTGATTCTGTCCACATTGTCTGCATTTTGAAATGATTAATTCTGTATAAATATAGTTTTGTTGTTTATAAATGTAATGCAAAAATTTCAAAATAAGCATTACTACATTAGGAAGAGGAAATAAGATGCGAATTTATCCCTTATAAATTGTTGATGATAGCAAATAAATATTTTTGATAAAATTTAAACAAATTGCCTTGCTGGAAAATAAATATAAGATATGCTCTGAAACTAAAAATTTAGAAGCACTAAATATGCTTAATTTTTAAAATGCATAAAATCCATGCATTTTCCCTGTTTTTAATCTGTCTTTCCTATTTATCTATCTACATATATCAGTACTTGCAAATAAAATGCTGGATAAAGCAAGATTCTGCAGGTCTCCAATTAATCACCTCAGTAGAAGTAAAAGGCTTAAAAATAAAAATAATGTGCTCTTTGAAGCTGTGATAAAATTCAAAGAAGTGTGGCAATTAAAAAACTTTCATAATAAGACAGAAAGCTAAGAATATTTACGAAGACATAAGATTTGAGATGTAAATACATAAAATGACTCATGGTGAGAAAAACTGACATTTTTCAGTTTATATTTATCTTACATGTCTCAAACCTTTATTAGTTTATGTAAGTGTAAATATCTCTAATGACATTTGATAAGGTTTAGCTGTATTCCTACCCAAGTCTCATCTTGAATTCCCACGTGTTGTGAGAGACACCGAATGGGAGGTAATTGAATCATGGGGGCAAGTCTTTCTCATGCTGTTCTTGGGATAGTGAATAAGTCTCATGAGATCTGGTAGTTTTATAAAGAGGAGATCTCTCAGTTTTTGGCTGCTGCCATCCATGTAAGATGTGCCTTGCTCCTCCTTGCCTTCCACCATGATTGTGAGGTCTCTCCAGCCATGTGGAACTCTAAGTCCAATAAACCGCTGTCTTTTGTAAATTACCCAGTCTCAGATATATCTTTATTAGCAGCATGAATACAGACTAATACAATGTTATTTAAAATTTTTCTCATTTAGAAATTTAGAGTCCAGATGTGTAATGTTATCGATGATGGAATAAAACCAAAAATTTTCAGTCTACCTCTTTAGTTACATTGTGAAAAACCAAATATTAACCTAGAAAAAGTTATGAGCCAAAATATCTTATAGTGATTGAAATAATCTTTAAACATACAAACTCAAGCTCTCTGATCATTCCCTAGCTGCCACTTATAATTTTATAGTGAAAGCAAAGGTGTTCATCCATTTATGTAACTAATTAATAATCATATGTTTAAAAATATGCTATTCTTCATTTAATTTACTTAAAAGAGCAAGAAGAATCAAAACTGGTAAAGACTAAGAGTTTCAGACTATTCCCCCAACTCTCCCCCACAAAAAAAATGGACTACAAAATTTGATGATTATATGAGAAGCCATAGGCTTAGTACAAGCTATTTGTACAATTATATATAACAGCTCATATTTCTACCCTAGTCAAATAAGTTTCTCTTCTTGGAACCTCTAAGCATAGGTAGTCAACATAAGCATAAACATTTGTTTATTAATTCCATGAGTTTGTGAAAAGTTGATATTATTTTGTAACTCATTTGCTCACTGACACATTTTGCTATGTTTTTTTCTATTCCCGAGCCACTGTCAGAGTATTATGAGTAGTTTAAGTGGAAATACATTTAATTGATGGTGATATAAATATTTCCTTCTTACTTTCCTTTACAGAAATGTTTCTATGTGCACTGATTTATTCTTCCAAGTAAATTAAGAAAAAACTTAGTCATATCTTCAATTTTAAAAAATTTCTTTGGAAGTAATACATTTATAATTTTTCTAAAACCCTTAAATACATAATTACACTATTGTCATACTAATAAAGAATGTTGAAGGAGACAGAGCAGGAACACCATCATCTTGGACAAACATCACCATTTGAAGTTCCAGCTCCCTGTCTAACCTTATGCATTTCTGGGAAATCACTTCTAACAACAAGCAGCCTGAAAGAGCAGACAGTATAACACAGATAAGACAGCTCGGGCAAGGAAGGAGGAGTAAAGTCTCTTGGGTAACCACCAAACTTCATTCTCATACAATGGGCCCCAGTAAAAACAGTGGACCCAAATAAGCACATTCTTTTCCCTTTAGGTGCACTAAGATGGGGAAGCTAAATGCAGACTCAGGGGTTATGCCTGCAGCTGTAGGAAGATGCATGGATACAGACACACAACTGTCTCTCCTAGATAAGCAAAACAAAGAGACACAGATACATTCTGAGCCTGTGATAAGCTCTTCTGCCCTGAACCCTTAAATACTCTCAGTCTGTAAGAGAGAGTGCTCCTGAACCAACTCGGCCAGAAGCCCCTCTCAGGGTTATTCTTTAAAATAAGCCTGTCTCTGACTGTTAAACTGCTCTTCATGTTTCTTTCTTCCTTCTTCAACTCTTACAGAAGGAATAGTAGAAGGTGTGAACTTGTTCAAATTTTCTTCTAGAGGATAATATTTAAACAGGTATCTGAAGAGTGCATAACACATAAATATTGATTTTTGTACTTTGCTTTGTAAAATGGCTCTTAAGTGGAATCTTATTTTTAGATATAATAGCTTTCCAATTGATTTATCTAAAGTTTAAAGGTAGACTATTATGTCAACTGCTGATAATGGAAATTTTAATCTCTTACAAAATGTATTCGCTAAACTTCCAGGAGATAATAAATCATATTAGTAACTGTGGGTGTCAATTTTTTAGTGTTTCCCCTACCTAGGCTAAGCCAGGTCCTCTCTCTGCTGGTGAACTGCATCTTACTTTACTACATTTAATGCAAATGTATTGACTCTTTATTATTTTTAAATCCTTTAGCTTAAATGTAGCATCTTTCCAAGAAACCTTTGAATAGAATTTGAATTTAGGATTCTATAAATGGAAATAATACCTGTGTGTTCATTATGTGAAGAAAAACTATTACTTTTCTCTCTTTTATATTTCCATAAGTTAAACATGTTATTCAAAATGTATTGAATACACGTAAAACAAGCTTCTTTTCCTATTAAATACTTTGCACAAATATTCTAACAGCTTAATGGACATTAGGTGTTCATGATTACTTTTTACCCTGTCCTTTATCCATACAAAACTCATCCTTGGCCAAGCGCAGTGGCTCATGCCTGTAATCCCAGCACTTTGGGAGGC
Source organism: Hylobates moloch (assembly GCF_009828535.3). Classification (NCBI taxonomy): domain Eukaryota; kingdom Metazoa; phylum Chordata; class Mammalia; order Primates; family Hylobatidae; genus Hylobates; species Hylobates moloch. The sequence goes on from NW_026652279.1 coordinate 143,187,222, forward strand.
TGAGGTCAGGAGTTTGAGACCAGCTTGACCAACATGGTGAAACCCTGTCTCTACCAAAAATTCAAAAATTAGCTAGGCATGGTGGCATGCACCTGTAGTCTCAGCTATGCGAGGGGCTGAGGCAGAACTGCTTGAACCTGGGAGGCAGAGGTTGCAGTGAACCAAGATCACGCCACTGCACTCCAGCCTGGGAGAAAAAGCGAGCCTCCTTCTCAAAAAATAAATAAATAAAATGAAAATAAAAAAACTCATCCTTAAATATCTTCAAGAGCCATATTTTGTAGTTTTGCTTCATAAACATAATTTTTATCTGGTTTGGGGGCATTATTTAAAATTCATAATTCAGGATATTTAATATTTTCTGCCTAAAAAACATGGATCTATAAAGAAAGTGTCATGTGAAAAACATCTGTGTTATTGTGAATAATGTGAGTTTGAGCATTATTTATAATTTATTATGTAGTAATCATTTGAAAATTGAGTCTTATAGTTTTTGAGCTGAGTTTTATAGTATTGCATGGTTTTTAATACATTTTATACATACTATTTCATCACATTCAACTGATAAACATTCCTTTCGTTATCAGTTTCTCCAATAATTATTTTTCCACATTTTCTTTGTTCTAAATACCTGGAAAATGTACATACATATTGTGTTTGAATTATTTAATGAATGGCAAAATGCAATAAATGTAATTCTCCAATTGGTCTTCTAATTCTAATCATTATGCAACATTAAAAATTACAATTATATGTTTCTAGCTTTGATATTAAACCAAACAGAATTAGTTAAGCTAATGTGAGATAAGAGTGACTTACACTGAATCTATGATCTGGTCTATTTTGGTTTGCTATATCAGCAGTGAAACCGCAAGCCAATAAATATGTCAATTAAAAGTTGTGAGCAGGTTAATTTAAATTGATTTCCAAATGCTTCCCTCTCTGAAAAAAAAAATCTATGGTCATTTTAGTAAAGCACTTGAATCGTTGAAGAAAGGAATGTTGCGCTGATTTCTCTTACATCTTCAGGTGGAATATTTCTGAAATATTTTGTAAAAATAAAATTTTCATTGACTAAAATCTATCTAACTTAAAACACTATTCATCTTGTTTAAAGATTTATATGATAGCCATATACATGATTGAAAATTTTCTCGTGAGTTCATTAAGAATATTAATAGAAAATATATTTAAATATATTTTGCCTTTATGTGTAAATATTATGGGGAGTGTGCTGTGACTCTCAGAAATGATTCTTGATTGATGGAGGATGAGAACCAGAATTATTCAGTGGACTCTTCTGGAAGACTTTCTCTACAGCTTTTAAGGAGTTCCTCCTCAAGCTTGGGTCCTGGTAACTGAGAACTGTAACAATAATTGTAGTAGCTCACCCATGGAGAGCTCTCCCGACCCTACCTGCCTGTATCACTCTTCCCAGTCCTCCTCTTCTGATACATGTGATTGCTTCCCCAAATAAGCTTTGTGAACCCAAACCTTGTTTCAGAAGAAACCCTAGATAAGACAACAAAGGGAAAAATCAAAACAAAATAAAACAAAAAACCCTAATGAACTTTGTTATAGTTAAGAGTGTTACATTAAAAAAAATATGTCTGGCCTTTTCTTCTTATAGAGACTACTATTATATTATTCAGGATTAGAGTATGGTTAGGATCAGGAGTAACTAGTAAGGCAGCAAGAATATCTTGTTTGTTTATTTATATATATATGGAGAAAGAATAGAAAGCTGTTTGTATTCATGAAAAAATAAGACAGAAAGGGAGGAAAAAGGAAATAAAAGAAGAAAGAAACGTGGAAAGAAGGAAGAAAAGAAAGAAGAAAGAAGGAAAAAGGTGACAATGAGGAAGACACAAATAGAGAAACAGGGAAGCAAAAAGTAGAATTTAATTTTACATTATTAGGACTTGCTGAGACATTATGGTGAATATCAACATGATGTTTACAAATAACTCAACTAAAAAAGTTGTGCCATCATAAATAACTGTAATATGAATAGGTTTATTCTTTTGAAAGCACTTTAATATGTTACAATAATCACACAAATTTGTGGTGCTCAACTTTTATGAAGAAGTAATTAATATGAATCACATGGTCTGTTTCTAGTCTAGTGATATTAAGCATACACTTGTATATATTGCTGAACATGTGGATGCTACCCTTTTGTCTACCACAACTATAATATTTATGTAATTGCATTATACTTACTTCATAGAATATTGTATACACATACTCTGATAGGCATAAATATTTTATTAAAATGAAAATATAAAAAATAACCATTATTTATAAAACAAAATTATAAACAAGACTGCAGGGAATATGTAGAAATATTTATATTTTTTAGGGTTATGGGATTTTTGAAGTGCCTTATCTTTCAATATTTTTCAAATTATTAGAGTGTTTTATGTTAATTTATAATCCACAGTTTTCAATGAAATATACATATTAGCTAAAGTGATGATATTTAAGCTAACAGACACCAACCATCATTTTTCATATCTCGACATCATTCTGACAGTAGTTCCCATTCTGAAGCTAATGCACAATTTTAATTAGTTCACAATCCCTGCTAAATCTTGGATGGTTTTCAGATACTAGTATTAGATTTCAGATACTGGCTCTTCTACACTGATTGTCCATGTGTAACCAAACTCAAGTCCGGCCACTCACCACTTGCAGAGTCCAATTAACAAGAGCAAGGTCCGGTAGAGTGACTTTATCAACCAAACGTAGTAATCAAGAAATGTCTAGATTCCCAATCAAAGCAATCACTTCTAATTTCTAGGGAGAAGGCAACGGTTTATAAAAGGGTCTTGGGCCTGGGCATGGTGGCTCTATAATCCCAGCACTTCGGGAGGCCAAGGCAGGAGGATTGCTTGAGCCCAGGAGTTTGAGACCAGCCTGGGCAACACAGGGAGATTTTGCCTCTTAAAGAAAAGGAGGTAGTGGGACTTGGTGTGAATGGCATGCAGGGGATGGGGTGAGGAAGTGTGGGGTCTTCGTGATTCACTACAGTGTCTTATCTATTAGGCAGTCTGGCTGGCACCTTCTGGGGCAGAGTTAGGTTGTAAACTACTCAAAGTAATCTTGTGGGAGAAAGTTCCAGAGACACCTGATTTCTTTCAAGGTTTGGTCCCTGGAACTTCAAAGCACACACATAGTTATATAAGCTTGCAATTCAGAGTGTCTGGTGAAGAGAGGTAAAGGTTATAACTGCATTTCTAAAGAGTTTAGCAGGAATGGAAAAAGGAAAAAGATGAAAATAATTCTATTTTTTTTTCCTTAGGAAAATAGGGTACATGGTTACAGTTGTCCATGCTTGAGAGAAAAGGATTGGTTTCAACACAGAATAGGAACATAGAATAGTAATTGTCTTTCAGTATGTTTCTTCTCAATGACTCAAGTATATGTCAGTCTAGATAAAACTCATCCCCAAACTCTTTGTGACTTAAGCATTAGTTTCTCCCTCAAAATGCATGTACAGTTTAGGAAATATGCCTATGGTTGAGAGGGTCCTTTATTCCATGAAGTGACCCAGGGGCTCAGATGGAAGAAGAATCTAATTCATTATAACAACAGCATCTCAATATGTGACTTCACGACACACTGTGTTAGGAGCCAATAAAACTGTAGAGTAGCATACAATCTCTAGCCTTGTATTTTACTGGCAGGAATTGTCTTATGACCACACTCAAATGGAAAAGACTGATTAAAATACAATGGCAAATGAGTTATTGGGTGAGCAATAATTTTGCTTTATGTTTTTGTTGCCAAACACCTCTTTGCGTTTGTTTGTGTCCTTTTTTCTTTCTTACAACATATAATACACACTCAATCATGCCTGAGGAAAACAACCTAAAAATTCATTCATTCACTACATCCAGCTCAAATCATAGAATCCCTGGGTGCTGTGAGTGATGTCAATGTCAAGTCTGGCTGTGGCTCTTATTAACCTGAAAAACTTGCACTAAAGGACAAGTTATCTTCCCTCTACAAATTCCCGATATTAGATAGTGAAATAAAGACTGGATATCTGTGCTGAAGTCTCCTGATCAGAAAGGGAGATATCAAAGATTCTCAACAGTCCTTTGACTACAGCTTTTCTGCAATCCTAGATAGGCATTGTGAGCAGCACAGATCATAGTGTTGGTGGGTATTCATTGATAAGGCTCTGATTCTGATGTGCAGGTCTTGTGCCACGATGCATTGCATTTTATTGTCCTGGTCCTGCACTCAGAGAGATTCTTATTTCCCTTAGTCATTCCCTCTTATCCACAAGAGGTTAGTTCTAAGGCTTCCATAGATGCCTAACATCACAAATAGTACTAAACGCTATATATTCCGTGAATGAATTTGTTTTTCCTTCATAATTTTACAGGTATAGGATTCATTCTTATCATGGATATTAGCAACTTCAGGATACAATTTTTTTTTCTTTTTATTGTTAAGATCTTTCCATTTTTCACTTCAAGGAAGCACTTTATGATTTCTTTTTAGCATATCTGAATTGCCAGCATCACTACTCTTGTACTTTGAGACCCTTATTACAGAAATTAAGGGTTACTTGACCACAAGTATTGTTATACTAGAACATTCCATCTGATAACCAGATGGCTACTGAGACAGTGTGAATACACTAGAGAAAGGGATGATTTACATTTCAGGTGAGATAAAGTGGGGTGGTGTGAGAGTTTATCACACTGCTCTGAATGGGATACAAATTCAAACTTATGAATTGTTTATTTCTGGAATTTTTCATTTAATATTTTTGAACCACAGTTGGCTATGGGCAATTGAAATCACAAAAAACAAAACTGGGGACAAAGGGAGACTATCGTATTCCTTTTTTTTAAATTTTATTTGGCTTTGCTTGAAGGAATCTGCCTATTTTAGACTTGTTCAGCTTTCTAAACTCATTTCAATTAAAGGATTTGTGGGGAAGGGGCAAAATCTACAGTAGTAACAGCTATTTTTTTTTTACCATTAGGTTGGTGCAAAAGTAATTGCAGTTTTGTCATTACTTTTAATGGCATTATTACTATTATAATTAATATTGTTACCAGGGGGTCCTTGCTCCCAGAGCTCCCAAGATGGTGGCGGGCTGCTTCCAAGATGGAGGCAAGCCTCCTGTTCTCCGACTTGGGGTTCTTGGCCTCACGGATTCCAAGGAATGGAATCTTGGCCCATGCAGTGAGTGTTATAGCTCTATTAGAAGCCATAGGTCATGGAAGAGAACCCTGGAACCCAATGACTAGTGTTCAGCTCGATTAGGATGAACCCGGGCACTCAGCCGTGCAGAAACAATGGCAAGCCTTTAGCCCCATCGGGAGCGGCAGTGGGCGCCTTGCTGGATCAGGGGCACAGCGGACACCCTTCCGGATCCAGAGGGATGGAAATCAGCAGCAGGTCTGCGACAGTAGCAAACAGCAGTGGTGGATGGCGAGCGAAAGCTCAGCTCGAGCCGTAACAAACATGGACCAGAAGGGTGTGCAGTTGCAAGATTTAATAGAGTGAAAACAGAGCTCCCATACAAAGGGAGGGGACCCAAAGAGGGTAGCTGTTGCTGGCTTGAATGCCTGGGTTTATATCCTGATCATCGTCTCTCCCGCTGTGCTCTCAGGCAATAGATGATTGGCTATTTCTTTACCTCCTGTTTTTGCCTAATTAGCATTTTAGTGAAGTCTCTTTACTACCTGATTGGTCGGGTGTGAGATAACTTGCAAGCCCCGTGTTTAAAGGTGGATGTGGTCACCTTCTCAGCTAGGCTTAGGGATTCTTAGTTGGCCTAGGAAATCCAGCTAGCCCTGTCTCTCAATATTATTATTTCAGATTTGAATTTGTTTTAGCAGCTTAACTATTTCAAAAAAATGTAAACATTTTTATTTATTTGATACCAGCCTATTCTATATGCTAGTAAATATTTATACACAGAGTTCTTATAAAGATATAGTTTGTATGTATAGATAGAGTGTAAACTGAAAAAGTTCCTGAGAGAGTTGTCAATCAGTTTGGAGGCTTATTTTGGTTGTGAATGCACTAGGGATAAAGAGTTACAAGCCATTGTAAATAGTGATGCAATAAATATATGTGTGTGTGTCTTTATAGTAGCATGATTTATAATCCTTTGGGTATATACCCAGTAGTGGGGTCGCTGGATCTTATGGTATTTCCAGTTCTAGATCCTTGAGGAATTGCCACACTGTCTTCCACAATGATTGAACTAGTTTACAGTCCCACCAACAATGTAAAAGCATTCCTACTTTTCCACATCCTCTCCAGCACCTGCTGTTCCTGACTTTTTAATGATCGCCATTCTAACTGGTGTGAGATGGTATCTCATTGTGGTTTTGATTTGCATTTCTCTGATGACCAGTGATGATGAGCATTTTTTCATGTGTCTGTTGGCTGCATAAATGTCTTCTTTTGAAAAGGGTCCGTTCATATCCTTTGCCCACTTTTTGATGAACCAACCAAAATGTCCATCAATGATAGACTGGATTAAGAAAATGTGGCACATATACTCCATGGAATACTATGCAGCCATAAAAAAGGATGAGTTCATGTACTTTGTAGGGACATGGATGCAGCTGGAAACCATCATTCTGAGCAAACTATCACAAGGACAGAAAACCAAACACCGCATATTCTCACTCATAGGTGGGAATTGAACAATGAGAACACTTGGACACAGGGTGGGGAACATCACACCCCAGGGTCTGTCATGGGGTGGCGGGCAGAGGGAGTGATAGCATTAGGAGAAATACCTAATGTAAATGATGAGTTAATGGTGCAGCACACCAACATGGCATATGTATACCTATGTAACAAACCTGCACGTTGTGCACATGTACCCCAGAACTTGAAGTATAATAAAAAATAATTTAAAAAAAAGAGCTTTAGTATCTTACAAAAAAAATGAAGACAATACCTTCAAAGCTCAGGGAGATGCTCTTGGTCTTTAAACTGTTCCCACTTAGTGACAGGTTATCCACAGGTTCTTGGTGCATTCCCCATGCCTCTTTCCAATCCCATCACATAATGACCAACTTTATGGGGCCTCATGAAAATGGCGTTGGCCCCAGTGGTTGGCAATATATTGTTACGGTGCCCATGAGAGAAGCCCCCTACCCATCACCCCCACTCAACGAGTCCTCAGTGGTCGCTATAAAAATTAGCTCTTTACAACCAGCTGTTCAGGTTAATCAGGAAAAAAAAAAAAAAAGTTACAAGCCAAGTATAATCTGTGGCCCCCACTTTTTCCAGAAAGAGTTTTGAGCACTTCAATATTTGAAGGAGGAAGGCAGGCAGGAAGGGAAGGAGGAAAGAAGAAAAAAGTGGGAGGAGGTAGACAAATGAGACAGGTCATTACATTCCTTTGAGGTTTTGATTAGCACTCACTGAATCCACATGTTGCATGTGAAAAGGAGGGGGTAAAGGAACAATCAAGTACTTATTCATGTCATGCCTAGTAAATCCGCACTTTACATGAGATAAATATAGAGCAGAGGAAGATGACAAATATATGTTCCTCTATGGGTGGTGGAGGGAGGATTCCTAGTCTCCTCTTGCCCCATGAAGATAAGCTGTTAATTTTACATTGTCAGGGTGAGGGAGGCTATCTGGGGAGATACGTAGCCTTCTATCTTGTAGCTGTATATTTAGGAACAAAAAGAAAGGCAGTTTTCTGCAAGCCTCAGCCTCCAAGCTTAACTGTTCCTTTTGGCATAGTAAGTTTGGGGTCCCGATATTTTATTTTCCTTTCCTATCTATTTTTTTATATGTAATTTCTTCCCGCCTGATCTTTCACTCTGTCTTCAAATTTGAAGTTGACAACTCAAATTCTTTGGCTTCTGGGGAAAAGCTATAGCCTGAAATTCTCTAAATAAATTAATTTGGTTTTATGATTTAACTGTACTCTATGAGAGTAATCTGATCTTTGCCCTGAGGCATTTGAAGCTTCTGAGAATTTTTAGCAATAAATGGGAAAGCTACACTCTCATTTTTGTCTTGGCCAAAATGCTGAGTTTTGATAGAGTGTTGCCTCTCAATTATAGCTTTTACTGTTTGAGCTTCATAGCATCAAGGCCCAAAGTTCCAGAATGTGTTTACTTCATTTTATTTCTGCTGTTCAGCAATCCCTTTCTTCACTCATCTTATCTTTCTGGTAATGCTTGATAAAATTTAGTCAATAAAACCCCAAAACACGAACTTTGTTTTTCGATCTCTTTCCCTACAGCTACAAAATAATTGGACATGCAATCTGCCTCACAAGATATTTCACAGTTATGTTGTTGTCAGCCATTCCACTACTGCTCAAGAGTGACATCTACAGCTTTTCCTTATTGTATCCTCCACTCCCTATGGAGAAGCTTTTGTCACACAATGACTTAATTGAGGTGGCATTCTACTGAAAGCAAGACCTGTATTAGGCAGGCAATGCCAGATAATGCTGTAGTATCAAAGAAACCAGAAGTATTAGTGGCTTAAAATAAACACATATTTTATTTATTCTTCATGTCCAACTCAGGTCTTTGGTTGAGCTATACTCTACATTATTACTCAAAATCCAAAGCTATTAAGGATTCATGACCTAGAAGGCTTAGCTACAGCAGAAGCCAAAAGAGAAATCCAGAAGATTAGATGGTGGCTTTTTCATGTTTTGTTGGTTACTACTGTTTAGATGAACAGTCTTAAACACCTCCTCGAACCCACAGAACATTAGAAAGGATTTTTTCCCCTTCCCCCACATATAGGCCCCCCTCCGACCTTCCTTTCCTAAGAGCATTTATTTTAGGGAATTTGTGATTGTAAATTATTTGTCTGCCCTTTTGAGATGTAAATCTTTTTCACAGCCACTTTTACAACCCAAAATGATTTTTTCCCAAGGATCTGGGAACCATCCTTTTGAAATGTAAATATCAAGGAAAAGAGAGATCCTATCTCTTAATCTACATGTGAGGTTAGATGCCTAATTTAGGTGAACACCTCCCTCTACTGCATGTTGAAAATTTGCCTTCTGTCATGAAAATACAAGAAAGTTTACTTTTCCTTTGGGTAAAGTCAATTAGCAAACACAAATGGCTTAAAATCCTCCCACTTACTTCTTAAAAACTCTCCTCTGAGCACTTATGCTCAGACTGAGTTCTGACTTTTCTCCTCTACTGTAAATAAAGCCTTCCTGGAATGTTTAACTTTGTCTGGTACAAATGTTGTGTTGACAATGGAAACAAGTAATTATAAGAATGGAAAAATAGTAAGAGAAAAGGAATATTTAGTGAACAGTGCTGTCTTTTTTATAATGTACTAGAGGCAACAAGTCTGTACTCACCATATATTACACATATGTAACACTGTCTACACCTGAAATTTCAGAAATTAGTAGCAAATATATATCTCTTGTAAGGTAGGTTTATGGCAAATTTTCTTAATTCATGGGGGCTAAACCCAGGATGAAAAGAACAGTGATTTAAAAAAAAAAAAAGCCCCAAATCTAGAATCTACTCATTTCATAGACACTAACATTTTAGAAGGGCCTTTGGAATTAAGTAATTTTTTTTTCAAAATGTTGTGTTTCTTTCTCGTCTGTACTACCCATATCACTACATTAGTTTCTTCTGCACATATCTGAAGTAACTTCAATATCTCTGTAAGAAGTTTCCTAAAGCTCTGGTTACTCGGATTCCTGGCTGCGCCACTCAACTGTCTCATGTGCACTGCATTGAAGGAAATCACAAGCATACAAACAAACAGGGCCCAAAGCCAAGTCCAACAGGCTTAAACAAGAAAGATTATTATTTGGCTAATATAAACTGAATTCTAGAAGTATATCAGCTTCAACGTATATTTGGATCAGCAACTCGGTGTCAACTTTTTGTTTTGCATTTTCTAGCATTAGTATCATTCTAAGGTTTGTTCTCTTTCACAAAATACCTGAAAATCGCTTCTATATCTTTGCTCAATCAGTGCCATAAAGGAGCAAAAAAAGTGACTTCTATATTCCTCCAAAAATACAATATGAATACAAATACAATCCAATTAAAAAAAACTTTTATTTCCAGAGACTTCCACAAATATCTTCTCTTTTCTCCTCAGAATTAATTGAATCATGGCTCACATTTTTAGCCATTACTCTTGGGAAAATACTTTGCCCAATAAATCAGGCCTTTACCACTGTTTTGTCTGGAAATCTTTCCCTAAAATACTGCAGTACTTCAGTACTTTAGTAAAGAAGGAGAATGGATGTTGGTCTATGTAACTGTTATCATTTAGTCAATTTACAATAAATAAGAGTTCATTAAAATCATAGCCATACTAACGCACATTTTAGTATTTTTTTATTGCAAATTCCTATTCAGCCACTTTTCTCTCATATCCAAGAAATTCATATATTTGCTTTTGCCAAGCCATTTAGTCATTGCGAGTCAAACTCTATTCTAGCTTTTACAAATGGTAAAACAGCTTTTACGAATTGTATTTATTTACAATTTAAATAAGTCTACTTGCTTTGCAAAAATAGACAATACTGTGTCTATTTCTTCTAACCCATAGATTGCAAAATAATTTTTAGAAAAAAAAGAACAAAATTAGGGCTTCTCAGCTCTAAAAATTCCACTACTTATTCACATAACACTGATCTTGCAGGCTTTTTTGATGTCATTTTGTGAAAAAAAATTTTATGTTTACAAATTTGCCATTACTAATTCAGTGCAACTTTATAAGTTCATATTTTTTCTTCTTGGAAAATTCACTACCTGGGTTTTTTAGTGAAGGCATGCTAATAGTAGTCTATCACTTTTGTTTACATGCAATGTCTATTTTGCTATTACTCTTGAAGGTTAGCAGAAGCAAATAAATAATAGTGGGTTGACATTTTTTTTGCCTCAGAAATTTGAAGATAATCTTCCACTGTCTTCCTTTTTCTATGGGTGCTGTTGAGGTCTGTTATGACTTAATTTCAGGTAATCTGTTTCTTGTTTCTGGGTTTTGATAATTACACTTAGTCTGAGGTGATCAAATATGGTATTTCCATGTGGGGATTTGGTAATTTTTGTTTTCTTCAAAATCATGTATTTTCAGAGTGACTGTATTTTCCAGCTTTCATATGTGCCCAGTATCATATCCGATATAACATTTCTCCTACATTTTAAAAAGTTTCAACAAAGTACACTATTAATAAGAATTTTAGGCCAGGTGCAGTGGCTCATGTCTGTAATCCTAGCAATTTGAGAGGTCAAGGTGGGAGGATTCTTTGAGCTCTGAAGTTCAATACTAGCCTGGGCAATAGTGAGACTCTGTCTCTATAAAAAAAAAATAAAAATAAATAATAATTTTTAAATAAGACATGATATATTAGAAAAAACAAATTTTAAGAGTAAAATTACTTTTAATTGGAAAAGCAACAATTACTTTTGCACCAACCTAATGATTTGTTAGTCTTCAAATTTGTTTTTTCTAGATTCTACCAATGTCTAATGTAGTAATTTGTGAGAGACTTAAACTGTGAACACATCTCTCACATACTTAAGAAATTAAATCTGAAAGAATACTGCAACTAAACTCTGTCTTTTTCAGACCCATTATGATGTGAAGAAACTAGTATCTCCCTTTCAGAAAGAGTATGTAGGGGGTTATCTGATAAAAATAAATTCACTTGGACAGAGCAGGCACAGTCAGACCTTCACCCCTTCTGATCTTAGGGTGTGATGAAATAAATGATCCATGCTGCTGTCTCTGCTGGCCGCTTGGTGAAACAACCAGTTTTGTCATGCACATCGCCTAAGACTTGGGGTATGAAAAGCCACTATGGAAAGCCATTCTGAGCACCTGCAGACTTAATCCCACCTGGAAGTCACCAAAGCTAATGGCTTGCTCCCTTTAGAACAATAGGCCTACCTCTCCTTGGTACCATTTGAGCCACAACAAGTGCCTGCTAGTTGGAACCAGAAGTTGGGCATATTTGACAAAAGTATAAGAAAATTGGGAGTGAACAATACTGCAGTAAAACTCAGAGCAAGCTATCAGATTAGCCTATATAGAAAGTGGGTATATCATTCATTCAAACCTGGCTAAAGTGTGGTACACAGACCAGCAACACGGACATCACCTGAGAACTTGATGGAAAAGATAGCTCCCAGATGATGCCTGTGCTCCTGCTCTTCAAAGTTCATTCGAGTAGCAGAAATCTAGTGCACAGTATCAATAAAACTTTTTTTTTTTTTTTTGAGACAGAGTCTCACTGTCGCCCAGGCTGGAGTACAGTGGCGTGATCTCGGCTCACTGCAGGCTCCGCCACCCAGGGTTCATGCCATTCTCCTGCCTCAGCCTCCCGAGTAGCTGGGACTACAGGCGCCTGCCACCACGCCCGGCTAATTTTTTGTATTTTTAGTAGAGACGAGGTTTCACTGTGTTAGCCAGGATGGTCTCGATCTCCTGACCTCGTGATCTGCCCGCCTCGGCCTCCTAAGTGCTGGGATTACAGGCATGAGCCACCGCGCCCGGCCAGATAAAACATTTTTAAACAAATACACACATTGTATTCCATTCATTGCTAGCACTTTACTTTTGCAATAAATACATTCAACAACAATAAGCTTAAATAAATAAAGTACGATTTAATAAAAACTCAAGTATTTCATATTTATTTTACAAGAGAGTTGATTCTAAACTGCTAACTTTCACAACACATCTGGCAACTTTCAGTATTTACCCAAGCAAGTATAGTAATTACTAAAGAGAACACAAGTGTGATAAGAAATCTTCAACATCTACTTCAAAAGTTTCCTATTATTTTAGGAAGATAGTGCTTCTATCCAGATAATTGAGACTGGGAACTTTAAAAGATACATTTACATATTACTCTGTGAAGCATGACTTCATTCAGATCAGAAGGTGTTCCTCTAAATAATATTCTATAATGAAGTTGGTTCCCATGCATGCTGTGACAGAGTTTTTGAATTTTCTTTTAAATCATTGTTTATCTGCCTTTCTATACTGATTATTCTCTTCTTTGTTGCTTCTTATATACATTTAGATTACGTCTTTGACATTTGGGTTGCTTTGCAAACATTTTAAAATCAGGCGGCCCCAGTGAAAACTCCTCATTGCAGTCTTTCTCATCATTCTGCTGTTCTCTACTGATGATACTATGGAGGTTTGCGATAAAACACTACTAAATATTAAATCCTATTGCTTACTGGGCCTTACTTTTAGTACACCTTATGTTTGCGTTAGTCACTTTGCATTGCTCTTAAGAAATATCTGAGCCTGGGTAATGTGTAAAGAAAAGATGTTTATTTTGGCTTATAGTTCTGCAGGCTGTACAGGAAGCACGCTGTCAGCATCTGCTTCTGGCGAGGCCTCAGGAAGCTTACAGTCAAAGCAGAAGGCAAAGAGGAGCAGACAGTGCCACATGTAAGAGAAGGTCTTGAGGGGAGAGGTCCCAAACCCTTTTAAACAGCCAGATCCCACATGAACTCACAGCAAGACCTCACTCATTAATGTGGGGAGGACATCAAGCTATTTATGAGGGATACACCCCCATGACCCAAGCACCTCCCATAAGCCCCCACCTCCAACACTAGGGATTAAATTTCATCATGAGATTTTGAAGGGACAAGTATCCAAACAGTGTCATTCCCCCTCTGTCCCCCCCATGTCTCATGTCCTTCTCACACTGCAAAATTCAATCATCTTTCCAATAGTCACTCAAAGGCTTAACTTGCTCCAGACCCAACAAAAAATTCTCAAGTCCAAAATCTCATCTGGACATGAGTTTGTTCCACCTATGAGCCTGTGAGATAAAAAAGCTATTTACTCCCAAGATACAATAGTGGTACAGCATTGGGTAAGGGTTCCAATTGCAAAAGGCAGAAATCAGCCAAAAGAAAGGGGCAAAAGTTCCCATGAGATTCTGAAACCCAGCAGGGCAGTCATTATACTTTAAAGCTCCAAAATAATGTTTGACTCCACGTCCTGCCTCCACAGGCACACTGGTGCAAGGAGTGGCCTCTGAAAGCCTTGTTCAGCTCCTCCCGTGTCTTTCTGGGGTGCAGCTCCTGTGGCCGCTTTCATGAGCTGGAGTTGAGTGTCTGCAGCTTTGCTAAGATCAGAGTGCAAGCTGCCAGTGGCTCTACTATTTGGGGATCTGAAGCGTGGCGATTCTGTGTCCAGAATTGGTAGGTTCTTGGTCTCGCTGACTTCAAGAATGAAGCCACAGACCCTCGCGGTGAGTGTTACAGTTCTTAAAGATGGTGCGTCCAGAGTTTGTTCCTTCTGATGTTGAGACAAGTCCAGAGTTTCTTCCTCCTGTTTGGTTCGTGGTCTCGCTGATTTCAGGAGTGCAGCTGCAGACCTACGCGGTGAGTGTTACAGCTCTTAAAGGTAGTGCAGACCCAAAGAGTGAGCAGCAGCAAGATTTATTGCAAAGAGTGAAAGAATAAAGCTCCCACAGCGCAGAAGGGGACCCGACCAGGTTGCCACTGTTGGCGCAGGTGGCCTGCTTTTATTCCCTTATCTGGTCCCACCCACATCCTGCTGATTGGTCCATTTTACAGAGAGCTGATTGGTCTGTTTTACAGAGAGCTAATTGGTGCATTTACAAACCTTTAGCTAGACACAGAGTGCTGATTGGTGCATTTACAATCCTTTAGCTAGGCAGAAAAGTTCTCTAAATCCCTACCCAATTAGCCAGACACAGAGCACTGATTGGTGCATTTACAAACCTTTAGCTAGACAGAAAAGTTCTCCAAGTCCCCACCCATCCCAGAAGCCCAGCTGGCTTCACCTCTTAGTTCCATTACCACCGCTCTTCTAGGCAGTGCTGTGGTAGGTACTCCATCTGGGGAGCCCAATCTCATATTTCCCCTTGGCACTGCCCTAGTATAATGTTTCTGCAGGGGTTCTGCCCCTCTGTTAGGCTTCTGCTTGAACACCCAGGCTTTTTCATACATCCTCTGAAATCTAGTTAGAAGCTGCCAAGCAAGCCTCCTTCATTCTTGCATTCTGAGCTCCTGGAAGCCACCAAAGCTGATGGCTTACATCCTCCAGAAGTGTGGGCTGAGCTGTACTTGAAACCATTTTATCCACAGCAGGAACTGGAGCAGTAGGGATGACTCATCGTTCTGCAAGCTGTACACAAAGCATGGCACCAGCATCTGCTTCTGCCGAGTCTTCAGAAAGCTTACAGTCTTGGCAAAAAGCAAAGGGAGCGCAGGCAGTGTCACACGGTAAGAGAGAGATCAAGGTGGAGTGAGGTTCCAGACTCTTTAAACAACCAGATCTCATGTGAACTCAGAGAAAGAACTTACTCACTACCACAGGGAGGGCACTAAGCCATTCATGAGGGATCTGCCCCCAAACACCTTCTACCAGGCCCTACCTCCAGTATTGGGGATCACATTTCAAAATAAGATTTGGAGGAGACAAACATCCAAACTATACTAATGTTTATTGACTGTAATTCTGCAATAAAATTATTATCGAATTATACCTTCATTGAATTATTGTTTATGTTCCATGGGCTCTATCATATTGTTTGCTTCTTCTGAAATTGCATTCTCTTAAGTATAGAACTTAGAACATGATAACATTGAGTAAATATTGAATGAATGAACTGATAGATGAACAGATGGATGAGTGAACAAATGAGTAAATACAATGCTTGGAGGCCAAATACTACACTTAATTGGTCTGCCATGATTACTGGATCAAATAAAAATCCAAATAATGTTTGACATTTTTTTCTTATTGTTATGATCTAACCTAGGGCAATTCAAACATTCCATATGAGATATGCATTTTTATTTCTAAATCTGTTCTGTAAGTTTTTGTATGTTTGATTTTTATTTGTGTATCTTTCCAAACTAAGGGAAAACAGTTTATAATCAAAGCTTGTTTACAATGTTTTAAATCTTTTTCCTATTTGTTTATATTGTATGAATACTATTGGGTAAATAAATGCATTTATCCACTTAATCACTAATTCAGATATTCAAAATGATTCATTATAATTATATATAAAGCACTTATTTCTCATAGTAAATTTATATTTCATTTGTGACAAAGTAAAATAAAATAATTTCTAATAATGATATATGTTCTCAGTAATCTAAAATATTGTTTTCTGAGAGAATGAAAAGATAATAATTTAGGGTGGCCAGAAAAAAAATCTAGAATTAGATGACATTTGAGCCAGATGAGAGTAAAAACAAATACAATCACATATGAGGGGGAAGAGGGGCAAAATAGAGACAATAGGAAGTGTAAAATTCTGAAGCACAAATTTCCTGAAACAGGAAAAATAACCATTTGGAATATCTAAAAAATACAGCAATGCTCACTATGATTTTTATATGGAGAATGGACAATAGGAGAAGTATTAGAAGCTGGGAGAATCATTAGGGGGCTATTGTAATTGCCCAGTAAAAAGAAAGTTGTGGCTGGCTATGGATAATCGCTGAGTTAATGGTGATTTAGTGTATATTTCAATAATATGAAAACAGTACCAGATGAGATACTGAATGTGCAAAGAGACACAGATTAGGTATCAAATACTACAAAAATGTTCAATATGGTAAATTGATGCAGATGAAGTTCAGGCCATGGAATATACTCCTCCATTTCTTCTTTATTTTTTTCTTCTCATTCTTCTCTGTCTCCTCTTTCTATTCTATTTTTCTCTTACTAGGTAGGAACTAGTAAACTGCAAGCAAAATTGTTGGTTTCTGGACTGATGCATTACGTAAATAACAGATATTTGGATCCAGCTCCCTGATTGTGGGTTGGCCTATCATAAATGCAGTTAATTTTGTTTTTAATGTCTGAAATGGACTTAGGTAACTTGGTACATTTGTTCTAAAGAATAAAATACTTTATGCTGACTTGTAAATATTTCCTCAGAGAAGTATTACTTTGGCGCAAGAGGCAAATATAGAGTGAGCAAGGATGAAATTACTTTCAATAATGCAAAAAGCTCAATCTATAAAAGTATTCTTATTTCAACTTCTTTCTTTATAGAGCTCTCAGGTTTTTTTCATCAAATAATGTATATTTTCCAAACTAGATCTAACTTCCCAAGATAAGGATTTGATATGGTTTAATGCTCCATTTTGAAGGCATTATTTAAATAGCATATATTTTAAGCTTTATATCTAGCAAGCATAATGCTAAATTATATAATAATACATAATCATTAATATAAAATACATAATAATTTATTTCTAATCTCAAAGAATTATGAACTGAAATTTGTGTGTTTCTATGGATACTTGTTCATGATATAGTGACAGGTATATAAGAGAAAAATACTAGAGAACATTCATGTAATACTTGCTAAGAAAAAATTCTTTTGTAAAGATGTCTTATTTTAATATTGATATTTGAAACAATCCAGAAATCAATATCTTTCGCACTGATTTATTCTGAATTTTGATAGTGTTGGCCTTGAGACTGATTATATAAAGTTAGATGAGAAAAATCAAAAGGCTAAAAAGCTTAAAAGGAGATAAGTTTTATTCTAATCTTATAAGAAACTTTCTGAAGTCTAAATAAGTTAACCAGTCTATTATTTTCCAGATAATTTCCCTATGGCTTTCTTAAAAAGAATTAAGAATTAAGACAATGTAGATCTAGCATTGATAACTTTATGTTTGAGTAAATGGGATTGGGTATCTTTGCCTGGTTTAGGGAATTCTTTTAGATATCTACACACACAACATTAGTAACAACCCATAAACAAACAAATATATAGAAAAACAATTACAACAACAAACTAGTGAAGTAAAGTTAACAATCACTCATATTGATCTAAGGATGAAATTACACATTTTCTTGTAATCATTTTGTGTATACCCTATTAGTAAATCACAATGCCAAATTTAGATTAATCTATCAATACCTCATACTTTCATGAGCTCATTAAATAATCTTAATTATATTTTTGATATTTTCTATTAAACTCTCTTAATAGTCTCAATGCTGTTTTTTTGTTTTGTTTTGTTATGCAGGTGCTCTATTCTCTTTTGCATAGTAATCTCTAATTCGCATTTTCCTGAGAAAGTGCCTGTTCCTTCCAGATTTTCAAATTTATTAGCACAGAATATGTGGCTAGGTCTCTCAAAGTTACTGGAATTGATGCGCTATCCATTTTTATATTCATCTTCTCATTTCTGATGTTGTGAATGTGACTTTTTTTCTGACATTTATTTTATTAGATTTTCCAGTACTGGATTGTGCGCCTTAAAAAAAAATCTTTTAGTTTGTGAGGTGTAATTTGATAGTCTACCTTGAGCTCGTTAGTTACCTTTGTTCAGTTCTTGAATTAATAGTTAATTCCACTATTTTCATTCCTTTCTTTATAAACAAATTTGTGTATCCAAATTTGTCTAATCAACATAATGTTTACTATGTAAAGTATATTGTTATTATTTTTAAATACACCTAATTACAATTTTGAATTTTTTTCTAAGACAAAATTTTGAACTATCTATTCTATTTTTTCACTTTCATTTGTTAAAATATAATTAATGGTTTTTTATAAAAATTCTGGATTGGTTGGTAGGTCTAGATCCTGAATTATTGTTAAATACCATATTTGCAAAGAACTGTGAAGGGTTTGAGATTTTGCTTTTCTTGCAAGATAAAATGTTAGCCTATCAAAATTTCATGGATTTTGTCAAAACACAACATTCTTGGGTTGAAGGCCAAAGCAGTTTATTACACATAGTAAAACAGGCAGCATGAGTCATGTAAGTGTGCCTGTTCCACTTGCTCGCAGGTCTGAAAGGGGTCACACAGGTGAGCCAAGATAGATGTCTGCCTATGCAGTGGTTTATATTATTGGAAGTAAACCCAAATGATATACAGAAGGTAGATATCATATCTACCCATTTTCTGGAGAAAGATAATCTTATTTTTCTGAGGCTGCAAGAAAACCTGTCCTTTGCTCTCTAGGGAGACAATGTATCTATTTCCTAATGCTATTGACTCTCCAATCATCGGATAATCTAGAACAATGGCAGAAAGAGTCTCTGATCACAAGACCTGTTACAAATGAGAGAAATCCATAAAGAATTGCCTCCTGACAGTATATTCTATTTCAAATATTGTAATATGTATGTATTTATCACATATATAAATCAATTAGTAATGCTCATGTATGCTTGAATATACATTAAAATATCTCATATATTACAAATTAATATGTATTAACATAAACGTGTATATATTTCAAGTTTTTAGTTCTGTTTTCTACCTACTTAAATTCTCAGAGCAAGAGAGTATGGTGGTTCTCTTAATTCCTTTAGTTATTGACATATTGATGTGAATGTTTAATATACTTATATGTTTGCTTTAATCAAAATATATAATAAAATATACACAAGCAGCAAAGTATAAATAGAAATCATGGCACAATTGTCAAGAATGTCAGCTATGAAAGCAAACCGCTTAGGGTCAAATTTAGTTTTCAATGTTTCTATCTATGTACACCTTGGTCAGTCATTCAATTTTTCTATATCTTTTCTTCACCTGTTAAATGAAGCTCATAACGATTAACTGTAAGGATTAAATTAATTTTTATAAAGTCTATAGTAATTGCACCTATAAGTGTTTCATAAATGAAATAAGAGAAAATTATTCTTTCCACTCTTGTGCTTTAAAACAAAATTTCTTTTGAGCTATAAGATTATTTAGACACATATTTTTAACCTATACATATATGAAACATCTGTAATGTTTTCACCCCAAAATTATACTTTGAATTTAGAAGTAGTTGTTGCTTTTTCTCTTATAACTCTATTCTCAAAATATTAAATGTACTTATTTAGACATTCTTAATTCCCCATAATATTTCAAACATTTTCTGTATTCACAGCCAATCAATTCTACTCTCTTGATAATGTTTATATCTTGAGGAATGAAAATATTTTTAGACACATTAAAAGAACCCACCATCATATTCTCTGCCTAAGTCCTACTGATTTTGTTTCTCTATAGTTTAGAGAAGCTAGGTCTCTGGTTTGGGATAGTATGTTAATGTAGTAAAGTCACTTATCTTTTGAAAAAGGCAAACATAAAGATAGAGAAAGTGTTATGATTTTTGAGTCAAGTTGTTAAAGAAGAATTGCCTGTAGGCACCCTGAATCAGAAAATGAGGCATGTCTGATATTGTTTCACTGTGTCCCCACCCAAATTTCATCTTGAATTGTAGCTCCCATAATTCCCATGTGTCATGGGAGGGACCTGGTGGGAGGCAATCAAATCATGGGAGTGGGTCTTTCCCATACTGTTCTCATGATAGTGAATAACTTTCACAAGATCTGATGGTTTTATAAAAGGGAGTTCCCCTGGACATGGTCTCTTGCCTGCTTCCATGTAACACAAGCCTTTCTCCTCCTTTACCTTCTGCCATGATTGTGAGGCATCCTAAGCCATGTGGAACTGTGAGCCCATTAAACCTCTTTTGCTTTGTAAATTCCCCAGCCTCAAATTTGTCTTTATTAACAGCATGAGAACAGACTAATACAATTCTATTTCCTTACTCATCATTAATGAATATTTCAGATTTTAACTAATATAATTCCCATACTTAATTAAAATTTTTGTGGTCCAATCTAAAACTTAGTTAAGGGTTGTAAATATTTATTGGTTTTATAAATAGTACTTTTACTTGAAGCAGAATGTTTTTAAAGATTGGTAGGTTTTGTTTTGAAATTCTTTTTATTACTTCTACATCTTCTGAAATAAGCTACTAAAATTCAACTATTTACATGGATATGAATTTGAAGTAACATATTTTTAAATATTGTTTGCCCAATAAATGCCTTACATAAAAAATCCAGTCAATTGCAAATTGGCTCATTACTGGGAATATGCAACTCTCCTTAGAATTCTATATCATTTGGTCATTTGAAGGTAATTACAAAACTACTTTCTGCAATATGAATTGTGGCCTAATTAAAATTGCCTCTGGGCAGCAATGGTTCTGATGCTAGATAAGCAGTATTTTCTCAGATTCCCTCAATACCACTATGTTCTCTTAACTTTGCTGATTTCGTGTGTTTGCTGCCAACTCAAATTTTTTCATATTTTAATATGACTCAATGCTGGAATAAAATCTTTCATGGGCAAAAATTCAACAAGCCATCTTTTGACAATGGTAATAAAAGAAAATTTATAAAATTGGTAAAGGCAACTATCATAAATAAAAATTTATACATTTTATGAACAGGGGACAGAATTATAATAAACACTTGGTATAGTTTGCTCAAATGTAAATTAATGAGAAAGTAAACATGTTAATTTAATGGCCACTCTTTCTAAACTCAATTTAACATAGATATGCATATCTACAATAGGTTTAAATGCATTTTCTAACGAGCGTTATTTTCTAAAGAAATAACACTTTCAACACTTCTATGGTTGGTTTTTAAACAGCGTAAATTGGCATTTACTTAAAACTAGTGTCACAGTAAATATGTGGAAAACTGTATATGGAGTTATTAGAAATATGTTCACAGCTTCCCAGGCATGTTATATATAAATAATTAATGCATAAACATATGGGAGTTTTCCATTTTATTAAAGAACCTATCTTAAAGAAATCTTTAAGATTTTGTGTTCTATGTGACAAAGCATACCAAAGAAGAATTGATTAAATTAACTTGTGTCTTTTTAGGGATTCAATAGTGGTTATTGTTCAATAAAAGTTGTATATTCATAATAATTTATATACAACTAGTTTATGCCATATTCATTTCATGTTTTAGAAATATATGACAGCACCACAAATTTAGTTTTTGTACAATAAACATATTTTTATTTCATTTTTAATTATAAAATATTCTAATCAATTGAAAAAATATGTGTCTAATGACATAACAAGGAGCCATATCTTTTCATTAGTTTTCATAGATTATATATATTGTCCAACTTATTTAAAATATATTTAATAAAATGAAATATTGAGATAGTCCTAAGCAATTTTTACTATTTTCTTTCCATCAGGAATACCATCTTTCTGAGTTTTCTTTTCCCTTCTTGTCTAAAGAAAAATAAAATAATTTATGAAAACATATAGAACTGTGCATGAACACATACACAGACACACATACTCATATATATATGTATATATATATATATATATAAAAACATTGGAGGAAAATTACACATCAAAACTGATTATCCTCTGAGAAAGAAAAAGAAAATTAGACTGCTGAATTCTGGCTTTCCAATATCAACAAACAAACTGCTGTTATTATTTACTAGTATATTTTGTCACTTGAAATATATTTCTTTTACTCCTGTTATATCCTGCTGCTGCAGAAAGTTATATTGGTGTTGCTTCCATGTTAATGATCTGCACTTTCTATGATGCTGCCAATATTTATTGTAAGTCGTGTAGTTTCATCAATATGTTTTTTATGTGGATTTAATGTTTTTATATTACAGTGCTCAGGACACAGTGATTAAGCCAGGCTTGCATCTAATATATCCTAAGGACTTCCTATCAGTCAAGCAGCATTCCAGGTGAAAGGGTACCTTGAAAAAGCAAGACATAATTTGTACTCTTACCAGGTGCATAGGATAGAATAAATAATATTGAATAAATCAATATATCAAAATCTATATAATCTGAAATGTTTTAAAAATAAATTTGAGCAAATCTAAAAGAATATTTCTTAGAATGTGGATCATTCTAGTCATATCTGTTTTCTGCTACTGGATCCTATTAAATTCATTTTGAAGCTTTTACTTCTATTATCAACATTTTTACTTTCTGCTTCATGAAGCCCAATCTGTTTTTCTCAGTTCCCGTTTTTGATTTGTCTGCAAACTATCCAATTTTGATCGGGGCGAACTGATAGGGGCAAATGTTTGTTATTCAAATATGTGTAAGTTTTGAGGTAGATATTATCACAACTCCTCCTTAGAAAGTAAAAATGTCTAGAATTCTGTGAATGCATATTATCTTTGAAATCCCAATGCACAACAATGTGGCTGGAAAAACACTCATTTATGAAGTTATTTAATTAAATGGCAATATATAAAGATGCATAGCTAGCATACATGTGGCATTGAAAATACGTGATTTCTAACTATCTTCTAACTCCAGAGTGGAGCTAATAGGTAGCCACTAATTATATATTATGTGGTTATTTAAATTTAAATTAATTACAATTAAATAAAACTATTTACTTTCTCAGTCACACTTGTTATTTCAAATGCTCAATAGCTACATATACCTAGTGGTTATCATATTGGGCACCTCAGATATACAACTTTTCCATCACTGCAGAAAGTTTTATTGAAGAGCACTGCTCTACAGAGTATGATATTCTAATAGTTTCTGTTTCATATATCCTCAAGATTAGGTGGACACAGATTAAATCCATAGTTCTTACAATGTTCTGATATATCTTAAATTATTTCAAAATCAGATAAGCCTGAACAAATTGAGGTGTGTTGACATCTGAACCTGAAAGAAATAGCCAATTAATAAGGATACAATAGTTTAACAGAAAATTTTACCCAAACTGTAGCACGCCTTGGACAATTATTCAGTTGGCTCAATACTGGCAACATGGAAAGAAAGGAAGGTGGTTTAGAATGAGGAGGCAGATTTGTTAAATATCAGTTTGATAATGTTTCATAAAGGCTGAAATAAAATTGGTGTGGTTGCATGGTGCTAGCTCAAAGGAGAACATGATCAATTCTTTCCTGTATGTTGTCCTGACATTGTATGTCATCTGATAGCATACAATGTTTTCTAGAGTTGAATCTCAAAATTAAAGTTAGTCTGGGCAACATAGTTAGACCCCATCTCTACAAAAAGTAATAAATTAGCCAGGCATGCTGGCATGCACCTATACTCTCAGCTACTCAGGAGGCTGAGGTGGGAGGATCCCTTGAGCCCAGGAAGTTGAGACTGCAGTGAGCCATGATTGTGCCACTGCACTCCAGCCTGGGCAACAGAGACAGACCTTGTCTCAAAAAAGAAAGAAAGAAAGAAAAAGAAAGGAAGAAAGAAAGGAAGGAAGGAAGGAAGGAAGGAAGGAAGGAAGGGAAAGAAAGAAAGAGAAAGAAAGAAAGGTACACATTTGTCAATTGTATTGTTTTCACAATAGACAATACAATACATGAGTAAGGAAAAAAGAAGTGCATTCAGCTTAATGATGAGCATGAACAAAGTCTGTGTCCTGTAAAGGATTTAAGAAACTGGTACTATTTAAGTATAAGTGTATGAGCAAGGCATAAGAGAGTTGAGGCTGAAGAATGAAACAAAAACACAATTGTGGAGAGCTTTGAATTATTCTATGGCCCACATTTGTCACTAATAAATATATAAAATATCACAGCTATTTCTGCAGAAACATGCTTATAATTGTTGTAATGAATAGTTGTTTTCATATTACTGTCTTTTGATGTCACACTTTATGCATTTTTTTAGTGCTTTATGGAAAAATATCACATAGTGTTAAATCTTTTGTTACACACTAATATAAAAAAAGTCACTATAATAGAATGCGTAACAAGGCAACACTCTAAAAAAGTGAATTTTAAGGACTGTTAGACATTTCTCTTTAAAGTTTCTTCTGGAAGTTAAATATCCTATATTATTTTTAAAAATAATATTATCAAATACATCCTTCATCTGTTTTAGTCTTAACCTCATTCTTTACAATTCCATTTTAAACAATATTTAACTTTATAGCTACTGCCACTGTGAAAAAAAGCTAGGATTCCTTCCAGAACATTTTCATGTATAAATCTTATCTTCAAAGGAAATACTCCATCGCTGGATTTCATTCATCTATACTACTGGAAGCTATCCAAGATGTTAAGGACCAATTTAATAAATTGGTTTTTACAAAATTCATAGAGGCTATTATCCTCATTTATTTGACATCAAAACATGTCTTTCTTTTTAATCATTAGAAGATTAATTACAACCATGGTCAGCCAGCATGGAATTGAGGTAATTTCGTATTGAAATAATAAGAAACACATAACATATCCTATGGCAATATATACTGATCTCTAGAGTTCAGCAAAATGATTTGGATGTTTTAATTGAAACAACTCTAATGGACTCCTACAGTTCTATTTATAAACTAACATTTAGGACATTAGAACAGGGAGATATCATAAAATATTCTTTCTAAGTATATACGATTCAGAGATATGGCCAGATATTTAGACACATTATACTTCAAATAAAACACATTTAGAATTAGATATAAATTTTCCCAGGTATTTCATTTATAATTAATATATAGATATATGGATGTTTTCCATTTTCTAAGAAATCTTAAGAATTTTGTGTTCTAGGTGACACAGCATTTTGCAATATCCAATGACTATTTTGCTGCATTATAGAATGACATTTCCTAAGTGTTCATTCTTAAAATATAAAATGTTCAATTTTTAATTGTTCACAATAATCCACCTTCCCCCTCTTGGTTTTGTAGTAATATAAGGAGAAAGAAAGAAATCTGTGATTTAATGAGGCGAGATCTAATTAATGCCTGGATTGCATAATCGTATCATGAAAGAGCCGAGAGGCAGTCACATGCCCCCCGTCCAACACTTCTTCAGCCCAGTGAGCAATGCTCTTCTCTGAGGGTTTTCAAGTGTCCTATTTATTTTTTCCCTTATCTCACATGATCACAATCTTGAAAGTCTTCTAACAACTTATCTTCTAACAACTTATGATGAAAATGATAACAGTTATCAAGCACTTCTTAAGTGTTAAAACTTTTTAATTGCTAAATCATTTTGTCCTTGCAGCAATCCTTAAAACGAGAAATCCTATTTTTATTCTAATTTTTGTGATAATGGAACTGTAGAACCAAAGGAAAGTAATTAAATTTTCTATAGCTGTACAGCAAGTAAGAAAAAGAGCCAGGTTCTGAACATTGGCCATCTGGCTCTATGCAATGCCCTCTCCCTCCTTCCATGAACCAGAAACAATAAAATGAGGTAATTCACTGGCATTCCATTACCTACAAACTGTATGTAAGACAAACAGGATAGACACAGCACCCCATCTCTTAAGCAGAAACATATTTATTTGAGTAATAGTGTGGAGGAAAAAAAAAAGCAGTGTTTATTTACTTTTTCCAGGCAAGAATACCCTTATCTTGTGAACGTCTTTTAAGATAGATGCAAGGGCAGTGCTTGGTGCAAAGGATGGCAAATGGAGTTAGTGAGCAGATCTTAGCCAGCCTATGAGCTTCATCGTCATTTTCATAAGTCCTTTCAAACAGTAACCTTGCTAGATAAATACAATTTCATCATTAGTATCTTAGCATGCACAAGGGTTTCACGTATACTTTTAACCAGAAAGCTTCTCATAACTGTTTTATAGAAAATTCTGGAGTAGTCACTCTGTGAATGACAGCAGATGTATGGGTACTGGCTTATTCTTAAAACACAAACAACCAAAAATGAAACAACAAAAACAAAAAACTTCAGCTTTAATAGGCAACTTCGAGTTGCTAGTCTGTGTAAAGGAAAAAGAGAGAAGAAACTCATCTCACTGTATCATGTGGTCATTTAATGAGTTATTGTAAATATTCAGCCAACAAAATTGTGTCCGCATATGAGATATTTTCTAGTTATTTTCTTCTATTTTCTTAATTAGGTCTTCAAGTTTAGGTGCCTCATTAAATAATATACACAGCAAATTTATTTATCTTTTTGTATTTTTAAAATCATTGTTACGGAAATATTTCAACATATACAAAAACAGAGGGGAGACTGAGGCATCACTCAACTTTAACAGTCATCATTACATGACCCATGTTGCTTCAGTATATCTACACACCCTTATATCTGTATTATTTCAAGCCAACCCAAGGAGATATAGCATTTCTTCTATAAAAATTGCATTATGCATCTCTGAAAGATAAGGAGTTGTTTTGTTTTGGTTTGGTTTTTGGTTTTTGAGACGGAGTCTTGCTCTGTCTCCCAGGCTGGAGTGCCATGGCATGATCTCGGCTCACTGCAACCTCTGCCTCCTAGATTCAAGCGATTCTCGCCTCAGCCTGCCGAGTAGCTGGGACTATAGGAGCTTGCCACCACGCCCAGCTAATTTTTGTATTTGTAGTAGAGACGGGGGTCTCACCATGTTGACCAGGCTGGTTTCAAACTTCTGACCTCAGGTGATCCGCCTGCCTTGGCCTCCCACAGTTCTGGGATTACAGGCATGAGCCGCCATGCCTGACCAAGATAAGGGCTTTTTGAAAGCACAGAGTTCCATTATCACAGGAAAGTTAATTATTTATTTATTTCATGGAGTATCCAGTCAATGTGTGTCTTATCATGCTATTTTATACATATTCTGGTTTGTAATTGATTGGTTTTTACCTTTTGCTTTGATTGGGATCCAAATAAGACCCATGTGTTACAATAAATTATTGGTCTGCGTTTACATCTCTTTCAGTCTTCAGGTGCTGCCTCTCGTCTTTCTTTTTTTTTTTTTTTCTCTGAAATGTTGATATTGTTAAAGACACCGAATTCTTTACATGTAGAGTACCTATGGTCTAAATTTTGCCCATTATAACCTTGTGATACTTTTTCACATGCCCCTATGTCATTTTAATACTGGAAAGCAAATTGGAAGTAAAATCACCAGCCTTAAGCAGATTCCATTTTAATTTTGTGTTGGATAGAGGATACTGTATTTTTTCATCAGAAGGTACATGTCTCACTATTACTCTTTTTGCTGTATTGAACATTGATAATCATCTTAGATCTAATCACTCATTAGGAATTGCAAAATGTGTATAGTTTAATTCCATCTTTCATTTTCTTACATTATGCAGAATATTTCTATAAAATAAGCTTCCATTAATTAACTCTTTTCTTAAAGTACCAAGATATTGAATAAAAGGCATGATGAAAGATTGATTCTTTCTCTTCTAGCATTTTTTTGAAGTTTTCTTTCATTTTCCAAAGATGGGAATGACCTATAAGAATATTTTGAGATTTATGAAGAACTCATGGATTTAAACACATTTAATATGTATTTACTCAATTTCAGTCATTATTATTGTGATGCTCCAATTGTCACAGATTGCATAATATGGGGTTTCTTAGGCCACTCCTTAATTTTCTTGACATATGATAAAGTAATCAAGTATCAAAGGCACATAGTCTTTTATAACTATCTTGTCTTCTTTAATATCAAGACATCATATGTAGGATCCCACCCTACATCCAGAATCAGCAATTTGTCCAAGGTGGCTTGGCTACTGTCAGGTATAAATACCTTCAGTTTCAGCACAACTTCAACCTGTAAGCTAGGAATGCTCAGTGCTCCTGGTTTGGTCATAGCTCTAAACAATTTTCTTTTTTTTTTTTTTTGAGACGGAGTCTCGCTGTGTCACCCAGGCTGGAGTGCAGTGGCGCAATCTCAGCTCACTGCAAGCTCCGCCTCCCAGGTTCACGCCATTCTCCTGCCTCAGCCTCTCCGAGTAGCTGGGACTACAGGCGTCCACCACCACGCCTGGCTAATTTTTTGTATTTTTAGTAGAGACGGGGTTTCACCGTGGTCTCGATCTCCTGACCTTGTGATCCGCCCGCCTCAGCCTCCCAAAGTGCTGGGATTACAAGCGTGACTCACCACGCCCGGCCAGCTCTAAACAATTTTCAATGAGTGCTACTAGGGAATGTTTATATTAAGGAGAATATAATTAAGGGAATATTTATATTAAGTATCAGGCATTGATACTTTCCACTTGAATTCAATGTGGCAGAGTTTTTGCACAATTTTATATCTTTTTCATATGTATCTTTCCCTCCAGAATGAGGAATATCTCTTCTCAATAACACCCACACAATTATTCATGTTTTATTTTACAGTACATTTATGACAGGATAAAAAACAAAGTACTAAGACAGGCAATATTATTACAGAAAGCAGTCTGCTGGCAAATATTGTAGTTATTCAGTACTTGGATTTTATACCAGTAGGAATGCACAGTCAAAATATTATTGTAAATCTTTTAAAGACACTTGTAATATGTTCTGTCTCTGGTCATTCGTTTTATTTTTAATTTTAATGATTCATTTAAAATACATTTGCATTATAATTACACAATTTATTCATTTGTTTTTACATGTAACTGTTTTTTTTTAATTTATGGCTTTTCATTCCTTTGTTCTTTTTTAATTAAATATAAGTGATATGTGGCTATATCTATATGATTGTGATTTTGTAAGTATTTATGAGGATATATTTGAGTGCACAAAAATGAATGCATGCCTATGAACTGTCAGGGTCTCTGGAAAATTCTCCATTCCTAGTAATTTTCTATGTACTCAACTAAAACCTGATCCTCTCTAGCCGCATAACATGCCAATCTTTATGTCAGAATTACTTCTGCCTTTTCACCTTAATCTGGACACATAAAAATGCACCAACTTTCTGTCTCAATTGTATGAAACTGCACACACTTACCCTCCAACCAACCAAACCCTAAGTAGACAAAATCATATATAAATCCTTCTATCTCAAAAGGGAGTAAAACAGTCCCTTCCTCAAATGATGTTTTGTGCTACCTTACATTGCAAATAAAGACTGAAGATTTTCTTGTTTAATACTAGCGTTATAAACAAAAGTTTCACCACTCTTTGTTTTCACATTTAATACTAAACTCCAGAGATCACTCCATGTTTGTGCCTTTTGATAATTCTCTTTAAATTTTTAAAGCTGCCTAGTATACTATTAGAGATTTTACATAACGTATTTAATTGGTACCCTAATAACTGACAATTAGTTATGTTATTTATAAAATCATACTATTACAAGAAGTGCTGAAAATACTGAACACACGTGTATGATTTTTATAATTTTACAAATGCACCTTTAGGATAAGTTTTTTTTAGTTCAAGTGTTACAACTCCTTTGTAAGAGTTGTACTATTTTGCAATTCACACTAACAACATATGAGTGTTTTTCTTCAGCCTTGCCATATAATCAGTAAAATTTTGGAGTTTTTGATAATTTCCTCAGTAAAAAATAGTGTCTTGGTATAATTTTAATTTACATTTCTTTTATTTTTTAGCAAACTGGACTTTTTTTTACATACACAAGAGAGAGATCTTTACATTTCCCCCCATGGACTCTCTTTTCTTGTCTCTAGTTACAGAGTTGTTGACAATTTTATTCTGTATCTTCCAAAGCTCTTTGTTACAGATTAAAATTGTTTTAAGTTTTATTTCTAAGGCCACTCAGATAAAGCCAATTGTTGGTATATTGAACAATTATCTCAACAAAGGACGTATCTGGAAGTTTGTCTTTATCACATGGCACTACTATTTACAGTGAACTTTTAACGTAACATAGCCCAGTATTTTTTTTTAATCACTCTTCAAATGGGGAAAAGTTTCCCACATTTTGAATCTTGAATCTTTAAAAGAGAAGATAAAAATTTACATCTCCAACCTCTGTGGCAAAAAGGATACAGTCTAGCCTTAAAACAACCCGAAGAAGCAGGTGCTGTTCAGAATCCACTTTTGCAAAAGAGCCCAGTCTGTCAAGGTGGCAGTGACAGTGACAGTGGATACAATGGCCAGAGTTGACAAGGTGAACTTCAGTGGCTGTGCCCTAGGAAAGCACCTATAGGGTCATGGCTGACAGCACCCCAGAATACTAGTGTTGTTTCTTTCTGACTAGGTGCCAAGCTTTTTTCCTCTCAACAATCCTGTTAGTTAAATTATATTTTGTAACAGATGTGATCTATATTAAACAAACTATAGTGAGTTGTCTAACTATGAACCTTGACTGTTGCAGAAATTGGCACCAGAAGTTAATGATGGTATGCAGCCAATGCTCATGAAATGAGATCATGACATTTGAGAAAGACATGAGCTTATGTCTTTGAGTTTGAAGGGTTTGAGTTTGAGCTAGCATTAAAAGTTGAGAATCTAATAAACTTCAGCATACAAAGGCAAAACAGTTTAAAATTAATACATGCTTTTGCTTCATTATTAAACATTACATTTTAGGGAACTGAGTAAATTCTGCCTAAGAACAGGGTAAGGGACATGAAGATTAACATGATTTAGTGTGCATTGGCTACTTATAACTAAACTAGAGGTTTAAAGAAAAAACTTCAGTTCAAAATCTCAAACATTTGATTCAGGGTATGGTCTGATAAACACTAGCTTTCTCTGACTGAAAACAGATGCTCTATTCCGTTTTCCAATGTACTTTTGGTTCATTGCCAAATTATATCATTTGAATTATTAGATATGTCAACTTTTTAAAGTGAAAGCTAAGGCATTTCCCAGGAAAAGGGTGGCACCCTAGCAATCGACATGAAACCACGTGGGAGACTTGGATGAGTCCGAGGACCCCCATAGCCGACCTCTCCCTAACCTTCCCACCTCATCAGATGCAACAACTTTTTCCCCCTGATGAGGCAATACTAGCCTTGCTACACAGACTGGTAAATTGGATAAAGAGTCAAGACCCATCAGTGTGCTGTATTAGGGAAACCCATGTCACGTGCAGAGACACACATAGGCTCAAAATAAAGGGATGCAGGAAGATCTACCAAGCAAATAGAAAACAAAAAAAGGCAGGGGTTGCAATCCTAGTCTCTGATAAAATAGACTTTAAACCAACAAAGATCAAAAGAGACAAAGAAGGCCATTACATAATGGTAAAGGGATCAATTCAACAAGAAGAGCTAACTATCCTAAATAAATATGCACCCAATACAGGAGCATCAGATTCATAAAGCAAGTCCTTAGTGACCTGCAAAGAGAATTAGACTCCCACACAATAATAACGGGAGAATTTAATACCCCACTGTCAACATTAGACAGATCAACGAGACAGAAAGTTAACAAGGATACTCAGGAATTGAACTCGGCTCTGCACCAAGCGGACCTAATAGACATCTACAGAGCTCTCCACCCCAAATCAACAGAATATACATTTTTTTCAGCAGCACACCACACCTATTCCAAAATTGACCACATAGTTGGAAGTAAAGCACTCCTCAGCAAATGTAAAAGAGCAGAAAGTATAAAAAACTGTCTCTCAGACCACAGTGCAATCAAACTAGAACTCAGGATTAAGAACTACTCACTCAAAATCGCTCAACTACATGGAAACTGAACAACCTGCTCCGGAATGACTATTGGGTACATAATGAAATGAAGGCAGAAACAAAGATGTTCTTTCAAACCAATGAGAACAAAGACACAACATACCAGAATTCCTGAGACACATTCAAAGCAGTGTGTAGAGGGAAACTTACAGCACTAAATGCCCACAAAAGAAAGCAGGAAAGATCCAAAATTGACACTCTAACATCACAATTAAAAGAACTAGAAAAGCAAGAGCAAACACATTCAAAAGCTAGCAGAAGGCAAGAAATAACTAAAATCAGAGCAGAACTGAAGGAAATAGAGACACAAAAAATCCTTCAAAAATTAATGAATCCAGGAGCTGGTTTTTTGAAGAGATCAACAAAATCGACAGACCACTAGCAAGACTAATAAAGAATAAAAGAGAGAAGAATCAAATAGACGCAATAAAAAATGACAAAGGGGATATCACCACCAATCCCACAGAAATACAAACTACTATCAGAGAATACTACAAACACCTCTACGCAAATAAACTAGAAAATCTAGAAGAAATGGACAAATTCCTCGACACATACACCCTCCCAAGACTAAGCCAGGAAGAAGTTGAATCTCTGAATAGACCAATAACAGGCTCAGAAATTGTGGCAATAATCAATAGCTTACCAACCAAAAAAAGTCCAGGACCAGATGGATTCACAGCTGAATTCTACCAGAGGTACAAGGAGAGCTGGTACCATTCCTTCTGAAACTATTCCAATCAATAGAAAAAGAGGGAATCCTCCCTAACTCATTTTATGAGGCCAGCATCATCCTGATACCAAAGCCTGGCAGAGACACAACCAAAAAAAGAGAATTTTAGACCAATATCCTTGATGAATATTGATGCAAAAATCCTCAGTAAAATAGTGGCAAACCGAATCCAGCAGCACATCAAAAAGCTTATCCACCATGAACAAGTGGGCTTCATCCCTGGGATGCAAGGCTGGTTCAACATATGCAAATCAATAAATGTAATCCAGCATATAAACAGAACCAAAGACAAAAACCACGTGATTCTCTCAATAGATGCAGAAAAGGCCTTTGACAAAATTCAACAAGGCTTCATGCTAAAAACTCTCAATAAATTAGGTATTGATGGGATGTATCTCAAAATAATAAGAGCTATCTATGACAAACCCACAGCCAATATCATACTGAATGGGCAAAAACTGGAAGCATTCCCTTTAAAAACTGGCACAAGACAGGGATGCCCTCTCTCACCACTCCTATTCAACGTAGTGTTGGAAGTTCTGGCCAGGGCAATTAGGCATGAGAAGGAAATAAAGGGTATTCAATTAGGAAAAGAGGAAGTCAAATTGTCCCTGTTTGCAGATGACATGACTGTATAGATAGAAAACCCCATTGTCTCAGCCCAAAATCTCCTTAAGCTGATAAGCAACTTGAGCAAAGTCTCAGGATACAAAATCAATGTACAAAAATCCCAAGTATTCTTATATACCAATAACAGACAAACAGAGAGCCAAATCATAGTTCTGGCCAGGGCAATTAGGCATGAGAAGGAAATAAAGGGTATTCAATTAGGAAAAGAGGAAGTCAAATTATCCCTGTTTGCAGACGACATGATTGTGTACCTAGAAAACCCCATTATCTCAGCCCAAAATCTCCTTAAGCTGATAAGCAACTTCAGCAAAGTCTCAGGATACAAAATCAATGTACAAAAATCACAAGCATTCTTATACACCAATAACAGACAAACAGAGAGCCAAATCATGAGTGAACTCCCATTCACAATTGCTTCAAAGAGAATAAAATACTGAGCAATCCAACTTACAAGGGATGTGAAGGACCTCTTCAAGGAGAACTACAAACCACTGCTCAGTGAAATAAAAGAGGATACAAACAAATGGAAGAACATTCCATGCTCATGGGTAGGAAGAATCAATATTGTGAAAATGGCCATACTGCCCAAGGTAATTTATAGATTCTATGCCATCCCCATCAAGCTACCAATGACTTTCTTCACAGAATTAGAAAAAACTACTTTAAACTTCATATGGAATCGAAAAAGAGCCCGCATCACCAAGTCAATCCTAAGCCAAAAGAACAAACCCAGAGGCATCACGCTACCTGACTTCAAACTATACTACAAGGCTACAGTAACCAAAACAGCATGGTACTGGTACCAAAACAGAGCTATAGATCAATAGAACAGAACAGAGCCCTCAGAAATAATGCCGCATATTTACAACCATCTGATCTTTGACAAACCTGACAAAAACAAGAAATGGGGAAAGGATTCCCTATTTAATAAATGGTGCTGGGAAAACTGGCTAGCCATATGTAGAAAGCTGAAACTGGATCACTTCCTTACACCTTATACAGAAATTAATTCAAGATGGATTAAAAACTTACATGTTAGACCTAAAACCATAAAAACCCTAGAGGAAAACCTAGGCAATACCATTCAGGACATAGGCATGGGCAAGGACTTCATGTCTAAAACACCAAAAGCAATGGCAACAAAAGCCAAAATTGACAAATGGGATCTAATTAAACTAAAGAGCTTCTGCACAGCAAAAGAAACTACCATCACAGTCATCAGGCAACCTAAAAAATGGGAGAAAATTTTCTCAACCTACTCATCTGACAAAGGGCTAATATCCAGAATCTACAATGAACTCAAACAAATTTACAAGAAAAAAACAAACAGCCCCATCAAAATGTGGGCGAAGGATATGAACAGATACTTCTCAAAAGAAGACATTTATGCAGCCAAAAAACACATGAAAAAATGCTCATCATCACTGGCCATCAGAGAAATGCAAATCAAAACCACAATGAGATACCATCTCACACCGGTTAGAATGAGGATCATTAAAAAGTCAGGAAACAACAGGTGCTGGAGAGGATGTGGAGAAATAGGAACACTTTTACACTGTTGGTGGGACTGTAAACTAGTTCAACCATTGTGGAAGTCAGTGTGGCGATTCCTCAGGGATCTAGATCTAGAAATACCATTTGACCCAGTCATCCCATTACTGGGTATATACCCAAAGGATTATAAATCATGCTGCTATAAAGACACAAGCATACATATGTTTATTGCGGCACTATTCACAGTAGCAAAGACTTGGAACCAACTCAAATGTCCAAAAATCATAGACTGGATTAAGAAAATGTGGCACCTATACACAATGGAATACTATGCCGCCATA
The DNA here is from genome assembly GCF_009828535.3 of Hylobates moloch. Classification (NCBI taxonomy): domain Eukaryota; kingdom Metazoa; phylum Chordata; class Mammalia; order Primates; family Hylobatidae; genus Hylobates; species Hylobates moloch. The sequence continues at coordinate 143,222,561 of NW_026652279.1, forward strand.
AAGAAGGATGAGTTCATGTGCTTTGTAGGGACATGGATGAAACTGGAAACCATCATTCTCAGCAAACTATCACAAGGACACAAAACCAAACACCACACGTTCTCACTCATAGGTGGGAACTGAACAATGAGAACACATGGACACAGGAAGGGGAACATCACACTCTGGGGACTGTTGTGGGGTGTGGGGAGGGGAGAGGGATAGCATTAGGAGATATACCTAATGCTAAATGACGAGTTAATGTGTGCGGCACACCAATATGGCACATGTATACATATGTAACAAACCTGCACATTGTGCACATGTACCCTAAAACTTAAAGTACAATAATAAAAAAAAAAATGATTGCATATGATCTCATGCTCAAGTCTCAAACCCCTCAGTCTCACAGCCTCCCACTATAATTATATTCCAATCTGTGTATATTCAGTAGCAGTGGATTTTCACATGAAATATGATATGCTTTTAAAAATATGGGTGATGTTTTTGAATAGAATTTCATGGTGTCAGGCCACGGAAGTTAGAATATAATCTTATATTAAATGAACATAGAAATATGGATAAACTTAGAGTTTACCGAATGTGCTTGCTCTGGCAGCTAAGAGAGATTCTTCTTTTTTTTGTTCATTTGGTTGTTTGAAACCACTAATCTCAAAGTTTTTCCACAATAAATATTCCAAACAAACAAACCAAAACAAGATTCTTAAAATCAAAAAAGAATAATTGAATGTGTTTAGCATGCTGATCCATTCACCAACCCTTGAGTTACCTAAGACACTCTCCCATGTCATTGAAGTGAGTGCCAGAGGATGTGAAAACACTGTATTATATTTCCTGTAGACTACAAAGGTCAATGACACAGATTGCAATTAATATATTCTTGTGGATATTATGCTTTGGCAGCTTTTATTTCTGTTTCCTTTGTTCCTTTGTTCAAGTTGCAGGTAATTTAAGGCTAAAATATCCACCCAACATCCCCTGACTCCACTGGAGTTTGTTTCTGGATTTGATTTGTGTTTCTGCCAAAGATATGCACTGAATCCAGATTTGTCAAAAGAATTGACACAGAGACAGCAAATTCCATATCTTGAAATTTAGTTTGACTGTTTTTTTAAAAAAATTGTGTGTATGTGATTGGTGTATGTAGTTATGGGATACATGAGATATTTTGATACAAGCATACAAAGAATAATAATCACATCTGGGTAAATGAGGAACCCTTCACCTCAAGCATTTATCATTTTTTTTTTGTGTTACAAACATTCAAATTATAATCTTTTAATTATAGTTAAATGTACAATAAATTATTACTGACTGTAATCAATCAGCTGTGCTATCAAATACTAAATCTTATTCTAAGTATATTTTTTACTTTTTTTAAAAATAAATCACCAGCCAACTTGCAGAGTTGAATGGAGATCTTTTTGGAAATAGTAATCTGGATAATTGGCAAGATATTCTGTCTTCAGGTCTTTTTTCTGCTTCAGTTATGGAGTTGCAATATCTGTGAAAATATGTATCTATGGCCAGGTCATAGCTGAGTGAAGTTATTTGTGATTTTGGTCCTGGAATTTAAAACTCAAGGACTTTTTATTTTATACCCTTTGAGTGGCAGTGTTCCCTTTTACTGGACCTTAGTGAAAGCAAATCATCTTGCAGAAAAGAACATTATTTTACTCAGATATCACTTCTCCATACTCAATGGGTTGCTTCTGAACGAAAACTACATAATGTGAGTATAAGAATTATCTGTAAAATATAAATGTCACATCCAATCAATGTCTCAAAACCTTATCACCCTGAATAAAATGAGCAGCTGCTTACATAATTTGGAATATAAAAATGGTCTCATTTGCTGTTTGGTTTTTTTAAAATCACTGTTCTAATGGGTGCTACTTACAAGATTACTATCTATCTGATACAAAGGCACAATTCTGTTGTAGGATAGCTCATTTATAAGATGGGACAATTCAAAATCATGCTACAGTACAATTCTTCCCAACTATGGAAAATTGGTGACAGCCCACAGTATTGTATGTTCAATGGAATAGATTAAGCTCCAGTCAGCATTCTTTGCCATAGAGTATGCCACTGAAATTTACTGGAATGTACCACTGTAATTGGCATTGTTAATAGCTCTGACAAATGTCTTCAAACTTTCTATTCCCAGACTATTAGAGGGAGATCAATATGAAGAGTCAATTTCAATGGAGGCAAATACAACATGTATGTGCCCCCCAGAAGGGACATATCTGGAAGAAAGCAACAGAAGAAATAATGCAGATCAGTGTTTATATTAGCTCACTGGATCCACACTTAAATTTGCTAGGAAAATATAGGTACCATGAAGACATTTGGTGCTAAATGAGGGATTTGTGGGGCAAGCCACCGAGGCTCACAAGGCAGAGGCTATGTGGATGGACATGTTTTGAAGAGATCTTAGCACATAATTTGTGGACATGGACCAGCTTGTAATTGTCAGACAGACTTGATAAAACTCTATTCTCAAACAGGTGCCAATGATGGATTATGTTTTCTATATACATTTTGTCAGAATCTGAAGATGTCATGCCTCTTGCAGGAGCAGGCAGCACATACGTACAATAAAATTCCTAAATGACTTTTTTCACTCTTTGTACTATGATTAAAGATATTACAATCAGACAATAAGATTCTTTTTGTAGCTACTCAGGAATGAATACCTTGGCATAGTACTGCAGTGTAATTGGTTGTTCCATGCCTGCCATTACCCATAGGCAACATACACTAATGGCTTTCTAAAATACATTTTACAGGCTTGCTGGTCCAGCTGTGCTCTGATGTTGACACTCTGAACATTAATATAACCTGAAAAGCCCCATCTGACTTGGCCAAGGTTTTAAGTACTTCCTAGCACAGTAGGGAAAACCAGTGGAAATTGTTCTATCTGGTATACTAGGAAAGAATTTCTGCATCTTATCTCTGGGCATTCATCTCCATTTTCTGCTCCCAAAGTGACTCCAGTGAATGGCAAAGGAGGTCCACATTGCTTAAATTGGGGGTAAGTAGATAAGACAAGCACAGTATTAGCTTCTCTTTGTCCTTCAGTGTGGTCCTACTAGCCTCTCCCCTGGAGAAATAACTATAATGATAGACCCACTTGGAGTGATTATACATTTTTGTTGAATGTCCACTCTGAAGGTGGAAAATATTTCCCTAGTCATTGTCCCTCATCAGAGGATTCCACATGCTGAGCATGTGCTTATCCATTTTTGGGAGCACTATTTGTGAACCCAGTGATTCACTCCTGTCTTCATTAGACATTATTGCTCCAAGAAAAAGGTACAGTGTGGCCAATCCCAGCAAGAATAACAAAACGCCAGCAAGAATAACAAAACGCCATTAATCAAGATTAAACAAATCGTATTCACAGAAGAAAGGAAGAAACTCATAGAAGAAGTGAGTGTTTACATTGAAAACATTTGTCATTCTCAGTTTGTATTCCATATACAGGCAGCTAGCCTTGAACAGCCTCCTCTGACTATGGTAGTCAGTATAGACAGCTCAGCTCACAATATGAATTTATTATAATGTTAAATTTGTCATGCTCAGCACTACATGGCACAAAAGTGGTTTTGTGAAACCACTTCCAGATAATGCCGTGGAAATCCCTTCTTTCTAAAATTACCTGAGGCTCCAGTTTGTTCTTGATAGTATTCCAGATAGTCATACTAATGTGTCAAGTTCTCTTAATCTTCTCCAGAAGACGAATGCTCTCATTTTTCTTCTTGGCTTCTAGTATGTTGTACCTCTAATATTATTAAAAATTGATGACTATTTTACTTAAAGTCAAATGAATTACTTTTCCAGATAAAGAAGTTTGTTAGATGATCTCCTATGGGCCAAGTGTTATACTGAGGAATGACGTAAGTTTTATCTCAGATGGCCATGAGGTTGGCCCTGATCCCAGCTCACCTAGGAATTCCAAATCTTCCAGCTGATTTTAGCAACATTCATATGTAATTTCCCTGACTGAGCTCCAAAGACATTTCAAGGTTGTTCCCTGAATTTGAAGTCCTCTGTTTCCTCAAAAGGAGTTCTCTTCACAGTACATTCATCTTTGCTGCCACAATTAAACCACTCTTAAATAACTATGGGAGCTAAAATAATTCTGTGCTCTTTGATCTTTCTCTGCTCAGACATTCTTAATCTGATGATTACTATTTTTGTTTTGTTTACATGGAGATAACTGTATACCTTGCACAATATGCGATAAAACCTAAAGAACACAGTACTTCTTGCCTGGAATGATTGCAAGGAGAAAAACTGCAAAGATAGGATTATGGAGGTGGTTATTTAACCTGATTGGGAGACTGGTTGTATATAGGAACAGTGGTGAAAAAAAAATCAATCTATCATCTGGAATCAATTCTCTATTGCAAGAGAGTTAGCAAGCTAAGTGGCATAATAGGAATGAGAAATATAGAGAAAGTGAAGGCGATTGGCTGACTCTGCATTCACTGGAGCATTTAAAGAGAAAATGTTGACACTAGATTGAAATTATCTAACTGAAATAGGCAGCTAAATAAGTTTTTGAGTCACCACTCTAGAGTTCCAAATCCCTCAAGCATCCATCAAAACTTTACATACTGAAAGCAAGGGTTCTCAGCTTCTGCAAGATAAACCTTGAAACGCAGTTTTCTTTTCCTTATTTTTCCTCCACTCCCTAAATATGCTTTTGCAATTTTCTGTGGATAATTTACACTTGAGTGTGAAAGTGTGTTCAATTTAAGCTCTCCCTTCAGCAGAAATGGCTTAAATGATATTTCTTCCCACATGCCGCAATAATCTTTATGACAGATAAATGGCAACTTCAATGTATTGAGAAAATGCAATATTCCAGACATTTTTACATGCTAACACATATAATTTTCCCAAAACACTCTATGAGGTAAAAAAAAAAAAAAAAAAATTATCCCAATTTTACACTTGTGGAGTCTAAGGCTTACACAGGTTAAATAACTTGCTTGGGATTGTAAACCCAGGTGAAATATTTAGAGTGGCATTGACTTGTTTGCTGAGCTGTGCTGAATGTCTCCTTCTACCTTCTAGGCTGTTTTAGTATTCATTCATTCCAGCTAACTTGTACTCTCGGATTTTTTTTTTTTTTCCCTGAGACAGAGTTTAGCTCTTGTTGCCTAGGCTGGAGTGCAATGGCGCGATCTCGGCTCACTGCAACCTCTTCCTCCTGGATTCAAGTGATTCTCCTGCTTCGGCCTCCCAAGTAGCTGGGATTACAGGCATGCACCATCATGTTCGGCTAATTTTGTATTTTTAGTAGCAACGGGGTTTTGCCATGTTGGTCAGGCTGGTCTCGAACTCCTGACCTCAGGTGATCCACCTGCCACGGTCTCCCAAAGTGCTGGGGTTAGAGACATGAACCACCACGCCCGGCCATTCTCTTGAATCTTTATAAACTTCTACACTATTCACTTATGGCTGCTCTATTAACATTTTTTTTTTCTATTTAAGTGAATTTAAAATAGAATGCTTTGACACATTGGTGTACCATTGTGAACAAAGTACATCACAATGTTTCTGTTTCTGGGTAAGATGGAGTACGTAGGAAGATAATTACCCTCCCACCTGAAGCAACAAAAAAATGGATAAAATAAATTTAAAATGGTTTTCAGGCTATGGAACAAGGAAAAGAAACACCAGTGAAGATTGATGTATTCCCTGAGTTGTAAGCATAGAGCTGAGAGTCCAGGAAAACATCAGCTAGATGCCGATGGACTGAATGTTTGTGTTTACCCAAAATTTCTACGTGGAACCCTAAATCCCTAATGTGATGGTATTTAGAGATAAGCCTTTGGAGAGCAATTAGGTCTTCATGGTGGAGCTCTCAGATGGGAGTAGTGCCATTATAAACAGAGAGAGGAGAGCTTGCTTCCTTTCTTTTCTATTCTCTTCCATGTGAGGGCACAAGAAGATGGCAAAATAAAGACACAGAGAAGATGGTCATCTGCAAACCAGAAAGAGAGCCCTTACCAGACACTGGATCTGCTGGTGTCTTGACCTTGGACTTCCCAGACTCCAAAAATATAGAAAGTAAATTTTTATTGTTTAAGCTACGCAGTCTTTGGTATTCTTTTATAGCAGACTGACCTAATGCACTAGAAATCACAGGACAGAATGGCAAACATGAGAAAGAAGCAGAGAGGAAGTGAAGAGATTTCTCAGAGGATTATCCCCAAGTGTTCAGCAGAATGCTGAATGGCACACATGTGAGAGAAAACTATCAAAGATTAGGAAAGCATTAAAAAAGACTAGAATAATAGTGTCTGGCACACAAAAAGTATAAGGAATAGCTTATGTTAACACCGGCCAAACTGGAAAGACTCATAATTCATGAATAACTGGATAGAGCCCTAAGAGGTGTTTTCCCTCAGTAGCTGGTAACAAAATAATTAACACTATACCAAATCCAGGTCTTGTTTCTCCTGACAAGTATCAATATCAAGATAGAAAATATCATATCACACCAGAACAAAGCTCAGAAATATTGAATACAAACATAGTCAGCACCCAAAAATGTAAAATTCACATTATGTTGCTGCTAATTACAAAATATCAGACTCTCAAAGAATCAGGAATATACAACCCAAGGCTGAAAAACATAAATTATTCAAAACTGATTAAAACATGACAGAAATGTTAGGCAACAATATTTAAAAATTTTTCTTACAAATGTATTCTGTTCATTTGTTAAGCAGACAAATGTAAAGCATAAAAGAAGGACCTGAATCAAACTTTGAGATGAGAAACAAAATGAATGAGATGAAAATACACCCACTGTGATAAAATCAGATATTCTGGAGGGAAAGATTAATAAACCTGAAAACATAGCTGATTTAGAGAGAAGTATCCTGCACGCAGAATAGTGTTCACTCAATCTGTTCCTAATGCCAACAAGTATAAACATTTATAAATGAAATGGACATTTAAATGGCTTAACATAAAACAATAGCAACAAAAAACAAAATAAAATGAAATTGATATGCAACTTTTATTAACACTTTGCTGTTATGATTGCCAAATTAAATTTTCCTGAAATATATCTTATGGAGTTTTATCTTCTTTTTTTTTTTAAATAAAGAAAAGAGTTTTAATAAACTCACAGTTCCACATGGCTGGGGAGGCCTCACAATCACAGCAGAAGGCAAAGGAGGGCAAATACCTGTCTTACGTTGTGGCAGGCAAGCGCGCTTGTGCAGGGGAACTCCCATTTATAAAATTATCAGATCTCGTGAGACGTATTCACTACCACGAGAACAGTACTGGGGAAACCGCGCCTGTGATTCAATTATCTCCACCTGGCCCTGCCTTTGACACCTGGGGATTATTACAATTCAAGGTGAGTTTTTTTTTTTTTTTTTTTTTTTTTTTTT